>NW_026068124.1:1539199-1573273 GCF_014885135.2 Alexandromys fortis
AATAAATAAATAAATAAATAAATAAATAAATAAATAAATAAACAAACAAGAAGCCAGAGATCAATAGAAGCACCCGATTTCAAATTCTGGCCTCCACACACAAAAATACAGAATAAGATAGTTGAAAGGGGGTAAAAAAAAAGTAATAAACATCCTCTATTTTCTTTATTCTCATGCTTTTTGTCTTCCCAATGATCATCTCATTTGCTAATATAACAAAACGCATTAATTTCCCCAACTATGTAACCTTATGTGTTAAATACACATTCTTTATTAGCCTTATTCCCTTGTCCTTCTTTTTCAACTCTGACACAAACTAACAGTTACCAACTGACATTGAATTACCATCGGGTCTATAAAATTATCTTTAAGCCTAAACTTTGACTTTTTCTCAATCATCTTCTTGCCAGTAGCCCTATTTGTCACATGATAATCATAGAATTCTCCATATGATATATGCACTCAGACACCTACCTTCATAGATTCATTAAATACTTACTACTATTCCTGATTACTATAGTTATCCTAACCTCCACTAATAATCTATTTCAACTTTTTATTGGTTGAGAAGTTATAAAAATTATATCCTTCCTGCTAATTGGCTGATGATAAGACCAAGCAGATGCAAACACAGCAGCCCTAAAAGCCATCCTCTACAATTGTATCGGTGATATTGGATTGATCCTAGCAATAGCTTGATTCTGCACAAAGACAAACTCATGAGAACTCCAACAAATCTTCATGATAGGCAGCCCAAATATCATCCCCTTAATGGGCCTCCTCATTGCAGCTACAGGTAAATCAGCACAATTCGGCTTACATCCATGACTCCCAACGACCATAGAAGGACCAACCCCTGTATCTGCACTCCTTCACTCAGGCACTATAGTTGTAGCAGGGGTTCCTACTAATCTGATTCCACCCCCTTATTTCTAACAATAATGTTATCTAGAGTGACTTCACCGCTGCCCACCACCATATCACACATTTGAAGAACACACTTTCGTTAAAGTGAAATAAGAAAGGAAGGATTCGAACCCCCTAAAACTGGTTTCAAGCCAGCATCATAGCCTTTATGTCTTTCTCAATGAGATATTAGTAAATAAATTACATAACTTTGTCAAAGTTAAATTATAGACTAAACTCTATATATCTTACATGGCTTATCCTTCCCAACTAGGCTTACAAGATGCTTCGTCACCTATTATAGAAGAATTAATAAACTTCCATGACCATACACTCATAATCGTATTCCTAATTAGCTCTTTAGTTCTTTACATTATCACACTTATACTAACAACCAAATTAATTTACACTAGCACCGTAGATACCCAAGAAGTAGAAACCATTTGAACTATTTTACCTGCTGTTATCCTTATTTTAATTGCCCTCCCCTCCCTTTGAATTCTTTATATAATAGATGAAATTAATAACCCAACTCTTACAGTAAAAACTATGGGTCATCAATGATATTGAAGATATGAGTATACAGACTACAAAGACCTTTGCTTTGACTCATACATAGTCCCAACCACCTACTTAAAACCAGAGCTATGACTGCTAGAAGTGGATAATCGAGTGGTCCTTCCTATAGGAATAATCCAGATATTAATCTCATCTGAGGATATCCTGCACTCATTTTCATTACCCTGGAACTGTATATCCAATAATGTCTTCTATAAGTTAGCTTGGTCATGGCATCTCTTCACAGAAATACAGCATAGCTAAGAAACCATCCTTCTTGATTCAGATGTATAGAATCATGAACATTGGTTTTCAGTCTCTTTCTGGTGCATCACCATAGACACTGGTTCCGTCCAATATCAGCTTTCCTGTGTATGTGCCTGTGTGTCTTTTCTTTCTTTAGTACCTCACCACCCCAGTCATGTATCCAGAACACAACCCTGTGGACTGCAGCAGTACATTTAGACTAGTGACTCACCTGGACAATTTTGCCAGGGTAAACATAGACAGAGGTGATTTTTAATCCCCTGCCGCTGCCATTATGAGGGTCATAAACCATTCTTTTCTTTCCCACTTGGGCTTTTCCTCTTCTTTTCTTAATTCAATACATTGTTTCCTTTATGTTATTGAAATAAGAAGAGCAAAACAAAGTGTTTCACTGTATAGTCTTGAATTTTTGTTTCCTCAGCTCAGCTTCTTAAATGCTATGATGCAGAGAATATACCTGTGGACCAAATCTAGCATTCTTAAAAGACAAATTAACAAAGGAAAAATATAATGCATTACATTATTCAAGGTTATGCATGAAATAGGAGCTATTGGCAATGAAAACTTAAAGATCATGGAAAACAGCCCAATGTTATTGCTAGGATGGAGAGAGATTTAAAAGCTATCTATAAATGTGTTTAAGCAAAAGGGAAGGAACTATCACCAACTTGGAATATGAAATACAGCTCAGCTCTTTATTCTGATACTTCTTTGTCCTGTTTTGTCACACTAATTCTTTCTGAGTATACACCAAGACCCTTTCTGGAATGGAGGTCTATTAATTCACTTTATGGTCGGCTGACTCACACATAGAGGCATAGAATTGGGAAAAAGAATATTTTGGTTTCATGATTGATTTTGTGGGGAGTGATTCTATATTATACAGTTTTCCTTAAGGAAGTTCTTTGTTTTAACGGTCCATCTTAGTAGAGAAATGACTGGGGGCAGAGTATTGACAGCTGCTTTAGAGAACGGTCAAGTTACCTGTAAGTTTTGTTCTATTATATAATAAGACCAGGTTAGTTGGCAGAAAACTTCAAAGCCAGGAGGGCCCTTTGTTTCCACCATATAATTTTCTAAGTCTTAATGGTGCTCATGGAATACAGTAGAATGTCTAGAGAAATTTTATTGGTAATAACAGGTGTGTATGTGGCGACGGTGTGAATTATAATACTGCCATACAATAATGAGCATGGACAAAGGATGAATTCATACTGTTACCCAGGAGAACAGCATAGTATATATTTACTTCCTCTGTGTACATTGTATTGAAGATGCATTGTAGAGATGTGGTATAAGGAAGGGGGGGGATCACATCTGTTTTGTATCTATAATAGTCTTATATGCTATATTATGTGGATAACTGAATTTAATTAAAACAATAGTATGATATAGTAACTCTTTTTTCTTATTTCATATTCCTTTTATTATCATTACTACAGTACTGAGATTAAACCTAGAGGCTTGTGTATGCAAAGTAAGGTTTCTACCACGAGCCGTGTCACAGGCCCCTTTTTATGAGCCATATTTTATAGATACAAGTACTGATACTTAAATAAAAATTATCAGATCAGAAAATAACAACCTTGTTACATAGTTTTATTTTTAAGAAACATAATTTCTTGAATGTCCATTCCTTACGCTAACCCTTTTTTTACAGTTTTTTTTTTAGAGTGTTTATTTAATAGCTATGATGCAATTCCCAGCGTTTGTAGAAAATTCCTAGAAATGGCAAGTGAGTATGTCTCTGGATTCTTTTCTTGCCGAGTTGTGCAGGGCATAATGAGTAGAATTCTAAAGAAAACAACTGAATACTCTCCTAAGGGACTTGGGTGTTCCTGGTGGGAAATAACAAACTAAGCAAGACTTTGAGTCTCAAAGAGACAGTGTTTATATCTATGCTACATGATAGAAGCACAGGTTCTGTTATTATTACCGTTAAGGGACTCACTCAACCTGGGAGGTACCACCTAGAAGAGAATAATTTTGTGTGCATCTCTTGTGGCTATTCTTGGCTGCCAACATGAATATAACCAGAATGAACTATAATCCAGAAGTGAAGGACACATTGTTATCCAGATCTTGAGGCAGTAAGACATTTGTTCTTAATTCAGAGTTTGAGCCTGGAAGGCATATCTTTAATCTGGGACACACCTTCTGCTGGATGCCTGTATAAGGACAATGAAAATAGAGTTTGTTCTTCACCTGCTTATCCTCACCTCACCAGCATATCCGTTTCTTCTTCGGGATACCAGAATACTAACTGAGACACCCAGGTTTATCTGACTGTGTAGCTACTAGATTCTTCTTCCTTCCATTCATAATGATCCATTTTTGGACTGCAGTCTGTAAATCATTTGAATTATATGTATGTATATATATAATATTTATATATATTTCCATAAGTTTTGTGACTCTAGAGATCTCTGACTAATGTAACTTCTAATGTATTTTCCTAGAATGCTAGGTTATAAGAGTCTCACTTGAATGTAATGATGTATTGGAAGCACAGATGGGATTGTTATTTTTCTTTGTCCAAATAAAGAGAAGTTTTAAGAGAAATTCTTATATTGAAATCCTGTATATCTCTGGAATAGGTATTTTAGGAGGTTAAAGCCAGTTTTGTATTAATAACTAATATTTCCTTGTTATCAGAAACTTAGGCCCCTTAGCCTAATTGGAATAAAGGGGCCTTTGTGGTCAAACAACGACATATTCAGATGAACAGAGGTTACTATGTTATCAGTCATCTTTATCTTCATAACATCCCATATATCTCAAAGGTATATGAATCATGGGTTCATGAGACAGTGACGGTTTATTTCTTTTTCTATCCATAATTTTTAATGAGGACTAAAGACATTGGAGGAAACTGTTGCTTAAAGACTTTAAGAGTATGTCACTATTTTCTCAGGGTAGATGCTCACCATAAAATAGGAAAAAAAGAAATGGAGATTTCTCACCAATGGAAAGTTATTTTCCTTCAGTGATTGGCACAGTGGCCTTGAATTACCATGATCTTGTAACAGTTCGGAGTCAGTGACAGAGTGTTTGTTAATGTGATCCTTTACTTCATTTTCTCCAGATCTACTGTGATAAAAATGGCTGTGAAGAATGACTCTTCCGTGACCGAATTCATTCTCACAGGATTGACAGACCAACCTGAGCTCCAGCTACCCCTGTTCATCCTGTTCCTCGTGAACTACGTAGCCACTGTGGTGGGAAACTTGACTTTAATGAACCTCATTTTCCTAAATTCAAACCTTCAAACTCCTATGTACTTTTTTCTCTTTAACCTTTCTTTCATTGATTTATGTTATTCATTTGTCTTTACTCCCAAAACACTAATGAGTTTCGTCTTAGAGAAGAACATTATTTCTTTTACAGGATGCATGACTCAGCTATTTTTTATTTGCCTTTTTGCTAACTCTGAGTGCTATGTGCTGACAGCCATGGCCTATGATCGCTATGTAGCCATCTGTCAACCCCTGTTGTACATGGTCATCATGTCTCCTAGGACATGCTCCCTGATGATGTTTGGTTCATACTTGATGGGGTTTACTGCTGCCATTGTCCATACAGGGTTTATGGTCAGGCTACAGTTTTGTAATTCTAACATCATCAACCATTACATGTGTGATATCTTCCCCCTTCTTCAGCTCTCCTGCAGCAGCACCTATGCCAATGAGCTTGTGTGTTCTGTTGTTGTCAGCACAGTAGTCCTTGCATCTAGCCTTATCATCTTAATGTCCTATGCCTTGATTCTGTTTAATATCATTCAGTTGTCATCAGGTAAAGGTTTCTCCAAAGCCATGAGCACCTGTAGTTCTCACATAATAACTGTTTCCTTATTCTATGGATTTGGTATGCTTACACATATCAAAACATCATCTGATGAGTCTGTGGTTCAGGGGAAAGTTCTCAGTGTATTTTGTACATTTTTGCTACCATTGTTGAATCCTATTATTTACAGTCTCAGGAATAAGGATGTGAAGCTTGCTCTAAAGAACACTCTGAGGAAACTCAGAATAAGTGAACGGCTGGGGATGTCATAGTCCACATCTCCCATTTGAATTTTTCTCTCTATTTCATTTTTTATCACCCTCTTTTCAATATTCTATTTCTTCCACTCATCTTTCTTCTTATATTATGTCAAAATTTCCTCTTTATTATTTCCTCTCTTTCATCCACCAAATTCTTGATTTTCTTACCTGGGATAGAAAAATATTTTTGATCTGGGCACTCGGCCTGAATGTGGATCCAGCTTCATCTTTGTAAAATGTAGAGACACAAGATGACATATTGTATACTTTAAGACAAATCTATCAACTGTTTATGCATTCTATAACCAAGGATTTCCAGGGGAATGAATATTTCTATTAAATTTATTTGTGTTGATTTTTTCAGAGAGAAATTTGAGGGTTTTTTTCCAATTTAAGGTTTTATAAAACTCTTGTGATTTGTAATAAAGAAGAGAATGAATGACAAAAAATTGTTTCCAGGATTTATTGTTCAAGATTTTTATATTTTGAATTTTGTACCTCATCATTGCAAAAGTTCATTATGTATTTATTTTCTTGGAGAAATGGTCAATTTTTATTTTTATTGAGGGTTGAAGCGACTAATTTTGTATTCAGACTTTTTAAGTTAACAAATAACGACAGTGTTTTGCTTTTTTTTTTTGTAAAAGGATGTTTTGTCTTAAATACAATAGAATTTGTCATTGCATTCAAACTATTGATACAGACTGATTACTTTTGGTAACCATACTATAACAACATGTAATTTCTAAAGTTGTTATTCCCTTTGTTATATAATAAAGATTATATTTTCAAAGAAACATCTACTTACTTCTAAAAAAGAAACCATAGGTGACATTAAAACCCAGTGATGGATTGTTAGTATACGCTTCTGTTTGATTCTTGCCACAAATGTCCAAACATATACTCACATACATTTATGTATATATCTTAAACATTTGTTCATATACAGGTGTTTATGGCCCAAATATTGAACAACTGGAATTATTATTTAAATGTGTAAATGTATACTTTTTATTTTGCTTTTCATAGGAACGTTTCCTTACAACTCATACCAAACCAAGCAAATACATAATCTACCTGCATGTCTGTGTATTTTGTAACATTCTTAAATATAGTGTTAATATAATTCTGTTCTGTTCTCTGGATTTGACTTGTTTTAGGTTGCATAATTAGTAATGCAAATCCTAGCTTTTACGTCACTGTAGATCTACTAAAGAAACCAAATGAAGGAAAGAAAGAGAATTAAGTAACAGAGAGAGTTGGTGAGTTGTTCAGAATGAGTCTGAATGAGAGAGAGGATCTGATGACCACATGGGCACCTTGATACCTGTGCCTCTGAAGAGTTTGAGGGTGTTATCATGACCCAATATTTCCCAGAGCTAAGACAAGGAATTGTTTGGGACTTGAAAACTGACATTGGCCAAGACTCACATCATAAAGACAGTGGCTGGGGAGACATGAAGTTCTGCACAGAAATTGGCTGAGTCCTGGGTTTGGTTGGAAACAAGCGTGACTATTTACAGCTTTTATGATTCTGTGTTGAGGACAATTAGTCCCTCAAATCACTCAACCTCGACAATTGGCAAGCTCAGTGAGTTGAAATTCTTATTCCATTATTTCCCTCACATGATGCTTAGAGACAACATTTTAGACTTTTGTATAGCTTCATCTTTGGGTTGGAGTTCAGCTGTATAAATCTATTAAGATATACAAACATCTACCAATAGTTGCTCAACGTAGATTGCTGAAATGCAGTAGGGAGGATGAACACAACAAAGAGATCATCATTAAGTCGTATGTTTCATATGTTGATCCATACACTGGAATATAAAAACAACCAAAACAAAAAAAAAAACATATGACTTAGATAATCTCTAATTATTGTCCTTAGAGTAGATTATGGTTATCAGAGATGTTCAAAGCCAGACAACAGATTTGAGAAGTGTTCCTATTTGCATGCCTTCACCCAATTTCAATTCTGATATTGAAAGTTGCAGCGATGCCTTCTTATTAGTTTCTCTTCTTGAGAATTTTTGTTGATATTATTGAGCAATACATTTTTCTCTGCTCCCATCCTTTCTTCTCCCCTCCCCTTCAATCCTCTCTCATAGTACCCATGCTTCCCATTTACTCAGGAGATCTTGCCTTTTTCTACTTCTCATATAGATTAGATCTATGTATGTCTCTCTTAGGGTCCTCATTTTTTTGCTAGGTTCTCTGGGGTTGTGATTTGTAGGCTGGTTTTCTTTGCTTTATAAAAACTACTTATGAGTGAGTTATCCTTAGAAATGATGGATTGTTTATCAGAATGAAAAACAGGATGCTTAGCCGTGATATCAACAAGATATGTATACTTCATAAGAGTCCATAGTTCACTAGAGAGTAAATTTTATAATTTGGTGCATATGTCGCCGCCTCTCTTCATGGAACTTAATGAAACACGAGAATTTAATAATGACCACATAGTATGACCTCAGTGGTAGTTTGTGTATGTTTCTTGAATGGTTAACATTATTTGCATCTATTAAGAGACTGTGTTCTACTTGAGGAGTTTAGTGGAAATCATTGAATCCCACTGCCCTTGGCTTTTAAAGAATGCTTGGCATTAGATATATTGATTTACTAGCTCTTTGCCTCAGACCTTCTGTTATTAATTAATTAATACTTTTGAAGAGTTGTGACCTATGAATTTTGAAATTAGCCCCATATTGTATAACCATCCTGCACATAATGCATTTGAAAGCTATTTTTTGTACTAAATTTAATTTAGTTTTAACATTTAAGCAAAATTTTATATGTAAACAAATAAATAAATAATGATACCAGTGTTAAATTGCTTAAGCCATTAAGTTCATGGAAATCTGAAAAGAAATGGTTTACTTTGGCTGTCAAAGCTATCCTTCCTTCATCTTTAGGTATTTTGCAGCGGAATTTAGTAAACAGAACATCTACAAAAGTAAATCTCTGGCATATTTGGTTATTTATATGACATTTAAAATATTTTAGTAGTCTTTTATGCTTTTCTAGATGGTCTTTATAAAATGGCGAATGGTAAAAATATCAAGTCAAGAACTAGGCAAATTAAATTTTTAAAACAAAAGTTTTTGATAGAAGAAATACCACTTTTCTTTTGTTCTGAAATCACTATTGTACATATTTCTTCTGACTTTGTAAGACATTAAATGAAGATACTTGACACTAGAGGGCTCACAGGTAAGATATTTGAAAATATTAGAGAAATACTTCTATTATTGACCTGGATATAAACTTTTATATATTAACTTGAATATGCTCATCATTATTCCAACACTGTTATATTATTTTCAACCAAACAAACCCGGATATTTTATTTGTGAAATTTGTTCATAATATTTTTTTGTTCTTTATTACTATAGTTCATGACATTACAATAAATATTTGTGTACATGATTTTGTTAAGAACTTAGTGATTTCATTTGATCACACAATGTATATGTTTATAGCTACTTGTATATGCATTTAGAATGTTTTCTCAGATGGTGTGTGTGTGTGTGTGTGTGTGTGTGTGACTTAGTTGCAAAATTTCAAGATATTTTATGAAGACCTTGTGTAACTTTGTTTCATAATAGTCTACCAGTATTCCATTTGTTTCATTACTGCACATGCAATTGGTATTGTCAGCTGTGTTACTGAGATGACTGTTTCAAATCAATAATCCTAGCTACACTGCTTTGTAGAAAGACACTATTTAGGCAGTTTAGGAAGAATGCTATAAAGTTTCTTTGTTTCCTCATATGAAAGCCTATTAATCCAAATAAACTGATAATAAATATCAAAAACAACCCTTGTAGCCAAATGACTAAAAAAGCAAAATAATGATAGGATACGAATTTAACATCATTGATGTTAGAGTGAAAGTGTAGAGAATTAGATCCAAGGATAGAACACATTATCATCTGAACATAAAATGGCCTATAAAGCCTCATGTACATTAGTGTTGGGCTGTAAGTTGGTTGTACTATTTTGGGTGATTGTGGCCTCACTAGAAAAGGTCGAGAACCATGGAAAGGCCTCAAAGGTTATCTTGACTTGTGATTAGGACCAAATGTCTCTTATGTTCATTTCTATGTAAGATGTGTTTTCTGCATGTTCCTACTGTTGTAGCAAATCGAACTTCTCTACTGTTCTGCTTTCCCTGCAAAGATAGACCAAAGTCCCATGGAATTCAGAGACTAAATAAATAGTTTTGCCCCTAAATTGTCTCTGTTTTCTATTTTGCCATAATACATATGATGTAAAAAACAGCTTACTGTATCTTTATGCATAAAATGTATGAACTATTCCCATAGTCTTTTGTACTCTAAACGAGAACTCTATCATCAGTTCAAAACTTATATTTTTCAATTTCCTTTCCATGAGTCTGTTTATTTATTAAGTATACACCAGATATAATTATAAGAATATGATGATATAATTATATGTAAACAAGTGTCTTTAAATCTACATATGCACTGATGAAAATGAAGAGGTATAGATGTAATCTTATGTTACTTGAATGCCTGTTCCCCCCCCAATTTATCAGTAGAGTTTAATCTATCTGTAATTTCTGTCTGTCTTTCTGTCTGTCTATCTATCTATCTATCTATCTATCTATCTATCTATCTATCTATCTATCTTGAAGAGGTTTAAACCCGTGGAATACTGTTTATTGGTCCAATCTGCAATTAGCAAGTGACAAGTTCTCTAAGATTCCTTTGTAGAGTTGTGTAGAGGATAATGAGAATGAAAAAGGGAACCAGTGACAATATACCCAGGGAACTAGATACTCCCTGGTGGAAAATTATAAACTGACTAGGACTTTGAATCTCAAAAGAGCCACATTAGTTTTACAGCATTTGATGTAAACATCAACTCAGTAATATTTATCCTCAAGGGGCACATAGCACACAGAGAATATGATAGAGAATACTTTTCTGTACTTATAACATTTTTCTCATATACCTTGACCTTCATATTTTTATTTGAGTGAGTGAGGTAGTGTTTTGTAGACACATGCTGTTTGATTTTGAGTGTGTAGAAAGAACCTTCTACAGAAATGTCTTCTGCAGAAGGGATTTCACAAGGGATCTCTTTGAGCAACTGACACATTATCTGTACTGGTTGTGATCAAACAGTTCATTATCAGCTTTGACTCTCCTAGAATAGTGAGAAGGAAGTTACTGAGAACTCTACCAGAGGAAGAATGTTTCTAGATGACCAATAGTGAACATTGAATTTTTGTCTTGACAATTTTCCTTGAAATTCAGAGTTTCATAAATCTTGGGTTTGAAAGAAGCCTTGTATGTATTAATCTTTTCAACCGTTATTATTAATGAAGACCAAGGGATGGGAAGAAATTATATTCCGAGTCACTAGAAGTCTGTTGACACCTTTTGTGGATCCATATTATGGGTATAGGAAAGAAATAGGGGTTACTTAGGAATCAACATGAACAGGTTTTATTCTTGGAGGTCTGTCTATTTGTTCTCTCAACTCATGCTTGTAAATCACTAAATCATGCATAAGTTCATTTGTAAACATTCTTACAGGTGCCAAATATGAAGCAAATGATTATGGAAAATGACTCTTCAGTGTCAGAGTTCATTCTTATGGGCCTGATAGAACAACCTGAGCTCCAGTTGCCCTTATTTTCTCTGTTCTTGGTGAACTACACAGCCACTGTGATGGAAAACTTGAACTTAATGAGTCTCATATTCTTGAACTCAAACCTCCACACTCTAATATACTATTTTATCTTCAATCTCTCCTTCATTCATTTCTGTTATTCATTTGTCTTTATCCCCAAAATGTTGATGAATTTTGTTTCAGAGAATGCATGACTCAGCTGTTTTTCTTGAGTTGTTTTGTGAGCTCAGAAAGCTATGTGTTGACAGCCATGGCCTATGATAGCTATGTAGCCATTTGCCAGCCACTACTATAAAAGGTTATTATGTCACCTGAAATATGTTTTACACTGATGGTTGGGTCTTACTTAATGGAGTTTGCTGGGGCCACAGCTCACACAGGGTGTATGGTCAGGCTCAGGTTTTGTGATTCTAACATCATCAACCACTACATGTGTGACATCTTCCCACTTCTCCAGCTCTCCTGCCGTAGCACCTATGTCAATGAACTTGTGAACTTCATTGCAGTTGGTACAGTTATCTCATTATCTAGCCTCATTATCTTAGTCTCCTATGCTATGATCCTTTCCAATATCATTCGAATGTCATCAGGTAAGGGTTGGTCCAAAGCCAAGGGAACCTATGGGTCTCACATCATAACTGTCAGTCTCTTCTATGGATCTGGGCTGCTTGCTTATGTCAAGCCATCATCTGCTGAAACTGTGGGCCAGGGAAAAGTTTTTTCAGTCTTTTATACCTTCTTGGTGCCCATGCTGAATCCTCAGAAACAAGGATGTCAAACTTGCTGTGAAGAGAACCATGAAGAGAATCACAAGCTGATTTATCTAGGAATGTTTCTCTTAGATCTGATCCTATTACACTTGTCTGCTGTTTCACTCTCATTTTTTGTCTTTTCATTAAATATTACCTATCTGTCTGTCTATCTATCTATCTATCTATCTATCTATCTATCTATCTATCTATCATCTATTTCTCTATTTGTATACCTATTTATTTATTTATTTTACTTTGTCTCCTGTTACTATAGTATTAAGCTTTCTACAGTATCATTTTTCTTTCCCTTGTATGCTACTAGTCTATGTTTAGACGTATCCTCTGATTCATTTGTACCCTAGAGAGTGTACATTTCCCATATCACTTTAAGACCTTGTTCTGTTAACTTTTTCTGTGTAAGACAACACTACCTACTACTGTTTCTTAGATACCTTTTCTATCTTAGAAAATCTATTGACTACTATTCTTTATCTCAAAATAATTAATTTCTTGATTTTGTAGGAATTTTATATATTCATTTCTTATTTGATAGACTTATTCTCTATATATTAATTTACATAGATAAGAGGTTATGTAATAGTAAAAAATTCCATAATTTTTCATATTATATATCACCAGTTTCTTTGTAAATATTTTATCACATTCATTTTTACCTTTTATTTTTGACATTTATCCAAAGATCACATAGTAAAAAGAATTCATGCAATTAAAAATTGGAGCTTTACTGAGTAAATAAAACACATTTTCATATAACACTGATATTACCAACAGTAATTACCATACCTATTGAATTATTATATGGTAGACACTGTTCTAAGGAATTTTTCATAAGTCTCTAAAATACATGACACTACTGTTGTTGCTTTTATTTTGAAATGAAAAAATAGATACAGACAGGTTAGAACTTGTTAAGCGCTTAATATCATAAATGAGATTTTTTTAATATAAAGAAATTTAATATAATGCAAAACCCCTACACCTAACCTATATATATATATATATCTTGGAGGTAGGATTCATACTAAGAAATCATTAAGAAGTTGCCAGCATTTTGTATTAGAGGCTTTTCATTTTAATTTGGAATGGAATTGTATAATTTATTTAAGGAGAGTTTACTTTTATGATTATTTGAGCATTTAGTAAATTTACTTCTCTACCCCAGTCTTCCAGACCCTGAAATCATGACAACAGATCAGCAAATACATTTTTCATTAGTATAATTGAAGTCATTACATTTTGTTCTTGATATATGAATTTTATCTGTGATACTTATTATCACATACATACTTGGTTAGAGAACACTGTCATAAAAATGTTCTTCCATTAGAAATAGAGATAACATACTACAATAATTCTGTAAAAATGAGCATATATTAAAATGACCCTTAATGAATTCTTACTATATACATAGATCAGTTCATCTCTAAACGCACAACAGAGAAGCTTCTTCTTGCAGTGATGGCAACTGATATAAAGAGCTACTGGTTAACATGCAGAAAACAAGATTTTTTGTAAATTTTCATTTATTTATTTATTTAGTTTAGTTTACAATTCAATCCTAGTTTTCCCTCCCATCCTTCCTCCCACCTTGTCTCCCATTGGGACGAACAGATGGGGGGTAAGCTGGCGGGGTAGGAGTGAAAACAAAATTTATTGGAGTGCTTGACTCTAAATGGAACATTCATATCTGAGCCCTCCCCTCAGCCCCAGGGATTTTCACAGAAGCAGATAAAGAAAGCTTGTAAGCACCTGTGGTGGTGGATAATTTATAAACAAAGAGTTTGTCCTCATACAATAGGGTAGCTGCATTTATAAATCCACAGCAACTGTGACAACATGCATATGTCCTTTCAGTCTCAAGCCACACAAATCCCAGCATGGAGGGAAAGAGGTGTGGACAAAAGACTACTACTACCTGAGGAACTATTGACACTTAATTGTTTATGGAGTGGGAATAAGCTTTTCTGAATGGTGTGACCCCTATTAATTCATCCACACTCTTGGCTAGGGTCAACACTTAAAGAGTAATTAGAAAACATAATTGTGACCAGATGGCTTTATCCTAAGAAAAAACAAACAACAACAACAACAACAAAAAACCTTCAAGTTGGGTACATGGGGATGCAAGAGTAGATATGGGAAGCATAAATTGAGGGGTATGAGTATGATCAACATTCATATATGAAATTCTCATATAATTTATTAAGCATTATTAAAAATATAGTGGTTATAGCTCAATAGATTTATTTTGGTGTCTTGTATGACATATAGGTCCATATCGGTCACATTGACTTATATGCCAGTACGATACTAATTTTTATTCCTATAGGTTGACAGTACAACTTGAACTCAAGGAATGGTAATACCTGTAGTGCTAATCTTTTTTCTCATTATTGCTCGCCTTTCTAAGTGTCTTTACTGCTTCCATATATGATTTTCAATTGTTTACCTAATTTTGTGAAAAATGATGTTTTTATACCATGACCTCTAATACTCTCTATTGCTTTAATTATTTTATTAAACGTTCTATTGAATGCTTTTTTGATTATGCGAAACAAAAGCTTTTAACTCTAAGGGAGTAAAACTACCATGTATTCTGAACCAGAGTGACTACGACCCATGTCAATGGACTCACGTTGTCTGGGCTTATGTATTTTAAATAGACACATAAGCATTAATAGTCAAAGAATAAGAGAGAGTCAAATATGAAGCCATTTTCAAAACAAACTGTTGGGAAAAACAGGTTACTCTAAATCATGAAAACATATTTAAATTTAGACATTATATGAAGGCAATCTTCACTTTTAAGTTTGTAGAATCCAGTGCTAGGTTAAATGAAAATATTCTAAAGGTTTTACCTTATTTCAAAAAAGGTTAGAGATAGTTATATTACGATAATTCACTTCTAGGCTGGCATTATCCCTTTGCTCCACAACCACAAAATGCTAATCTGTGAATAATTCTTCTGTCTCTAAAGTTAGTGAGAATTTTTTTTTCAGGTAGATGTTAAGTTTTTGATTTGAATCTTATTTGTGTTCTTTTTCTGAGAAAGCATTTGTGGGATTATCACCCTAAAATTAGGCTTTCTTACTCATTCACTAAAATTACCTGATTTTCCTGTATCAGCACACCACGCTTCTTTCTCTCTAGTGCTCATGTGTTCACTTAGACTAATCAATCTGTTTCTGAATAAAACTTTTATTTGATAGTCGTCTTTTACCAGCTCTCATTTTTTTTTGTTAATTAGAAGAAGAAAATAGATTAAATTTTGACTCCTCTGGTCAACTTCATCTCTAACAGTAACACAGTTCTTTTAACTCTGTTGAGGTTTGTGTTTGGAATTAAATCTAGGAACTCCTGAATATGTCGATGTATAAAATAATGATTGTGTTTTAAAGAAAATTAGAAGAGTGAGTTCTGAGCTAAGTGTGCAGAACCATGTCTGATAAACACAGATTCAAATTATCCTGAATAAAATGTTCCTACATGGAATAAGTGCCATAACCCACAAATAATTGCATTTTTATTTATTTATTTATTTATTTATTTATTTATTTATTTATTTATTTATTTATTTAAGATTTCTGCCTCCTTCCCTCCCCCCCCCCCAATAAAGTCCCCCTCCCTCATCAGCCCGAAGAGCAGTCCGGGTTCCCTGCCTTGTGGGAAGTCCAAGGACCTCCCACCTCCTTCCAGGTCTAGTAAGGTGAACATCCAAACTGCCTAGGCTCCTACAAAGCACGTACGTGCAGTAGGGTCAAAACCCAGTGTCACTGATCTTGACTTCTCAGCAGTCCTCATTGTCCAAAATCATTGCATTTTCTAATTATATTGATGGGAATATTAAACACCAAGAAGAGAGAAAACTCTTTCAAAATGTATGCTGTTTTCTTATAGGCTTCTTTATCTTGGTTTTAGTGTAGACTAGGGTCTTGGTAAACATAGTGATTCACAGTGGCGTGTTTACACAATAGTCATAATTTGAATATGGCAGATGAGAAAGGAAATGGAAATGGCTTTAAAAGGACTAAAATAGTCCAATATGCTATTGGCCCTTGTCAGATAACTTTTCATTTCTCTAAAATCATGATGAGACATTTGAGACAGATATAGCTGTCTTTAGGAACCTTAATGTGTGGTATTGTTGGGTTAGCCAATTTTAGTATGGTACATGACGGTGTCATGCAATAAAAAGATACATCAGATTCCTAGGCAAGAAGATCTTAAATTCCTTCCAGAGCTTTGGTTCTTTACCTGGTAACTGTGTCATCTACTAGTTGGCTATTTTTCCACCACATAAGAATAGTTAAACATAGAACCAGATTCAAATGCAGTTACCTTTTTAAGTATTGTAAATGCACTGTTAATGCTTGCCAGTTTTAAATTAGACAGATAGGACACATGATACTCTTATAACTGCAAGGCCCAAACTCATCCTAAACATGCTTACATTTATATTCCTACATAAGTGATAAACTATTAAAACTACCAGATAATGGACATAGTTGATCTCACATGACTTTTTAGAAAAACGGTTCAACATGAGTTCACATTTCGGTCATATTTCTAATACAGTGTTAAAAATGGACCAAAATTCAAACCCACAAAAGCCGAATCAAGCTACATAGAAAGGTAAATAATATGAATACTTAGGCAATGAAAATATGAACTATCCTAGCTGCCTCATTACCAAACTGTCATATATAATGAGATGTTCACCTCAGCTTTAAAAGTGACAGGCATTTCAAATGTCATGAACCTGCCTATATATAAAGCCAACAAATAGAATACATCACCAAGAAGTCTTGGTGAAGACCAAAAGCCTTTTCCTTAACTAATTCACCAATATGTATTTACTGATACTACATAAATATGTATTCATTTATAGTATACTTGTGTCACTAGAAAGGGGAAAGTTTCCAGCAGCTGAAAACTATGCTATAGTCCAATTGTTGGGATTGGTTACCCTTGAGTTTTCTTCTCTCTGGTTAACTAGGTCCAAACTGTGATTAGGCATTTACATCTATAAATTTTTTCCTGAATTTACATGTATTTAAAAAGAAATTAAGGAACATAAACTAACAAAGTAAAAGAGGATTATTTTTAGTACTTTTAGAGTTGGGGAAAGAAAAATTCTTAGATTTCTGTAGTGGTGCTACAAGTTCAAAGAGCAAATTAGACAAAAGCCAAGAAACAGGCATGAAAAGTGCCAGATTATGTGAAAATCCTTAAGTGGAGCAAGTTGCTCTGCTTTTGGCACTAGAACTATTAGAGTCCAAGTTTATACACAATTAAGAGGTTAGTAGACAAAAAAAGAAAACTGGCCTCATAAATCCTCAATGTAATACTACACATAGTTACAAGGATGCCATTCTAAAGGCGTTTCTTTTTTAAACTTAATTTATTAAGAAGTAAAATAGAATTACATAGTTTTCACCCTTTTTACTCCCTCAAACACCCCATTTTCTCCTTCACCAGCTTAGCCTTACTGGTGCTACTTGTATGTATGTGATTTCAGAAAACCGCAAGGGTCAAAATAGAGAAAACAGTGATTGTGGGGTGCTAAGCCCTCATGGCTATATCTGAAACACAACTTTGGTACCTAATATCAAGGAAACTTGATTAGGAGGTGAGATATGTGTGTGTATAAGAGCCAGATGACCTGGAAGCTACTGTGAGATTGTGTCTCTTCAAAAATAACTGCAAGGAACTTAACTGATGATACAGAAACAGTATGACTTCCTGAACAAGGCCTGAAGGAGTGCAGCACAAGTAGGTGCGCCAACACGGAAGGGGTTAATCTCACATGGGTCCACCCACAGACAGTGAAGTATAAGCAACTGAAGAATACCTGGAGGAACTTAAATCGTCCTCCTCATGATAACCAATTAGTTTTGAAGCTTTTTATTTTTATTTTTTTGTTTGTTTTTAGAGGTGGGCATCAAGATGGAAATGCAGCTCCCCCAAAGGCATAATCAGGACAGTTCTCTAGTGAAGATTGATACTTTTGCTATGATAGCAAGGAGTCACTCCTAACTAGGTGACAATTTTTCGACTTCTGGCTAAGATCATGTATAGAACTCTGGGGAGACAGCAGAATTCAAATCAGCTTAGGAGATTTTTTGCATAATTTTATTTTCAGTTTTCATGTACATTTTGAAGGTAGGTGATCTTTTACCTAACTGGTTTGGGAACAAATCTCTATTTCTTTGGTATAAAATGTATTGTGCTTTTTTTAATCTTGAATACAAAAGAAAGTATAAAATGTAAGATTTTCCAAAGATCCTCACTTTGTCATTGTAATTAAAGCTCATTTTTGTCAATTTAGACAATTTTTCTAGGTGGAACTATGACATATCATAAATGTCTTTCATAAATCAGGGTGGAGGCAAGGACACTGTTCCTTCCAAGAAGACTCCAGATTTGATGCAAAAATTCCCCAAATTTGTAATCCCACAAGATATACTATAGAAAAGCCTTCTGTCAGGTTATGGGTTCACTTTGGAATTTGCTCTTCAAGGTAGCATTCTTAAATTAACTTTGTTATTTTAACTGTCTTAGAGATGAAATTTTGACAAATCGATTTTCAAGACTTTAGAGATATATATTTCATGTGCACATCCAGGAACTGAAAGTTCTGTAAAGAGTTCTGCTTGTGGAAATTTCTATGAGATCCATACATGCCATGGAACAATGTCTTGATAATTCAAGTCAGTAGTTATTTAGACTCTTAAAGCACTCCCTCACTGGAAGGAGTAATCTCTTTCCATACTTTTCTAACTGAGGATTATTCTTGTATATTTTTATACAAATGGCTGGGAGTCAGGGCAGTATAGGATTAGACTTGGTGTTAGAAAATTATCAGTCAAGAAACTTGACTTGAGATTAATAAAAATTCTCCAGGTGGTGGCGGCACACACCTTTAGTCTCAGCACTTGGGAAACAGAGGCAGGTGGATCTCTGTGAGTTCGAGGACAACCTAGTCTAAAAGAGCTAGTTCCAAGACAGGCTCCAAAGCTACACAAAGAAACCCTTTCTTGGAAAAACAAAAACAAAAATAAAGCAAAGAAACTAATATTTATCCTATGGGGAACCTAGAGAAAAAGCTTGTGTAGCTATGATGAGCAATATAAAATATGTTATTAATAGTATTTCAAGACTGTTTCTCAAAAAATAACATATACGGTAATTTTTCCAAATTCCAGACAATGACTTGACTTTTTAAAGGTACAAACAACATACAAAGACTTTCCTCGAGCTTGCCTGCTCCCTATGCTTTGAGAGTATTCTTTGACTCTCAAAAATGATAATTTTCCTCATTAACCCTTCTCCCAAATTTCCCATTTCTTTGTACTGAATTATTTCCCTAATGTGACTCAGATACTCCGAAACCCTCAATCCACTGAAAAGACTAATGAGATTTGCTCACAGTTAAGATAAACCTAATTTAAAACTGTTTGCACATCTTTAAGTCTCAGTGTTTGTCTTATCTTACAATCTTTTTGTAAGAGTGTTATGGCTTTAGATTTTTAAATTTAGATAAAAGGCATGTTGTGTACTAATTTTTGTATGTAGTGTATATAATTCTTATTATCATTATTAAATACCTTTCTTTATGTCTCCAACTTCCTTTTGTTCAGTATAGTTCTCAGGAGACCATATACTTGAGCACATTATTTTCTGAGGGCAATTACTAAGCAATGAACATTTGATAATATCTAGAGGAATATTGTAGACTCAAGTTAATGTATGTATGGTGGTGAAGAGGTGAGCATGCCATGGAATGGTAGGAGCCAAAGAATTTGTCTTGTTTCCACTATAGAGGTCAATTGCACAGCAATAATTTTTATTTACTCTTTTACTCTTTGTTCTTTAGGACTCTTACTCTCTACTCTTTGGGACCTGTAACCCAGCTCCCAAATCATGACATGGAGGTTTATTATTACTTATAAATGCCTATCCTTAGTTTGGCTTATTTCTTCCCAGCTCTTCTTAAATTATCCCAACTGCCTTTTGCCTCTGGGCCTTTTGCTTTTCTTTCTTCTGTATATCTTACCGTACCCCTTTGCTAAGGTTGGCTGGGTAGCAGGCCCTTAACCTCATCCTCTCCTTGTTCTATTTTGCTGCCTCTCTCATGTTTTCAATTTTCTTCTCTTTCCATATTTCTCTTCCTATTTATTGTCTTCCTTCCAGCTTCTCCTATCCTTTCTCCTGCCTCACTATTGGCCATTCAGCTATTTATTAGACCATCAAGTGTTTTAGACAGGCAAAGTAACACAGCTTCACAGAGCTAAATAAATGCAACCTAAAAGAATTCAGCATATCTTTGCACCAGTAAAACAAATGTTCTTCAGCATAAACAAATGTAATACACCTTAAAAACTTTCCACAGCATCTCTCCCTTTTTGTCTAAAGAAAATGAAAGGTTTTTAACTAACGTAGGAAAACTATATACAGTAAGTATAATAAATATACACAGATAAAAAGGCAGTAATTACATTAATAATGTCCAGTCCATTTACATTTAAGAAAATCAGAGAAAATACTACATTACCTATCATATCTCAGTAAATCCAAAGTTTTATACCTAACTTACTTTCTTTCATAGTTAAAGAAATCTGTAATTCTAACTATCTAGTCTTCAATTCCATCAAAGACCCATAAGGATATAATTTTGTCTAACAACAGAAAAACATCTTTCTGCCTGGACTTTGACCAAAAGTTGCTCTGCAATGTTAGAACATCTATCTTCAGCCTACAGGCCTAGAGTATCTGGCACAATTTTCAGTGAAGCAGGAAATTTTAAGGGCTGTCCTGATTTGTATTGGCAAAGTTCCTAAATTGCTTTCCTCTGTGTCTGGCAGAATATCTGACAGAATCTTCTATGAAGCAGGAATTTTGAAGAACTGTCCTACCTTGTTTTAACAAATTTCCTCTGTGTTCTGCATGTCCAATCCTCATATCCATATTGTTAGCAGTCAAAGGCAAGATCATTTTTCCCCCCAGTGGCTAACCTTGCCACAATGACAGCAAACTCCATAAGGAGTTTCCTCAATGCCTATCATTTCTGAAGTAAATTGGTATTACCTGGAGCAGATGTTTCTCATTGTCATGAAAAGCCCTAAGTTAACAAAGCATTTTACATGCCATATTCTATAGGTCTTGAAGTGTTTGAAAATCATCTATCTAAAATATACCTATTTAACCTGAAAATATACCTAATGTGACTATAAGTTTAATTATTATAGTTAACTACTAGCCTAATTTTTTATTTATATGTTGCATTTATAAATGAACTGCATAAGCACAATGCCCCAAACAAAAATAGAAACATATATACCGTGTAGCAGAATTAATTTTAATGTTGTATCAATATACTAAAATCCAATATTCCAAAAACCTATGCCAATGCAGAATTTCTAAGATTAATAATTTCATTTTTATCCTTTATCCCCCTAAATGATGACAAACATTGATCACTTATGAAATAACCAAAAGTTTGTTTCCCACAACCCAACTCTTGAGATTGTGGATGTAGTGTTTTCTAGACTGCTTCCTATTGTCTGTGGACAAAATATCTTTAGGATCACTGAAAAAAAATGTAAGATAATAGCCAAAGTCTGGGAAGACCAGCAATAGGCTTTGTTTTTAATTTATCACCTGTCAAGCTCCAGGAGTTCTCCCTTGTGAAATCTGATCCATAATAACCTGGAATAAATCCACAACCTCTTGTTACCTAGGGGAACAAAAGCAAAACTGCTTCTCCAAAGAAAAACTTCTTTTAAGTTCCATTTTACAGATATATTTTTTGACTTCCATCTTAAAGGGAAGGCATTCTTAAAATATCTAGGCAAGTTGATTTCAGTTCTTTCAATCCCATGTCTCGTAGCAGTTGTTTGCTTATCAACAATCAAAAAATTCAAAATCATTGCAACAACATATAGGATACAGACTCCCTGTCTATGTCCATCTCATATTATTCTTTATAGTTTTACTTCTGCCTTTAAAGTCTTTATTATTTTCAAACTATTTATTCTTTTAAGAATTCCTTTTTCTTTCTTAAGCCTATGTACATTGTACACTTGAACCTGTTTAGAGGTTTTCTGTCATGACCTCTTTTACTGTATTTCTTTTAGCCTTTTTTTTTTTCCCCCGCAGAAGCAAACTTTAGACTACTAAGCTACACTTGGATTCTTTACTTGGCTGATTTTATTTGCTTCTATTTTCATGAGAGCTAAACCTAAAGCTCACAACGTATTCAGAGGTGCATTTGACCAGGAACTACATTCAATTCCTCAACTATGGAATGCCAGTGAACTGCATTGTGGTAGGTGTTTTGACTTAGTTTTTTTTTGTTTCTTTTTAGTGTAAAAAAAGCTCTTTAAGTGCTCTGGCATACAGCAGGGTTTCTTAAAGGAGTCATTTTTTTTTTCTTTTTCTCACGTTCTAGAAGGATATTTGAGCCCCATGTTGGTATGCCAAAAGATAGTTATTGTTTTTTATTCCTTTGGCTCTTTTACTCATTGGGGGAGCCTTCCACCCAATTCCGAAATAATTCACACAATAAGGTTTATTATTCCTTATAAGTGTCCAGCCTTAGCTTGACTTAATTCTTGCCAGCTTTTTTTTTCTTTTTAGGAATTTTTTTTTTATGGAGAAAAGGAAAAGAAAAAAAAGTTTCCGCCTCCTCCCAGCCTCCCATTTCCCTCCCCCTCCTCCCACACTTCTCCCCCTCCCCCCACTCCTTTCCCCCTCCTCCAACTCCTCTCCCCCTCCCTCTCCAATCCAAAGAGCAGTCAGGGTTCCCTGCCCTGTGGAAAGTCCAAGGTCCTCCCCCCTCCGTCCATGTCTAGGAAGGTGAACATCCAAACTGGCTAGGCTCCCAACAAGCCAGAACATGAAGTAGGATCAAAACCCCGTGTCATTGTCCTTGGCTTCTCATCAGCCCTCATTGTTCGCCATGATCAGAGAGTCCGGTTTTATCCCATGCTTTTTCAGTCACAGTCCAGCTGGCCTTGGTGAGCTCACAATAGATCAGCCCCACTGTCTCAGTGGGTGGGTGCACCCCTCGTGGTCCTGACATCCTTGCTCGTGTTCTCCCTCCATCTGCTCCTCATTGGGACCTTGGGAGCTCAGTCCAGTGCTCCAGTGTGGGTGTCTGTCTCTATCTCCATCCATCACCAGATGAAGGTTCTATGGTGATATGGAAGATATTCATCAGTATTGCTATAGGATAGGGTCATTTCAGGTTTCCTATCCTCAGCTTCCCAGGGGACTAACTGGGGACATCGCCTTGGGCTCCTGGGTGCCACTCTAGGTTCAAGTCTCTTGCCAACCCTAAGATGGCTCCCTTAACTAAGCTATGTGCTTCCCTGCTCCCCTATCCAACCTTCCTTTATCCCAATCTTCCTGTTTCCCCAAGTTCCCCCAATCCTCCCCTTCTCACTTTTCTCTCCCCGTTCCTCCTTATCCCCAACCCACCCCACCCCCAAGATCTCAATTTTCTCCCCGGCAATTTTGTCTACTTCCCATAGCCAAGAGGATAACTATATGTTTTTCCTTGGGTTCACCTTCTTATTTAGCTTCTTTAGGTTCACCAGGTATACACTCCGTGACCTTTATTTATGGCTAAAAACCAATTATGAGTGAGTACATCCCATGTTCATCTTTTTGGGTCTGGGTTACCTCGCTCAGGATAGTGTTTTCTATTTCCATCCATTTGCATGCAAAATTTGAGAAGTCATTGTTTTTTACCGCAGCATAGTACTCTAGTGTGTATATATTCCACACTTTCTACATCCATTCTACCATTGAAGGGCATCTAGGTTGTTTCCAGGTTCTGGCTATTATCTCCAAAATATATAGAGAACTCAAGAAACTAGACTCTAAAATGCCAATTAACCCAATTAAAAAATGGGGCACTGAACTGAACAGAGAATTCTCAAAAGAAGAAGTTCCAATGGCCAAAAGACACTTAAGGTCATGCTCAACCTCCTTAGTGATCAGGGGAATGCAATTCAAAACAACTTTGAGATATCATCTCACACCTGTCAGAATGGCTAAAATCAAAAACACCGATGATAGCCTTTGCTGGAGAGGCTGTGGAGGAAGGGGTACCCTCATCCATTGCTGGTGGGAATGCAATCTTGTGCAACCACTTTGGAAATCAGTGTTTAGGTTTCTCAGGAAATTCGAGATCAACCTACCCCTGGACCCAGCAATACCACTCTTGGGAATATACCCAAGAGATGCCCTATCATATGACAAAAGCATTTGTTCAACTATGTTCATAGCAGTATTATTTGTAATAGCCAGAACCTTGCCAGCTTTTCTTAACTTAAATTATCCCATCTAACTCTTACCTCTGGGCCTTTTGTTTTTAATGTATTTCTTACTTTCACTCTTACTCCACAGCTGGCTTTGTAGTTGGGTGTGTGGACCCTGATGTCCCCCTCTCCTTGTTCTGTCTTGCTCCTTCTCCCTCCTATTCCAGGTTTCACCTTGCATGTCTTCTCTCTGCCTACTAGCCCTTCCTATCCTTTCCCCTGCCTTGATATTGGCCAGTCAGCTCTTCATTAGACTATCAGATGTTTTAGTCAAGCAAAGTAACATAGCTTCACAGAGTTAAACAAATACAACATAAAAGAATGCAATACATTTTTGCATTAGTAAAACAAATGTTTTACAGCATAAACAAATGTAACACACTTCAAAATAATTTTCCACAAACAAATAACAACTTTTCTTATCTGAGTAAACATGTGAACAGTATAAAGAGACAAACACTTGCTAATATATTTTCATGTAACTAGTAAACTAATACATTGTATAAATTATCTCAAAACACAAGAGATCTTTTATTTTATAAATTTTAAATTATTTTTTGAACAAGTTGGTCTTATAAATTTCTATATGATAATCTAGAAATTTACCACTGGCTCAGAATTTAGTCAATTTTTATAAACCTATTTTATAATTATTGATAAGAATAGGCAGCTGTGCAGGGCAGTCGTGGTGCAGGTCTTTCATTACCCCTAGCACTTGGGAGGCAGAGGTAGGCTGACCTCCTTGAGTTCAAGGTCAACATCATCTAGAACTCCAGCTAGTTTCAGATCAGCCAGGGCTACACACACACACACACAAAAAAAACCCTCATCTCTAAAAAGAAAAGAATATACAGATGTAAATAAACAAGAATCAGCATACTGTACAGTTTCATAAGCTGTGAAGTGAAAAGCTCTAATGTAAATTTCTACTAACTTGAGAGCATATTTATATACTTCTATCCCCATTATTTTTGTATAGTACTAATCCTTTGTTAACAGTTTATTACTAAAATAATAGGAATACTGAAAATGGCAAGTGAACATGTCCCTGGATATTTCTTCTTGTCAAACTGTACAGAGCTTAATGAAGAGAATGACAAAGGGGACCACTCACAGTTCTGCCATGGGGATTAGATATTCCTGCTGGATACTTATAAATTGAGTAGAACATTGAATCTCTAAAGGACTGCTGTTAGTTATATGATACAGACTGCACAATTTCTACCCTCAGGGTATTAATCAACCATAGAAAATATCATAGGAGAATAATTTTCTATGTTTTTAAGGGATTTTTATGAAATCTTGACCTTGAGACATTGGAGAGTCATATAAGATAATTATATTCTTTTCTTGTATGAGACAAGAATCTTAGTGAAATTGTCAAACAGCATCCATGTCATTACCTCCAGGGACCTTCTTATAGAACATCAGACACATTGTCTCCACTGATTGCAATTATCTGCATCATAGCAAGTTTGACCCTTTGAGCACAGTGTGGAAGAAGACACCACATACTCTTACGTCAGGAAGGGATTCAGATAAACCAAGGTGAGCAATGAATAATCTTTATCTTGACATTTTTCCTTCAAAACCATATCTATAAATGTCATAAATTCTGAGAAAATGCATGCATAGCTCTTATAAGCCTCAATATTTAATAAAAACTTAGTGAACAAAATGATGTTCAAAGAATGTTTCTGGAGTGATAAACACAACCTAAATAGAGGAAAGAATTAGAGATTCCCCTGTACTCTGTATTCCTTCACTCAAAATTGGAAATCAATAAATCCAACTCTGGTCTTGGAGTGAAAAGTGGTTTAACATTGCTTTTTATATAAATTTTTACAGATGCTACACATGAAACAAATGACTACGGAAAATGACTCTTCAGTGTCAGAGTTCATTCTTGTGGGACTGACAGACCAACCTGAGCTCCAACTGCCCTTATTTGTTCTGTTCTTGGTGAATTACACAGCAACTGTGTTTGGAAATGTGAGCTTAATGAATCTCATTTGCCTAAACTCAAACCTTCACACCCCCATGTACTTTTTTATCTTCAATCTATCCTTCATTGATTTCTGCTATTCACTTGTCTTCACTCCGAAAATGCTGATGAGTTTTGTTTTAGAGAAGAACATCATTTCTTTCAAAGGATGCATGACTCAACTGTTTTTCTTCTGTGTTTTTGTGAATTCAGAGAGCTATGTACTGACAGCAATGGCCTATGATCGCTATGTGGCCATCTGTCAGCCTCTGTTGTACAAAGTTGTTATGTCCCCCAAGATCTGTTGTCTGTTGATATTTGGTTCTTACTTAATGGGGTTTGCTAGCGCCATAGTTCATACAGGGTGTATGATCAGGCTCAGGTTTTGTGATTCTAACATCATCAACCACTACATGTGTGATATCTTTCCTCTTCTCCAGCTCTCCTGCAGTAGCACCTATGTCAATGAACTTGTGAGCTCTGTCGTAGTGGGGACAGCCATCATTTTATGCTGCCTCATTATTTTTATCTCATATGTTATGATTCTTTTTAATATTATTCATGTGTCCTCAGGTAAGGGTTGGTCCAAAGCCTTGGGTACTTGTGGGTCTCACATCATAACTGTTAGTCTCTTCTATGGATCTGGGCTGCTTGCTTATGTCAAGCCATCATCTGCTGAGACTGTGGGCCAGGGAAAATTCTTCTCAGTGTTTTATACATTATTGGTGCCCATGTTGAATCCTCTCATTTACAGCCTCAGAAACAAGGATGTCAAGCTTGCTGTGAAGAGAACCTGGAAGAGATTAGCAAACTGATTCATCCCATGGTGCGTCCTTTAAACCCATCTCTCCCTTTTTGATATGTTTTTTCTTTCTTGGTTTTTATTACCTGTATTGTATTTTTATTTTATTTTTCATTGACCTTCATTAGCATTGATGGAATTTAGAGTATAACACCACTTTTCTCTTCCCCCCATACACTATAACTCTCTGTGACCTGTGAGGATATAAGACATCCTCAGGTTCAATGTATTTCTAAGATGATCTGAAGTTCATTGCCTACGGAAGATTAAGACCTTGATCAGCTTTTTAACCTTTCTCAAGAATAAGTTCCTAGTAATTTTTCTTTCAGATCTTTCTTTTAAAATATTTATACATTTATATTTTAATTTTATATGTGTGAACATCCCTGAATGTAAGTTTACCATGTTCATAAAGGAACATGTGGAGGACAGAAGACGGTGTCATCTTCCCTAGAAATAGTTATAGGCACTCAGAATCCACCATTTAAGTACTGAGAAAGTAATTCATTTCTTCTATAAGAGCATCAAGAGGTCTTAACAGCTGGATCTTCTTCATGGTACTGAGTGTATGGATTTTTTCCAGCCAATAAAATTCCTAAAGTTCTATGGTTTATTTCTAATTCATTTCTTTCTTAGTTTTCTGACATAACTTTAAGTTACTTCTTTATTTGAAAGGTTTATTAACTGCATATTCACTGAAAGAGATGAGAAGACAATAGTGGACATGGTAAAATTGTCAAAATCTCAGGAATTATTTGAAAATTTTTTCCTAACATTTTATTTTAAAATAGAGGTTGGAAATCTGTCACACATTTTATTTTTATGGTTATCAGAGAATGTATTAGTCCTATTCTTTTTCTCTTGTTTCTTCAAAATACCACAAATTTGAGCAGCATAGCCTGGTACAGAACAAATTAGCAAATAGCCTGTGTTCATGCAGTGTCCACAGAGGAAAGAGGACATAAAATCCTAGAGTTACAGACATTATGAGCGCGGATGAGATTGCTTGGAATCAAACTTGGTTCAGGAAGAGCAGCCAGTGCTCTTAACCATTGAGTCATCTTTCCAGCCCCAAATATTTATTCTTAAAATACACACCCATGATTTTAAAACTTAACATACAAAGCAAATAAAAATAAGGTAAGATTGATCTCTGTGGGTTTAAGGATTATAGCTTATCATTACTTCACGACTAATATATACTTATAAATGAATGATGCCATATTTACTTTTTTGGATCTGGGTTACCTCACTTAGGATGATATTTTCTACTTCTTTCCATTTATTGCAATTTTTCATGATAATATGTTTTTTATGTTTTTAAAACAATCTTATATTATATACCATTCCCAGTTCTTCCCCTCCTGTCCTCCCATTACCCTCATCTTCTCCCCACCTCACCCCCATCTACTCCTCAGAGTTTTCGTTTTTTTTTCCATAAATTTTGATGAGGATTGCATTGAATGTGTAGATTGTTTTTTGTAAGATGGTCACTTTTACTATGCTAATTCTACTGATTCATGAGCATGACAAATCTTTCCATCTTCTGATATTTTCTTCAAAGACTTGAAATTCATATCATACAAGCGTTTTACTTGCACGGTTAGTATTAACCAAGGTATTTTCTATTGTTTTGCAATATATTGCTACTATGAAAGGTGTTTTCTCCCTGACTTCTTTCTTATTTCTTTTGTCATTTGTATACGAAATCACTAATAAATTTTTTTAATCAACTACTTTGCTGAAAGTGCTTATTAGTGTAGTGATACTATTATATCATCTGAAAATAATGATATTCTTTCTTCTTCCTTTTCAATTTGTATCCCCTTGATCTACTTTCGTTGTCTTATTGCTCTAGAAAGACTTCAAATACTATATTGAATAGGTGTGGAGAATGTGGGTGACCTTGCCTTGTTCCTTATTTTAGTGAAACTGTTATGGATTTCTTTTTATTTAATTTGATCTTGTTTATAGGCTTGTTTGAATTGCCTTTATTACGTTTTGATATGCCACATGTAACAATACCCTCTCCAGGACTATTATCATGGAAGGTGTTTGATTTTGTCAAAGAACTTTTAAGCATTCAATGAGATAACCATGTGATTGTTGCCTTCCAGTGTGTGTGTTTCTACTGTGGATTATTTTTTTACAGATTTTCTTTTAAGATTTTAAATATTCCTAAATCTTTGGAATGAAGCTACTTGATCATGGTGGATGATTTTTTTTGATGCATTTTTGAACTTGGTTTGCAAGTATTTTATTGAGTACTTTCACACCTACATTCATCAGGGCAATTAGTCTGTAATTTTTTTGTTGAATATTTATTTATGTAGTTTTGGTATCAGGGTAACTGTGTAAGCTCATAAAATGAATTTGGCAATGATCCTTTTGTTTCTATTTTGTGGAATAATTTGAAAAGTATTGATGTTAGCTCTTCATTGAAAGTGCAGTCGAATTCTGTGCTAAAACCATATAGAATGGGTTCTTTTTGGTTGGATAAGAACGTTAACGACAGCTTCTATTTAATTAAAAGTTATAGGTCTATTTAAATTGTTTATCCTATATTGATTCAAAATTATACATTTCTTTTAATTTTTTTCCAGTTTTATGGAACACAGATTTTTAAAGTATGTCTTTATGATATATTTATGGACTTCCAAAGTGTCTGTTTTTATTTTCCCCTTTCCATTTTTATTTTGTTAATATGTATATTTCCTCCAATTTTTAATGTAGGCCCTTGGTGCTATATTTTTCCTCAGAATACCACTTTTGTTGTGTCTCATAAGTTCGAATATGTTTTGTGTTCATTTCCACCAAATTCTAGAAAGATTTAATGTCTCTTTTTGTTTCTTGTTTGACCCATTTTTTTCATTCTGTATGTAGTTGTTTCCGTGAGTTTGTTAGGTTTCTGTTGTTTTTATTATTCAACTTAATTAGTGGTGGTCTGATAGGATGCAGGGAGCTATATCAATTTCTTGTATATGGAGAATTGCTTGGTGTCTGTGATTTCAGTCAATTTTGGATAAGGATTCACGAGGTGCAAAGAAGAAGGAATAATATTTTGTGTTTGGGTGAAATATTCTGTAACTATGAATTAGGTCCATTTGGTTTATAGAGCCGATTAACTCCAGTATTTCTCTGTTCATTTTTTGTCAAGTTGCCCTGTCCATCAATGAGAGTGAAGTATTGAAGCATTCTACTGTCAGTGTACGAGGGTCGGTCAATATGTGATTTAAGCTGCAATATCATTTCTTTTACAGACTTGGGTACCCTTGTGTTTGGAGCATAGATGTTAGGAACTGAAATGCAATTTTGGTGGATTTTTCCTTTGATGAATGTGTAGTGTCCTTCCCTATCTCTTTTGATTAATTTTGGCTTGAAGTCTACTTTGTTAGTTATTAAAACAGCTACCTGTGCTTGCTTCTTAAGGCCATTCATTTGAAATACCATTTTCTAAACCTTTGCTCTGAGGTGATGTCTATCCTTGATATTGAGATTTGATTCAGCAGAAGGATGGATTCCTCTTTTATATCCATTTTGTTAGTGTGTATGTGTAATTAAGACATCAATTTTGAGAGATGTCAATGACTAATGGCTTTTGAATCCTGTTATTTTGTTGCTGTTGTTTGTGGTGGTGGTGGTATGTGTGGGTTCATGTGTATGTGCATGTGTGTGTATGTGCTTGCATGTGACAGTGTGTGTTTAACTTCTTTTGATTTGCTGGTGTAAGATTACTTATTTCCTTTGTTTTCATGTGTGTGGTTAACCTCCTCTGGTTAGAATTTTCCTTTTAGTACCCTTTTTAGGACTAAATTTATGGATAGACAATTTTCTAATTAGACTTTATCATGGCATGGAACATATTTTTTTTTCTGTGGTAGTTTGAAAGAAAATGACTCCCAAAGGGAGTGGCACTATTAGGTGGTTTTGCTTTGAAGCGTGTCACTGTTGGGGTGGGCTTTGTGGTCTCTTTTGCTCAAGCTTCATCAGTGTAGCTGTCTATTGACTTCATGTTGCCTGCTAGATGTAGCACTCTCAGCTCCAGCACAATGTCTGCCTGAATGCCACCATATTTCACATCGTAATGATAATGGAGTGAACGTCTGAAACTCTAACTGAGCACCCTCAATTAAATGTATTCCTTTGTAAGTTTTGCTGTGGTCATCCTGTCTCTTTTCTGTAATGAAAACCCTTCCTAAGGGAAAAGTTGGTATCAGGTATTTCTGGTATAGGCCTGACCATGTGTTAGTTTTGAAGGAATTTAGACTTTGGTACTTTGAGTTATGAAAGCAGTGAAATGTTTTACACACTGCTTAATGGGCCATACATGGAGAAACATGGAAGACATAAGTGCCTAAGCATTATGTGAACTATCAGAGGCTCAATCAAGGCATTTCATCCTAGAGATTGTTCTTGTGCTATTTTGGTAAAGAAAGTAGCTACCATTTTTCCCTTATTGAAGCTGTCTACCTGAGGCTAAAGAGAAGAGTTTTGGATTAATTCCATTGGCAGAAGAAATCTCAAAACCACCTAATAAAAGGAGTAAGCTGAGCAGGGTATATTACAATAATCAAATTTTGAGGAGAAAATAAGCTCTAGGAAGTGGAATGGAGCTAAATCCTCTGTTCAAGGAGATAAACAGATTTAGGAGTAGAATTAAGGGAGTGGTGACACCAGCTAAATTTCTGGCTTGTGAAAGGAACTAAAGAAAATCTTAGAACTGCGTGTGGTGAGGTACACCTTTAATCCTAGTACTGGGAAGGCAAAAGCTGGCACATCTCTACCTTTGAGGTCAGCCTGGTCTAAAGAGCATGGTCACGGACAGCCAAGATTAGGCTGTGATGGAAAACAGAAAGCTGATAAAGTTGAAATTAAACAATGGGGGTATGTTTCAGCCCCAGGAAGCATCAGAACGTGACAGCTTTGGCCGCATGGTTCAGACTTTCGAGTTAAGGATAGAAATAAAGGAGCTATGGAATAAATCCAAGGAGGCCAGTTGCATGTCAATGGTGTCCTTGAATGAGGGCCCAGTGAGGCCATTGCATGAAGCTGTGAAGTTGAAGCCTGCATTGCCTTGAAGACCCCAAGATGTTAGAGATGCCAGAGTTGTGGGATACCTGCTCAGGAGAGCTGCTAACAAGGAATGCAACCACTCATGAGAAAGAAGTGTGTTGCAGTCAGCAAAGTTGAACAGAGTTGGAGATCTGGAGTGTTTTGACATCAAACATGGAGCTATAGATTTTGAAGTTTATCAAGCTGGTTTTTCATTCTTTCTTTTGTCCAGTATTTCCCCACTATGCTCTCTTCCCTGCATTTTGAAATGGTAATGAATATCCTGTGCTATTATATGTTGGAAGTATGTGACCTATTTTTGGAATTTATTTTACAAGGGGATTACACAAATATTGTAAGAGACTTTGAACTTTCAGACAAGTTTGAACTGTTATAGACTATGGGGAGTTCTTGAAATTGTACCTTGGGGGCCAAGAAGTAGAATGTGTTGGTTTGAAAGAAAACATCTTCCAAAGGGAATGACACCATTACAAGGTGTGGCCTTTGTAGAGGAAGTGTATCACTGTGGGGTGGGCTTTGAAGGCTCTTTTGCTCAAGCTTACTTCATTGTGACTGTCAGTTCACTTCCTGTTACATACAAAATAGAGCACTGTCAGCCCCAGCACCACATCTGGTGGCATGCTGTCATGCTCCCTGCCTTGACGAAAATGTCTATCACCTTGGCAAAGAGCAATTTGCAATTTCATTAAGATCAATTTCTGGAGACTTAATTTTATCCCACTGATTCAAGTATTTAGGCATTTACTATTAGCATGAGTTAATAATAAAATAAGTCTTAGTTTTTATACTTGCAAAAAGTCAACAAGTTGAGGGTTATTAGTACATCATTATTTTCTTAAATCTTTTTTGGATAAACAAGTGACACAAAAATTCTACTAGGGAACTTCTACAACCACAATGGCTTTTTATATGTCTGATGCTATAGTTTCCTGTGCTAGAATACAGACCCTAGTTCACATGCTAAGACCCCATGTACAGTCAGAAACAGTTGTGTCTGCTTCAATAATCCCCGTATTCCCTCATGGAGATGAAATATGGAGATAGGAGACAGACCAGCTATCCATATGTATTCAGAAGACAGGTACAGACTCTGCTGTGATAGAATGTAAGAACTCACACTCAAGTGTGACCTTCACAGGAGCACCATGGCATATACTCACACATACTCATAGATATAAACACGCACACACGCACATACACAAAAATACATACATACATACATACAAGCACAGAGGATTTGTTAGAAAATATGTAAAAATATAATAGACAAACATTTCATAAAAATACAAACTTAAAATATATTTTAGCCATAAATATAAAATTCAGAACTAAATTTGTTATAAAGTACTTGTATAAGAAAAATGAAAGTAACCCTAAGTTTTTTTTTTTTTTTTTGGATTACAACAAAGAAGAATAATCCACTAGAAAAGGTGGCTGATGTGACACTTTTTAAAAACTAATCTTTAATTTTGGAGGAAGATATTTTTAAAAGAAAGCAATAAAATCAAATAATAAGGATAATTTAAAAATTATACTAATGAAAAGTGAATTTTATTTATATTATACTAAGAATATTTAAATTTCAACTATGGAAAATATGCAAACTGGATAATTTAATCAGAATAAGCCACTTAAACTTTGGCCTGCACAGCCAAAATACAATTTACTCTTTTCATTT
>NW_026068124.1:1574125-1655907 GCF_014885135.2 Alexandromys fortis
ATTTTAGAATGTTAATATAACCTACTATATATTAATACAATTCTTGGTGCTTATTGAAAATTACTAGTAAAATCATGCAGTTTATTCTTGTATACTCATTAACTTTCTTCTTGAAGAATATGCATATAAGTATGATAAAGATTCCAAAGGGGACAATCCAGTGCTTATTCAGTCAGTACTTCTAATTGAAAATTATAAAGGAGCAAACTTTGAGTCTCAAGTGAGCCAACATTATGGTTATGGTGCACAATGTAAAAACTAGCTCAGTAATTTCTTCACTAAAAAGACTCATGAAACCTGAGAGGAAATCTCAAAGGGAAGAATATTTTTCCATAGTTATAAGTAATTTTCATAGAGCACTGGGTCATGAAATAGGTTCTCACTTGAGCAAGACAGAATCCTATAGTCTCCTAAAAGCAAATTTTTTTTCTCCAATTAAGGATGATCTTCTAAAGAATTCACACTATGTACTTTTTACTATTCAAATGGTTCTTTGTTATTTCTGCTATTAATTTGTTGCTAGATTTACAAGTTTGGAGATTTGTGAAGATGCTTCAAAGCATACAAGCATGACAACACAGGTTGATTACTGAGGAATCCTCATTTCCTTCTTCCCCCAGCTATGATGAATGTCTCTTTCTAGAGAGAATGCTGACAAATCTCTTATTGACTCTTAATATCAGTTTCTTTTACTTCTGTGTTGAGTCTTAGGAATTTTCTTCTTAAAAAAAAAGTGGAAGTGTTGGAAGAAAATATAAAGACTGTCTCCAATATTCTTCATATGTTTATCATTTGCCAGAATAATCATACAAACATATATACCTATCTACAAAGACCAATTACCAGAAACTGTCTAAAACCGAAGAAGTTATAAGAAAACATAGCATGAAAGTTCCTATCGGTTAATATATATGATCTGCAGAGGTAGTTAATTAATATGAGCATTGATATAATGAAATTAAAGATGGTCTTATTTGAAGCTTAGTAACAATGGTGCTTTTTAAAGCCATCCTGAATTTGAAGCTGAAGCACTTTGCTGGGTACTTCCCTGGATCTTCATGTTGCCACTCCAAACTCACAAACAACAAAAGAGTTGAGGTATTTTTATAATAAATTAATAAATTAAAACTTATACATTTCTTTGTAGATAAATTATGGATGACTACTAGCATTCAACATATGAAATATTAATATGTCATTCTAAATTTTACTTTGTTTCCCTGTTCTAACACTTTTAGAAATTTGTATAGAAGCATATCCAGCTGTTCCTTAATATCTCTTTCTACATATTTATTTGCGTTTTGATACTGATAGTTTAGAAGTAAACAGAAAAAAATAAATAGTAAGCTACTTACATAGAATATTAGAGAACATGTAATGTCTACTTTTGAATAAGGAAACCTAAAACTTTAGTGATTACAGAAAATTTTGTATATCTGTTTTATCTCAACTACAAAATTAAATAATTATATTTTAACTCGGTTTAACAAAAGAAATCAACAGATAATATAATCCTTCAAGTCTGCTTTTTACTCATATTTGATATTTTCAAGCTCATTATTTAATATATAGGGTATAGTATTTCTCCTTTGTTAAATTTTGTTTGAATAAAAGTAATAAAGGAAATACTGTTTAACAAGATATCATAAGTGAAAGTTTTTCCATAGTTGTAATCACAGAGAAAAAAAAAAGATAAAACTAACTTTACTTCACCATTGAGACTATCTAGAAGGCCACAAATTATTTTCATTCATAAACTTTATGACTGATAGAACTATTGATATTTCTCCTACCACTTTCATAACACCTTCTAAATAGCTACTCTTCTAGGAACACACTAAATACAACCTCAGAGAGAAATTTATTGATTTATGTGTCCTTATTAAAATATTATAAAGCCCACAAATAAATGGCTGATGATAAAAGTCAAGAATTTGGGAAAACTAAAACAAATCAAACACTAATCCAGTAGATGGGAAGAAATAACAAAATCTAGACTAGATCTTTAAAAATTAAGAACAAATAAACAATACAAAAAATTAACAAATCTGAGAGAAGGTTCTTTGAAAAGATAAACAATATTGACAAACCATTTGCCCAATTAATCAAAGGGAATTAATAGGAGATTTAAATTAACATAATCACAATTAAATAGGCAACTATTACAAAAGACCCCCAAAACTTTAGAACATGATCAAGAAATATTTTTTAAAACCTATTCCATTAATGTAGAAACCCTAAATAAAATGAACACATTTCTATATTCATTCATATTTTCAAGATTAAACCAGGAAGAGATCAAAACCTTAAACAGAACAGACTTATCATAAAGGAAGAAATCAGATGAGTGAGTAGTAAAAATCTTCAATTGAAAAAGGCATAGGTCCAGATGGGTTATCTATAAGCTGTAGAAGTTTCTTGGTGGATTTTTTGAGGTTGTTTATGTATACCATCATATCATCTGCAAACAGCAAAAGTTTGACTGCTTTCTTTCCAATTTGTATTCCCTTTATTTCCTTTTTTCTTCTTGTGTTATAACATCCAGTACTATGTTAAGTAGATATGGAGAAAATGGATAGCTTTGTCTTGTTCCTGATTTTAGTAAGATTGCTTTGAGTTTCTCTCCATTTAATTTGATGTTGGCAGTCAGTTTATTGTATATTGCTTTTATTATGTTTAGGTATGTTCCTTGTGTCCTTGATCACTACAAGACTTTTATCATGAAGGGGTGTTAGATTTTTCATCTTCTCATGGGATGATCATGCAGGTTTTTCTTTCAGTTTTTCTTTATGGTGGATTACATTGACAACTTTCATATGTTGAAACATCGCTGCATCTCTAGAATGAAGCCTACTCGATCATGTTAGATGATTTTTTTCATGTGTTATTAGATTCAGTTTGTATTTTGTTGAGTATTTTTGTATCAATGTTCATGAGTGAAATCAGACCATAATTCTCCTTCTTTATTGAGTCTTTCTGTGGTTTACATATCAGGGTGACTGTGGCCTCATAGAATTTTTTGATTTCCTCAATTTTTATTTGTCTTTTCCTTAATTTCTTTAAAGGATTCTTTTAAATTTCCTCTTTAAGTACCTCTATCATCTTCATAAAGTTATTTTAAGGTCATTTTCTTGTGCTTTGGTTGTGTAGGATTGTTAAGTTCTTTCTGTAGTAGGATACCTGGGTTGTAGTGATGGCATATTGCATTTTTTGTTATTGAGTATGGTTTTACACTGGTGTTTAAACATCTGGATTTGGGGTGATTATAAGCCTAGGTATTGATTCCTGTCTTAATTCTTCATGGAATGGTGTTTTGTTATTTCATTTTTGTTTCCTCTCTGGTCCTTTGGCCTAAATGTCCAAATTGGTAACTGGGAAGTCTTCAGGTACAGAAGTGTGTCCCTACTGCTGTTCTTGTTACTTTGGGTGTCTAGATCCAGGCTGATCTCCAGTAAAGCTAAAGTCTTCTTCAAAGTTGTAGACTAGAATACAAAGTCTGGGGAGGAAGTACAGCCTGAGATTGTTGGGTGAGCTTTAAGGAGTGTTACCAGGTAGTGTTCAGTGTCTTGCCTTGAGTCCCTAAATACAGCCTGACCTCCAGTAAAGCATGTCTTCTGAAGTTCTAGGCAGGCATATGAAGCCCAGGACAGGTAATCGATTCTGGGGTGGTTATGTAGGTTTAAGGAGTGTTAGAGGGCAGCCTGTGCTCTGGTAGAGCTTTCATGGCTATAGGTAAGGGAGAGAGAGGGTCATCGGGTGTGCCCTAAGGATCAGTCTCTGGGGACTGGGACAGCTTGGCTGGAATACAGGTCACTCACCTCCTTGTCCACTGGTGAGGACTGTACTTGTATCTAGTATCCTTTAATATATTGTGTAAATTGTCTAAAGACATAATGGATCTTTTATTTTGTGTATTTGGATTTATTATTGTTTACACAATATGGACTCACAAATATCTACATGATAACTGAAAAAATTACCAGTGATCCAAAACTTAAGTCAATTTTTACGAATCTGTTTTACAGTTATTCATAAGAGGATACAGAGACAAACAAAAAAGAACAAGCATAGTTTAGAGGTGCATAGCAAGGAAGTGTAAAATTCTAATGTAAATTTGTACTAACTTGAGAGTCTATTCATACTTTTATCCTCTTCATACAATGATTTTTGTACAGTATTAATCCTTGGTCAATGATTTATTACTGAAGCTGTAGGAAAACTACAAATGGCAAGTGAGAATTTCCCTGGATATTTCCTCTTGTATAGTTGTTCAGAGTTTAATGAAGAGAATAACAAAGGGGACCACTCCCAGTTCTTCCCTGGGGACTAGATACTCCTCCTGGAAAATTATAAATTGAGTAGAATGTTGAATCTCCAAAGGACTGGTGTTAATTCAATGGCACAAACCACACAATTTCTACCCTCAAGGGACTCATAAAACATGGAGGATATCACAAAGAAGAGAATAAGTTTCTGTGTTACTAATAGCTTTTCTCAAAAATCTTGACCTTGAGATATGGGATACCTATTTTCAAAAAAGCTCACCCAACAATCTCAGGCTGTACTTCCTCCCCAGACTTCTTTTTTTATATGAGACAAGAATCCTTTTAAATTCCCAAACAATAACTGTGTCATTTTCTCAAACAAACCTCTTTGAACAAGTAAGACACATTGTCTGCAGATTGCAGTTACCAGATTCATTATTAAGAACTTTGGACCTCTGACCTCTTTTTGGAGGAAGGCACCATAAACTCCGATGTTAGGGAAGTTTGCAAGTGAATGAAGGTGAGCACTGAATAATCTTTATCTTGATTTTTTACCTTCAAATCCATAGCTACATAAATAATAAGTTCTGAGTAAAATTTTACTGTAAGTAAAATGTTTTATAGTCTTAATCATTAGTAAACATTAACTAAAAAGAGGGATACTTAATGCAAAGAAATCAAAATTCCCCATATTTCTTCAGAGATAGGGTAAGGAAAGTAAGTGATAGCGATTCCCCAGGACTCCATGCTCCTCACTCAAGTTTGGAAATCAGTACAAACTCTTCCCTTGGAGCAAAGTTTGGTTTTGGGGTTAATATTGCTTTCTCCACTTACTCTTGCAGATGCCACACATGATGCAACTGACTGTGATAAATAACTCTTCAGTGTCTGAGTTCATTCTTATGGGCCTGACAGACCAACCTGAGCTCCAGCTTCCCTTATTTATTCTGTTCTTGGTGAACTACACAGCCACTGTGATGGGAAACTTGAGTTTAATGAATCTCATTTGCCTAAACTCAAACCTTCACACTCCTATGTACTTTTTTATCTTCAATCTCTCCTTCATTGATTTCTGTTATTCACTTGTTTTTACTCCCAAAATGCTGATGAGTTTTCTTTTAGAGAAGAATATTATCTCCTTCAGAGGTTGCATGACTCAACTGTTTTTCTTCTTATTTTTTGTGAACTCAGAGAGCTATGTGCTGACAGCCATGGCATATGATCGCTATGTGGCCATCTGCCAGCCACTATTGTACAATGTAGTTATGTCCCCTAAGATCTGTTTTATGTTAATATTTGGTACTTACATGATGGGACTTGTTAGTGCTTTGTTCCACACAGGTTTCATGATCAGGCTCAGGTTTTGTGATTCTAACATTATCAACCATTACATGTGTGACATCTTCCCTCTGCTTCGGCTCTCCTGCAGTAACACCTATGTCAATGAGCGTGTGCATTCCATTGTGGTGGGCACAGCTATCATTTTGTGTAGCCTCATTATCTTTATCTCATATGCTATGATCCTTTTCAATATCATTCATATGTCATCAGGTAAGGGCTGGTCCAAAGCCTTGGGCACTTGTGGGTCTCACATCATAACTGTTTGTCTCTTTTATGTAACTGGGCTGCTTGCTTATGTCAAGCCATCATCAGCTGAGACTGTGGGCCAGGGAAAAATTTTCTCAGTATTTTATACTTTTTTGGTGCCCATGTTGAATCCTCTCATTTACAGTCTCAGAAACAAGGATGTCAAACTTGCTGTGAAGAAAACCTGGAAGAGGCTCACAAGCTAATTTATGCATTGATACATCCTTTAATTCCATTCATTCCAGTTTGCTGCTTTTTCTATATTTTACTTGTCTTTTACACATTGTATTTATTCTATTATTTTCTTTTTTTTGTCCTGCAACAGCATTGATATAATTTATACTGCAACAACATATTTTTCTTTCCTCCATGCAAAGTTGCTCTATATGTACCATGAGGGTATGAGATATCTTTAGGGTCAATGTTTTTAAGATGATGGTTTGTCCATTTTATATATCAAATTATGTGCCTTGTCTTTATTTGTATACCTTTCATTATCTGAGAATAAAAATTTTAGTACTTTTTCTTTTAAAAATTATTGTGCACTTATTTTAAAATTTATGTATTGATGTGTGTAAGTGTTCCTGGTGCATATTTATCATGGGCATACATGAGTCTGAGGGGACAAAGAGGATGTCAGATTCCCTAGTAGTGGAGTTCCAGTCAGCTGTGAGCCTCCATGGAGGTGCAGGGAATAGAACTCCGGTCTTTTGTAAGCTAAGAGCTTTTAACCCCTGAGCCCTATTCATAACTACAATTGCATTTTGTTCCTAGCTAATGAAATTGTGTTCATTCTATGCTTTACTTCTAATTCATTTCTTTCTTTTTTGTACAATTTTATGTTTTTACTTATTTTTATGATTTATTACCTGTATACTAATTCAAAGAGATGAAAAGAAAATCATGGGAATGAAATAATTATTAACATTCCAGCAATTATTTGATGTGGTTCTTATTCTAGCACTTTAGCTACAAATTGACAATGGAAATCTTTAAGTCATGGGTATAACATTTTTTACTTTTACACAATTTATTATTTGACATGTATTATACATTTTATTTTCTGTGTTGGGTTGGAGATTCTGTAGTGTTTAATGAAAACCCACAGGTATGTGGATGGTGAATGTCTAAGCTCCCTCAGTGAAACTTCCTGCCCACATTGCAGCCAGCTTCACTGTTTTCCTCCTGGCTCTGTCTACCTATGATGTGTTCTCAGGCAGTCCTTGTGAAGACAGTGAGCTTCATGAGTTTCCTGAGTACTATATTATAAGCACCCATCTTTCCTCCAAAAGAAAACATGTCAGTTTTAAGAAAAAAAAATACAGATAGAGGTTGTATCATGCTTAGGGTTAAATGGATTATGGAAGTATAATTTTAAAATTATTTATTTATTTATTTTATGTGCCTTGGTGTTTTGCCTGCATGTATCTGTGTATGAGGGTATCAGAATTTGGAGTTACAGACAGTTGTGAGCTGCCTTGAGGGTAATGGAAATTGAACCTGGATCCTCTGTAAAAACAGACAGTATTCTTAACTTCTGGGCTATCTCTTGAGCCATGAAAGTTTATATTTTATATTAATAATGTTTAAAAATTCTTAAGAGATTTGACTTAGAACTGCAGAAGTACAAAAATAATGCATTTTAAATAATTAAATCAGTCTGTTAAATTTAGTGTATTAGATAGCTAAGCATTCCTATTTAATATTGTAGTGATGAGATTATTGAATGTTTTAAGTTTTTCAAAGTTATTTTAAATACTTAGCATTTTTCAGGTTTTTATTCATTAATTCATTAAAGTGTGTGATTGAATAGAAAAAGTGACTGAGCCACAAAAACAGCACAAAAAGTGTGGTCTAAGTGCTGTATTGCAGTTAACATCAAAGCTGAAGCAGAAAAAAAACAGCAAACAGTATCTGTATTAACTATAAACCTCTGAAAAAATAATTTCTTTGTCTTAGACAGAGAGGTACAATAGTTTATCAGTAGAAGGATGAACAATTAAGAAGGCAACATGATCGCATATTCATTTAGGGAAACAATGGTATTTTGTTGTCCTTCAAGCTTTTGTCCTCCTTCTCTACAAATTACAGTGATATTTTATTTGTGTTTTAATAAATACAGTTTGCCTAATGATCAGATTGCAAAGTTAGCTACAGTAGTCAGCCATACAGACCAGGCAGTGTTGGCACATACCTTTAATCACAGAAGCCACACAAGTTAGCCATAGACATCTGGTAGTGGTGGTGCACGCCTTTAATCCCAGCACTAGAAAGGAATATAAAACAGGAGGAAACAGGAGCTCAGGGCTCAGTCTGTAATCAGAAGTTTAGTAGTGAGCATTGCAGTCTGCAGTAATGCTGAGGATAGAGGTAACAATTCTCTACTGGCTTGGCTGATTTGCTTCTCTGATCTTTCAGTTTGAACCTTAATATCTGTCTCTGGGTTTTTATTATACATGCTATGTCTGGCACCCAACTTTTGGAGTACAAATTCATGAAATTGTTTGCTGGTGGCTTTGCAGTCACTAGCATAGGCCGTAGCTACACACAGACATTTTCCCTGTCCTACTGGCTAGGTTTTTCTTTCTTCCCTCCACTAGGCTGTCCCTGTTCTCTTGCTGCTTCCAAACTTGGTAGTTTTTTGAAATCCAGTCAGGCTTTTACTGTTCTGTGCATCAACAGCAAGCCTCACATCTTCAGCAGCAGCGGCGGCAGGTTTCATGAGAAAATCGGGAATTTTTAAGGGAAATGTTGGTTAAAAGGGAGAGTGTTTTTCCCACATTAATAATTGGAAACAGAATTATGATAAAGTTAGGTTCTACATGATTATGTAGCTCATGACTTAAAAATGGAACAACTAAATGCAAAGATAATCAACCTAATCAGGATTTCTATACTGTTAATTATCATTTTGATAACCCTTGTTTTCAGTTTGGTAATTCTTACTTTAGCTCTTTAAAAGTCATTTGGTTTGATGACCAAGGTACAGGCCTTAGAAAAACTTTAACAGATCATAGAGATTTTCAGATCCAGACAGAGAATTTAATATGGAACCAATTTCAGTATTGTTCTATAAAGTTAGAGAGTAACAGCTTAATGTTTTCAAACAACTAACCTTAATATATCCAGCAACCTTACAGGAATTTCCAAGTAATAGATGATCTATAAGAAATAATTGGGCTCTTATAAAAATGTTAAATTTAAGGAGATTGAAGGAAACAATAGTCTCATATGACAGGCATTCTTCTTTTGTGAAGCAAATGTTAAACTTGTGTTCAGTTTGTAATAGAATTATCTGTATAGACTGGATAAACTTGGTTAAAGCTGTCTAAGAGATTGATTGGTCCACTATCACAATGGTGCAGAGAAGTACCTGGTTCAGAGAAGAGGCTAAGACTGTTGAACAGTGGAGTAAAGCTGGAGGTTTGGAAATCTCCCACACTCAATGTCTCAGAGAAGAAGATTATACTATTATAGAAAGGCAATATCTATATGGTGACCACACCCTGGCTTTTTGCACGTAGCACCTTTGAATTTTGGGGATAAAGTTGGAGAAGTAGAAAAAAATTGAGTCATTTACTAAACTTAAACATGGCCCAAAGGAAGCATTCAAAGTTTTTTTTTTTTTTTACAAAGATTGATTTCAGCAGTAAATAAAATGATACCAAATTCAGAAGTTACACAAATAATAATTAAATCTTTGGCTTTTGAAAATGCTAATTCTCAATGCCAAAGAATAATTATGCATCTAAAGGCAAGGTCAGCACCCTTGGAGGAATGGATCTGAGATATAATCAATATTGAATCTCGTGACCATGATGATGCTTGAATGGGAGAGGTGATTTCCAGAGGTTTGAGAAAAACTCAAAATGTCAAGTGTTATAATTGTAGCAAAAAAGGTCACCTTAAAGGGATTGTAAGCAGCAACTTCCTAGAAATAATGTTTTTTTTTTTCTAAAGCATAATCCAAACAGAATGTCTCTCTCTTCTGGATTATGAAGAAGGTGTGGCAAAGGCAGGAATAGGACTAATGGATAGAGATCAACAAAAGATATTCAAGGTCACTGAAGGTCTGGTAGATACAGGTGTGGATGTAACTATAATTTCACAGGGATCTTGGCATTCAATTGGCCTCGTCAGGAGGTAATGTTCGTCTTTTAGGAATTGGAAATTTATCTCAGGTAAAACAGAGCATGAGATGGTTCAAATGTATAGAGAGCAGAAAGGACAAGGAGGAAAATTAAAGCAATATGTGACTAACATAGCGGCAAATTTTGGGGGGACATGATTTTTTTACATGTAATGGAATACTCAGATTAATATTTTTCCAAATTTAAAAACAAACCATAAATTAAAGTATATTTCTGGGAAAAATATAAGATATTATATACTGGATTTTTACTCAGACTTAAAGAAAAATGATGAAATTTTCGAGTAAATGATAGAACTGGAAAATACTGAACAGAGTAACCTAGAATGAAGGTAAAATTTGTATGTTTTGGCATATGTGGATTCTTGCTTCAGATTATTAGATTTCATATTTAATATGGAATATCAGGATACTAATAAAGGACCATTACATTAAGATGCCTTAAGAAAGTTGATATAGCAACACATAAATGATATGAAAACATATATACATATATAACCTTTTATTTTCCATTTCCAGTGAATGAACACCTTGGTTGCCTCCATTTCCTGGCAATTGTGAATAGAGCAGAAATAAAAATGTTTGAGATGCATGACCTTAAGTGTCTTTTGGCCATTTGAATTTCTTCTGTTGAGAATTTTCTGTTCAGCTCAGTGCACCATTTTTTAATTGGGTTGATTAGCCTTTTACGGTCTAGTTTCTTGAGTTCTTTATATATTTTGGAGATCAGACCTTTGTCAGTTGCGGGGTTGGTGGAAGATCTTCTCCCAGTCAGTGGGTTGCCTTTTTGTCTTAGTGACAGTGTCTTTTGCTTTACAGAAGCTTCTCAGTCTCAGGAGGTCCCATTTATTCAATGAGGCCCTTACTGTCTGTGCTGTTGGGGTTATACATAGGAAGTGGTCTCCTGTGACCATGTGTTGTAGAGTACTTCCCACTTTGATTATGATTGCAATGAAACTGTGGGTTGCTCTTGGTTATCTTTCAAATAGTATTTTTAACTTTTTGTATATTGATCATATCCATCTATCACTAATTCTTTTCAACTTTCCTTAGTGAGCTCCTTGCTTCTTGTTCCATTTCATGTTCTCTTCTTATGGTTTTAATCATTATTAACAGTCCCCGGAGTTCAATTTAGTACTGCACATATGCACATGGGTTTGATAACCTACTGGTAGCCGTATTTCCACAGGGCAGTGACTCTTTCTTTCAACAGCTATTAGCTGACAAATTGTCTTAGGCTAGGCATTGACTCTGGGACTCTTCCCTTATTAATGCCAGAGTCTTTATTGTCTTGATGTTGTGTAGCTTTTGAGAAGGTAACGGTTGATGCTGAAAGTTGATGTACACAATATTCCTATTATGTTCACAAGTTAGCACATTCCAGCTTTTCTCTATCCATTTGTTCTTACATTATTTTTATCTTGAAAATAGATTTTCATCATACAATATATTATGATAAAAGTTTTCCCGCTTTCAACTCCTCCGGGATTCTCTTACCTACTGTCTCTCTGGATTCACTTCTCTACTCTTTCTGTCTCTCTTTAGGAAAGAAAAAGGCTGGGAAAAGAGAAAACTGAAAGCCTGGTTCCAGCCAGAGGAGGGACCGCTCAGAAAGATTTTTTTACAAAGTTAGATTGAAACCCAGATAAAGATGGGCAGGTTCCTACTTTGACTGAGGACTGGTAGTCTACTGAAGGGATCTGAAAGAGTGATATTCATTGTAGTGCTGATTGTTCGAAGGCTTCTTACTTTCTGCACGTCTGGCTGTTGATCTCTGTATTTCTGTCTACTGTTGGAGGAAGAGTCTCTGATGATGGTTGAATAAGGAACTAATTTCTGGTTATTGCAGAATATCATAATTATTTTATTGCTGTGCTAGTTTTGCCAAACAGTAGTATTTGGTTTTACCCTCGGTCCATGGCTTATTTACTACAATGTTCTTGGCTAACCAGTCAGTACTTATTCAGTATGGGTTTCACGCCCCGGAAGTGTACTTTAAATCAAATCAGATATTGTTTGATCGAGAATTTGGTTAAATTTAACCCATTATTTATACAAGAAATTTTATTTGGTGATGAACAATATCCACTTGGGTCTCTGTCTTCTCTGTTTGATGATTTTATCTAGATTTATTTTATATATGTAGATATTTTAGGAAGGTTTGACTACATTAGGTTTACATATATTCCCTCAGATGGTCAGTTTTATTTTATAGTTTTAATTCATTTTTACATACCAACCGCAGTTCCCCCCTTCCCTTTCCTTAGCCCTCCCCCCACTTGTCCAACAACTTACCTCAATCCACTCCTCCTAAATGGTAAGGCCTATCATGGGGAGTCAGCAAAGTTTAGCACGTTAAGTTGAGGCAGGGCCAAGCCTCACTGTCCCCCACAACCTGTATCAAGGCTGAATAAGACATCCCACCTGAGAGAATGGGCTCCAAAGATTCAGCTCAAGCATCAGGTATAGATCCTGGTCCCATTGCCACGGTACTGCAAACAGACCAAACTACCCACCTGTCGTCCATATGCAGAAGGTCTCGTTCTGCCCACCTGTCGTCCATATGCAGAAGGTCTCGTTCCGCATCATGCAGTCTACCCAGCTGTTGGTCTAGAGTTCCTGAGTTTCCATGAGGGTGGTTTATTTCTCTGTGGATTTCCCTGTCATGATCTTGATCCACCCTTTTTCTTATAATCACTCTACCCTCTCTTCAACTGGATGCCTGAAGGTTACCCTGGTTCCTGGCTGTAGATCTCTGCATCTGCTTTCATCACTTACTGGATAAAGGCTCTATAATGACAGAGTGATTACCTAGGAAGGCCAGTTCAGGCACCCTCTCCTCTATTGCTAGGAGTCTTACCTGGTGTTTATTTTTGCATGTCACTCCCTTTATTCCCTCCCTTGAACATTCTTATATCTCACTCTCTGTTTGAGCCTCCTCTTCTGGGCCCCATGCCATCCATTCATGACCATTTCCTCTTCCCAGGAATATCCACTCCCAATCTCTTACTATATCCCTAACATCTGTGGTTATATTGATTACAGCTTGCTTTTCAATAACTTAGTGGCTAACATCTATAAATAAGTGAATACATACCATAATTGCCTTTCTTTTTGCCTCCTCTTGCAAAATGTTTCCTGAGCCTTTCTTGGTGAGATGTTAATAAAGATGATGCATCCACAGGTGATCACCCATCATGATAATGTGCTATGGAGTAGCTATAGACAAGTTAAAGAAATAGAACTGAAGTGCAAAGGTGAACCCTGAACTCATGGTCAGTTAATTTTTACAAAGGTGCTAAGACTGTATGCAATAGGGAGCAATTGCCCTTTTCACAGATACTCAAAAAATAACTCAAAATTTACTGACATAAATGTTTTATAGCCATTTTATTTGAATTGAAACTTTTTTTCTGGGAAGTAAGGTGACTCATGAGTATGCAAAGATACCTCACATGTCTAGGGTAGCTTAAACTTCCAAGAATCACTAGATCATCCTGAAAGTCATAGAAGCAGTAAATAACTGCTACAGGGGGGAGACTTGAGCTGCCTGGAATTCTTTCTCCCACCTATATAGGTTCCTGCTAGTTTTTCAGAAAACTCCATGGATATAGTTTTTGAATAGTCATGTAGGATATAGCAAAGTTTTTTTTTTAAAAAAAACTTTCTTTTATCTCTCTTTATAGTTGATTAAATTCCCTCAACTATACTCTTAAAGGAAATTGAAGGAACATATGGTTCTTGTTTTAGTTAGGGTTATGGCTGTGATAAAATGCCATGACCAAACACAACTTGTGGATGAAAACTTTTAGTGTACGGAAGGGGTGAGGGAGAATATAAGAAAGAAAAGATGTATATGTAGTTAGATTTGGATTTATAAATATATATTCAATGAAATAGAGAATGACTTCTTAATGTGAGTAGTCTTTCTGTTTTACTCAACATGATAGAGCATCACACTTTAACCCATCATTTTTTTTTTTTTAATCACTATGGTACTCTGGAACATTCAACAATACTTTAAATAGCTTTGTTGGCTCCAATTTCTGTGTGTGAAGAAAAGATAATGTTCTTGTGGGATGGATAGGGACAAGAGATATTACAAAGAATAGCACCAAAACAAATGTTTGTCTAATTCAAATAACAATAATTCTAATTATAAGAAACTTGATTCATATTAATAAGAACATGAAATAAGCAAAGATGCAATAATACCCAACAATTGCCTTTTATATATCTATGTCACTTTTGACACATTGTGAGAGTCACCTGTCCTAATTTATACATTGCACTGTGAAGTCCAAGTATATTTAATATTGTTATTATATTTATCATTTATTGTGATACAAAGATTGTAACCATACTCTTTTATATGTAAGACAAGTACTACCATGGAGATACAATGCAAGTCTTTTCTTATGAGTTTCAGTTTACAGATATACAGACAAATACACAAATACAAATATAATAAATAAAGGGTAGAGAAGTTGCATACCTATTTATAGATTGAATATAAGGAATTTAAAAGTCTGGGTTTAAATTCTAAATTTATGTACACATATATTCCATATCTTCTATTTATATAATATAGTCTAGTTTTAAAAAATATTTTAGAATTTTAATTTTTGTCTACAGTGTCTTAATACAATCTTTGTTGTTTATTAGAAAGTATTAATAAAGCATGTGGTATATCCCTCAATTCTTTTGGAAGGGTGTGGAGACAATTTTAATGATGATTCTAAAGAAGACCGTGCAGTATTTTGTCAAATGGTAGTTCTGATAGGGATTTTTAAGTGAGAAAAACTTTGAGTCTCAAATGAGCCAACATTACATTTATGGTGCATGATGTTAATACAGGCTTAGTAATTTGTTCACTCAAGGGACTCATGAAAACTGGGAGGAAATCTTAAAGGAGAGAATAATTTTCCAGGATTCTAAACAATTTGCACATTACGCTGGAACATGAAATGCATTCTCACTTTCAGGAGAGCCTTTTACATTCTCACAAAAGGATAATGCTTTCTTTCTGGAGGTGAGGATGATTTTCTAAAGAGAATCTTACACAGATATTGTCACAGTCTACAGTGAATCCCTTGGAGAGGGTTAGACACAGATCTTCACAGATGCTTGTTACTGTGTTCATCATTAAAGGTTTTGTTGCCTTGAGGACACTGTGGAAGGATTCATTATAATAGTTGCAATGATCTCTGTGTAACAAAGGTGATCACTGTCTCCTCTTCATAATTTTCCTTCAGTCAGAAAGCTTTAAATTCTGGGGTTCTGATATTTTTTAGCTATTGCTTTTTTATCTCTGATCTCTACTGAAGGCTAAAGAGAAGAAAGAAGATGGTGTTCAAAAGTCAATGAGAGCTTTTTCAGCAGTCTCTTTGAAAAGAAACACATCATAGTTGATGAAAGAAGGAAAGGGGGATGCCTCAGGGATCAACCTATGATGTTATGATTGTATGCCTGGAAATGTCTTCAGAAAAAAAACTGAACTTACAAATGCAGCAAGTCTAGAAATTTCTGTCTCTTAAAAGACATTTTCCTGTTAATTTCACAAACTGTCGCTGTTCCTACATTTGATACCATGAAGCAAATGGCTGTAGAGAATGACTCTTTGGTCACTGAGTTTGTTTTCATAGATTAACAGACCAACCTTCATTGCAGCTGCCCTTATTTTTTATGTTCTTGCTGAACTACACAGCTACTGTGATAGGAAACTTGAGCTTAATGATTCTTATTTGTTTGAATTCACACCTTCATACACCTATGTACTTTTTACTATTCAATTTGTCCTTCATTGACTTCTGTTATTCATTTGTCTGTACTCCCAAAATGCTGATGGGCTTTGTTTCAGAAAAGAACATCATCTCTTATACAGGATGCATGACTCAGCTCTTTTTCTTTGGCTTTTTTGTTAATTCTGAATGTTATGTGCTGACAGCAATGGCCTATGATCGTTAAGTGGCCATATGTAAGCCCTTGATGTATGCCATCCTTATGTCTCCTAGAATGTGTTTCCTACTAATGTTTGGGTCCTATTTGATGGGGCTTGCAAGTGCCATGGCCCATACTGGCTGTATGATTAGGCTCAGTTTTTGTGATTCCAATACCATCAACCATTACATGTGTGAAATCTTCCCTCTTCTCCAGCTCTCCTGCAGCAGCACCTATGACAATGAACTTGTGAGTTCTCTTATTGCTTGCATAGTTGTCATTGTATCCGGCCTTGTTATCCTAACCTCATATATTTCCATCCTGTTAAATATTGTTCACATGTCATCAGCTACAGGTTGGTCCAAAGCCATGGGCACTTGTGGTTCTCACATTGTGACTGTTAGTTTATTCTATGGATCTGGGCTCCTTACATATGTCAAGCCAGCATCTGCTGAATCTGTGGACCAGGGGAAATTTTTCTCAGTGCTTTATACTCTTGTGGTACCCATGCTTAATCCTCTCATTTACAGTCTCAGAAACAAGGATGTCAAACTTGCAGCAAAGAGAACTGTGATGAGAATCAGAAGCTAAAAGAACAGGTTTGTTTTCAGTAGTCTCTGACTGCATTGTATGGTCTTCTCATTTATTCCCCATTACCTTTCTTCTATTCTTCCTTTTCTCCCCTTTCAATATTATTATCAGAATTATTACTGTAACACACACATACACACACACACACACACACCACCACCACCACCACCACCACCAGCTGTCATATAGCTTTGTGTTTTTTTTATGATTTGAGAGTCCTCTGTAATCTCAAGTTTAGCCAATCTGATCTTCACTACCTGGACCAGTTGAAGACTTTGGTCTGACATATTTTCTATATCTAAAGGTAATACTCTTTTGTATTTTCTCTATTTAAATAAATCCATGGGACTATTTCTAGTCCTAGAAATTATACTTTTGAAGGCAAATGTGCAACATTGTGTCACTATTCCTTAAATTCAGCTGTGGATTATTTCTAAGGCAAACAGATTTTTTTTTTGTAAAAAAGAATAGAATTTATTTATGCCAAAAAGAACTGAAAGGGTTATGAAGAAAAAGTTATGAAGGAACAGAGTTGTTCCATTGTGGGTTTAACTAAATAAGGGAGTGTGAGAACAATAAAAGAGCCATGTGGTCTATAGTGCAAGGCTTTAGTAGCCTAGAAGGAAAAGCAAATGCTCCCACAATAGCATTATTTTCAGGTTAGGTGATTAGAGAAAACTACAAAGTGACATTTCATCTTGTGTTTTTAGATTATTGATCATTCTTTCAAGGATGATGAAGCTGAGTATTTGGTTCAAGCCTTCTGACAAAGCAGGACCACATTTCTGTAAATAATATATAAGCTTTAAGAAGCTTATTAGATGTTAAATCTTTCCTGTCAAGCAAAATTATTTGTCCATAATAAGATTAATAGAGAATTATACACTAGAAAATCTTCTTATATGTGTCTAGTTCAGAAAGTATGCTGTCATTTTCTATCTAAATTGCATAGGAATTTAAAGAACATACTTATTTTGGAGATACAGTAGTCAAATAACAATGATCATTAAAACTTGAAGATTATGATGTTTGAAATGTTCTAAAATAGTAGATTAGTAAAAAGAGCAAGTTAAAAACTTAAATTAAACTTAATTAAAATTATTGGTACTAGATATTTAAGCATAAATATTCATAATAAATGTTTTTATGTATATACTATATATATATACATTATATATGCTTTATACAGATACAGTATAATTTTTTAAGCAAATTATGAATTACTGGTATGTACTTGTTTTGTTTTCATTTGTCATAGTACCTAATTAAGTATGGTACTAAAATGGTTTGGTTTAAATTTTGATAAGAAGATACAGTTTAGTAGATTCATAGAGTGATTATTAAAGGCTCTGACTATGTTGCATAAAGCTCTATTTCCAGGAAAAACTGGGACTAAGCAAATATAGAATATGAATCACATATTCATTATGTGATTAGAAGGTACTCTTTGACCTAAGTGTGAAATCATAGTCAGAGTAAAAACAATGAACACATAGTGTAAGTTTAGTTTTATTAAGTCAAATAGATTGATTTTACAGGTGTAATTATTTATATTAACATGGAAAATGAACTGATTAGGCTTTTAATCATCTGACATTTAATAAAGTTATGGATAAACTATTATAATTTGATAATAGCTATAGATACGTAATTAAAATTATAATTTAAAAGATAATATTGAAAAAAATTTGATGAAAGATAATTTTAAATGTAAACTCATTTCATATTAGTGAATGTTTAGAAGCACTGTATATGCACTTGTTAAAATATGGTCATAGTCTACTTATCTAATTTGTGCTTTATTGTATCTTCATTTATATAATTGAAATGGAAAATTTGGTTTGATAACTCCATACTAACTAATGTTAAGTGCATAGTAAAACCATTTTAAATTAAAATATTAATTACATTGATTATTATATCTCAGGTGTCATAAATATATCAGGCAACATCTTCAGGCTTAACAGTCAAGGAAAATGTGAAATTTGAAACCTCATGATTATCCCCCTCTCAACAACCACTGGTTGCTTGTAGCTCTTCATCTAGAAGTGGAGCCTTGTGTTTCAACATGTTGGCATTATGCTCATGTTTAGGAAATTGCCTCTGAGACTTTATGGGTGCAGTTTTCTAGTCATATCTAGAAGATATCTACTACCTACAGTTATCCTGATCTTCTAGCTCTTCTCTCCCACCACTCCACCATGACTGTCTCTGAGACATAGGTGTAGAGGTTGCATTGCAGATATACCACTTGGGTTTGATATAATTTTTTCTGGTTTTGACCAGTTTCAAATCTTTGTAATAGTCACCATCTTTTGCAAGAGAAATTTCTTTGATAAAGAATGAGAACTAAAGAAACAATACTTCTAATAGCAGAAGCCAGAGGGATTGATGACATCACATGAGAACACACAATCTACAAAATTAGTTAATCAGGTTTCATAAGCACTCACAGAGACTAAAGTGACAACATGGAGCATGCAGGTGTTTATGCTAATTCCTATATATGTTATGTTATGTATGTTATGGTTGTGTAACTTAGTGTGGGACCCCTAAGAATGGGAGTGTTAATGTATCTGACTCTTTCTTCTGCTCTTGGAACCCCTTTTAATCCCACTGGGTTCCTTGTCCAGCTTTGATACGAGGGTTCATCCTTAGTTTTATTGAAAATTGTTCTGCCATGTTCAGTTGATAGCCCCCCTTTTTTTCCTGAAGGAAATAGAGGAGTAATGGATGTAGGGAAGATGGGAAGTGGGGGTAATGGGAGCAATGGAGGGAGAAGAATGTGGTTGGAATATAATGTATTAAAGAAGAATAAAAACATAAATGCTTATAATACAGATACAAATATAGTTACATTGTTTTAGGAGAGGGGAAATAGTAGTTTTTCTCTTGGTGCTTATGACATTTTCTGATATGGGTAGTTGTCTAGGTTTACAGTACTAAGTGTGAATCACCTTAAATTGAATGGGATGGGCTTTCGGTACAAATAGATAACTCTTGTTAGTACAAAGATAAAACTGCCACTATTGCACCATTGAGAATATTATTTCCTAGGCCACATACTGCTCTAGTTTATAGACTTTATAATTGGTAGAACTGTTGCTATTTCTCCTTTAGCTTGCATAGCATTCTGTTACTATCATGGCTAGTAACTCTAGGACACACTAAGACAGCTTAAGAACAAAATTTAGAGCTACATTTGATTTTATTAAAAAAATCAGAAAGCAAATAAATTACTCAATGATGAAACTCAGAAATTTCAAAAACTAGAACAAATCAAACAAAAAAATAGCAGATGGGAAAAGATAAAAAAAAACAGATCTGAAATTAATAAAATAGGAACAAATGAGGCAATATGAAGAATCAATATATCTAAGAGCTGGTTCATTAAGAAGATAAACCAGATTGACAAATCTTTTGACTGATTAATGAAATAAAGAATCAGGAACTCAAATTAACACAATCTAAAATGAATAGGGGAACATTATGAAGGACATCAAAGAAATTCAGATTATAAGAATAATTTCAAAAGTTATATTTCATTAACATAGAAACCCTAAATAAAATGGATAATTTCTATCTTCACCCAAATTACCAAGATTAAAGCAGTAAGAGATAAACATATTAAGAGAACAGACCCCTCACACTCACACACATACACAGACATACAAAACACACAGAGAGACAAATACACACAAAAACACCTTCATGTAATTGAAAAGGTTAATATTCAAGCAAAGAACATTAAGTCAAAACATTGCCCAAAGAATTTGAAACAAAAGAAATCTACAAAAGCACTAGTGAGTTTGTTTTATTTTGACCATATACTATTGGAGATCGAGGCTACCCATGTAGTTTATTTACCCAAGGAAACTCAATTAGAAGAAACTAATAATTCTAAAATTATTAATTTAAATAAAGACTGAAAGGGCACTTCTAAGCTTTCTTTATTAATCCAGTAACACTCTTATATTAAAACCAGTTAAAGATACAAGAAAAAAGAACACTATAGGCCTGACAAGCATAAAAGCAAAACATTTCAATAATACACTTGCAAATCAAACACTGGCACATAGTTTTCAGTGTGCATTGTTTGTCACATTTCTCTAGTTTTTCCTAGCTTGTGTTTCTGTGTCTCAAATTCAACATCCCTTTATGATAAAGGTATTGGAGACATTAGGGATACAAGGGTCATACTTAAATATAATAAAAGCTATTTATAGAAAGCCGACAGCTAACATCAAATTAAATGGAGAGAAACTCAAAGCCATCCCACTGAAATCAGGAACACGACAAGGCTGTCCACTCTCTCCATACCTCTTCAATATAGTGCTTGAAGTTCTAGCAAAAGCAATAAGACAACATAAGGGGATCAAGGGGATTCGAATTGGAAAGGAAGAAGTTAAACTTTCATTATTTGCAGATGATATGATAGTGTACATAAGCGACCCCAAAAACTCCACCAAAAACTCCTATCCTATATCTGATAAACACCTTTAGTACCATGGCAGGATACAAGATCAACTCCAAAAAATCAGTTGCCCACCTATACACAAAGGATAAGGAAGCAGAGAGAGAAATCAGAGAAGCATCACCTTTCACGATAGACACAAACAGCATAAAATATCTTGGAGTAACTCTAACCAAGGAAGTGAAAGATCTATTTGACAAGAACTTTAAGTCTTTGAAGAAAGAAATTGAAGAGGATACCAGAAAATGGAAGGATCTCCCTTGCTCTTGGATTGGGAGGATCAACAAAGTAAAAATGGAAATTCTACCAAAGGCAATCTATAGATTCAATGCAATCCCCATGAAAATCTCAACAAAATTCTTCACAGACCTTGAGAGAATAAGGGAACTTTATATGGAAAAACAAAAAAACAGGATAGCCAAAACAATCCTATACAATAAAAGTACTTCCGGAGGCATTACCATCCCTGACTTCAAACTCTATTACAGAGCTACAGTGTTGAAAACAGCTTGGTATTGGCACTAAAACAGAGATGTTGACCAATGGAATTGAATCGAAGACCTCGATATTAATCTATAAACCTAAGAACACCTGATTTTCGACAAAGGCACTAAAATTATACAATGGAAGAAAGAAAGCTTCTTTAACAAATGGTGCTGGCATAACTGGATGTCAACTGGTAGAAGAATGAAAATAGATCCATATCTATCACCATGCACAAAACTCATGTCCAAATAGATTAAAGACCTCAATATAAATCTGAACACATTGAACCTGATGGAATAAAAGATGGAAATACTCTGCAACACATGGGCACAGGAGATCACTTCCTACATATAACCCCAGTAGCACAGACAATAAGAGCAACAATGAATAAATGGGACCTCCTGAAACTGAGAAGCTTCTGCAAAGCAAAGGACACTGTCACTAAGACAAAAAGGCAACCTACTGACTGGGAGAAGATCTTCACCAACCCTGCAACTGACAAAGGACTGATCTCCAAAATATATAAAGAACTCATGAAACTAGACATTAAAACTCTAATTAACCCATTTAAAAAATGGGGTACTGAACTGAACAAAGAATTCTCAACAGAAGAAGTTCAAATGGCCAAAATACACTTAAGGTCATGCTCAACCCTTTTAGCAATCAGGGAAATGCAAATCAAAAACAACTTTGAGATACCATCTTTACACCTGCCAGAATAGCTAAAATCAAAAACATCAATGATAGCCTTTGCTGGAGAGGATGTGGGAATTGCTTGAGAGAATTGGGGATTTTCTTGCTTGTGGGAATGCAAACTTGTGCAACCATTTTGGAAATCAGTGCAGCGATTTCTCAGGAAATTCGGGATCATCCTACCCAGAACCCAGCAATACCACTCTTGGGAATATACCCAAGAGATGCCCTATCATATTACAAAAGCCATTTGTTCAACTTTGTTCATAGCAGCATTATTAGCCAGAACCTGGAAACAACCTAGATGCCCTTCAATGGAAGAATGTATGAAGAATGTATGGAATATATATATTAGAGTACTACTCAGCGGTAAAAAAACCAAAAGATGAACATGGTATGTACTCACTCATAATTGGTTTCTAGCCATAAATAAAGGACATTGAGCCTATAATATGTGATCCTAGAGAAGCTAAATAAGAAGGTAAACCCGAAGAAAAACCTATAGTTATCCTCCTGGATATTTGAAGTAGACAAGATTGCCGGGCAAAAATTACGAACTTGGAGGTGGGGTGGGATGGGGTACGAGGAGATGGGGAGAGAAAAGTGAGAAGGGGAGGATGGGGAAAGCTTGGGGGAATGGGATGGTTAGGATAGACAAAGGGTGGATATAGGAGCAGGGAAGTATATATCTTAATTAAGGGATCCATTTTAGCGTCGGCAAGAGACTTGACTCTAGAGGGTTTCCCAGTTGTCCAAGGAAGTGTCCCTCATCTGTTCATTGGGCAGCAGAGGAGAGGGTGACAGAACTGGCCTTATCCCATAGCAACACTGATGAATATCTTGCATATCACCATAGAACCTTCATCTGGCGATGGATAGAGATAGAGACAGAGACCCACATTGGAGCACTGGACTGAGCTCCCAAGGCCTAAGTGAAGAGCAGAAGCAGGGAGACCACAAACGAGGAAGTCAGGTTTGCAAGGAGTGCGTCCACCCATGGAGACGGTGGGACTGATCTTTTGGGAGCTCACCAAGGCCAGCTGGACTGGGACTGAATGATCATGTGATCAGACAGGACTCTCTGAATGTGGCTGACAATGTTGGCTTACATAAATGCCAAGGATAATGACACTGGGTTTTGATTCTACTGCATGGACTGGGTTTGTGGGAGCCTAGTCTGTTTGGATGCTCACCTTCCTAGACCTGGATGGGGTTGGGAGGAACTTGGACTTCCCACAAGTCATGGCACCCTGACTGCTCTTAGGACTGGAGAGGGAGGGGAAGTGGGGAGAGTGGGAGGGAAATGGGAGAAAGGGAGGAGGTGGAAATTTTTAATAAATAAAAAATTAATTAATTAAATTAAAAATGCTGGTTATGATGTGTTAATGAAATTTGTCCAAAAATAATTTTATTATTAGTATCTTCTATTTTTTCTACAATGAATAAAATTTCCATGATCATTTTCATGTCAGTTTTTGTTTGGGATAGGAAAAAATAATGTGATTCCTGTTTGATTATTTCGGGGATGAGCAGCCAGGAACAAACAAGGGGCCTCCTACTACAGGAAAGTGGCTTTGAGATAACACTCCTATCTGAGGAGTTGATGGCTGCTGAAGAAGGAAGTATATTATCATTTGAGAAATGGCTAAGGATAAGTTACTAGTGCCCTAGTGAATAACCACGTACTGATGTCCTTATAAACAGTGTTAACTGGACTCAGAGTTTATTAATAACAATAAAGAAGAGGATCTAAGGCTGAAAAAAAGATGAGATGGGTTCCTTAAGATTATTTAGAGGGAAGTAATAGTGGATTGATATTCTAATTTCATGTTGTAGAAGTGTTTGAAAATTTCAAGGGATAGGATATTATTTGACAAATGAATTTTGATATAAACAAGACAAAGGAAAGAAAGGAAATATTTTCATATAACTTATTTGGAATTACCTATCATGACACTTAAAATTACTATTAAATATTCAAAGAATATTTAAAAGATACAGACTTGAAAAATAAAACAAGAGGATATTAATAATCATCTATTAAATTGTTTAAAAATTAACTATGACAATAAAGAATATTTCAAAGGAGAGAATACTAAAAGTATTAGAAATTCTAATTCATTTTTTCAGGAACTATAAGTTTTGCAATTAATGGGTATAAAATTTGCTGGTTTCATTCTTGACTAATTTGAAAACACAGATTATTGTTGACATTTCTTTCTTCACTCTTCCAGTGTTCTTTATTCAATGTAGTTACCATGTCTGAGTCTCTCTTTCTGATCTCTTTGTTATTCACAGAATATTTGACAACGTCTAAAGATATGTTATTGGATACAGATGACACATGTGTGTGATGTAGAAGATAGACATAGAATATGTAAGTGGCCATGTATTTTTTTTCTACACAGGAGAATAGCAATATGCTAAAATGTATTTCATTCAAATATGAACAGATTATAAACTTCATATACCTGAACAAGAATGTGAAAAAGGATCAAACAACTAACACTTCACAGGGGCTTTTATTCAGTCTAATGCCGTTTTAATATATTGTGTGCATCACTTTTATATCAAAGCCACATTGAGATACCTTTTAATTTTTTTTAATACATTTTTTACTGCTTTCTTCAGAATGAACCCCAACAGACTTCTATAAGCAAAAATATTATCATTGGTCTACAACTTAAGCCCTATTTTCCTGAATCTATTTTATCGGAATACAGAAGAATATGTAGATCCAATTATATGCAATCAATCATCAGGGAAGTCTATATTTTTATAGTCGGAGAGTGGAAAAAAATGACTATAAACTTCAGCTGTTTTGGGAGAGTGTTTCTCTCCTTTCGGTATCTTTGTTGAAATTTTGCATAATGTTAAACATTGGTCTAATGTGTATTTCTGAAATCAGAGATGCCCATAAGAAAGCTACCCATGTCAGGTTAGTGAGTCCCTAGACACTGTTCTATAGAGTTATACAAAGCACAGAGGATAAGGACAAAAAGGAATGCTCACAGTTCTGCCATGGGGACTAAGTATTCCTTGCTTGAGACCATAAATTATGTAGAATTTTCAATCTCAAAAGATCTAATGGTAGTTTTGTGACATTGAATACAAGCACAAGCTCACTAATTAGGACTCTCAAGACGCTGATACAGCAAGGAGAAAATCATAAGGAAGAGAATAATTTCATGGTTCTTAATGAATTTTCTTATTTGAGTGAGGCAACGCTTTGGAGTTTTACATAAGATTATATTTTTTTTTCACGTGAAAACAAATTTGTCAAGAAATTCTCAAACAAAAATATCCTGTGTGACTCTTCTAGGAGTTCATAAACACATTTGTGCTGATGTCTATATCTTTATTATTGGGAACTTGGCCCTCTCTTTACTGAAAGAAGGAAAGGTCTAAGAGCCCCCCAAAAAACGCAGGCTCCAGGTGAATGAAGGTAAGCACAAAATAATCTTTGTATTGAGTATGTATCTTAAATTGCAAAGGTATACAAATTATGAATACTGTATGAAAGTTCTTATGTATTGATCTTTTGCAGTTTTAGTTGTTATTAAAGACTAAAAAAAGAAATAGAATTTTATTAGAAGTTGCATATTTGGCTGTATGCTTTCCAGACAGATACACTTACTATGGTATGGTAAAGAGGAAATAGGTGCTCTTCAGAAATCAACAAGGGTAGTTAGGGATATTTGTATGGCTTGTTATATGTTCCCTCAACCCAAGCTTATAAACCAACAATTTTTTGTTATCCCCCTGAAGTCAAATATTAAATGCTTGATAGTGTCATCTTTTATTCTTACAGATGCCACCCATGAAGGAAATGGCTACAGAAAATGACTCCTTAGTGTCTGAGTTTATTCTTATGGGGCTAACAGACCAACCTGAGCTCCAGTTGCCCCTGTTTTTCCTGTTCTTGGTGAACTATACAGCCATAGTGGTGGGTAATTTGAGCTTGATGAGTCTTATTTTCCTGAATTCACATCTTCACACTCCCATGTACTTCTTCCTTTTCAATCTGTCATTCATTGATTTTTGTTATTCGTTTGTTTTTACTCCCAAGATGCTAGTGAGTTTTGTTTCAGAGAAGAATATCATCCCTTTCACTGGATGCATGACTCAGCTGTTTTTCTTCTGCTTTTTTGCTCATTCTGAGAGCTACGTGCTGACAGTCATGGCCTACGATCGTTATGTGGCCATCTGTAAGCCTTTATTGTACAAAGCTATCATGTTACCTAGAATCTGTTGTCTGCTGATGTTTGGTTCATATTTGGTAGGGTGTTCTAGTGCCATGGTCCTCACAGGCTTAATGCTTAGGCTCAGCTTTTGTAACAACAACATCATTGATCACTACATGTGTGACATCTTCCCTGTCCTTCGGATCTCCTGCAGTAACACCTATGTCAATGAGCTTGTGAGTACTGCTGTGGTGGGCACAGCTATCATTTTGTGTAGCCTCATTATTTTAGTGTCGTATGCTATGATCCTTTACAATATCATTCATATGTCATCAGGTAAGGGTTGGTCCAAAGCCTTGGGCACTTGTGGGTCTCACATCATAACTGTTAGCTTCTTTTATGGATCTGGGCTGCTTGCTTATGTCAAGCCATCATCTGCTGAGACTGTTGGCCAAGGAAAATTTTTCTCTGTATTTTACACTTTTTTGGTGCCCATGTTAAATCCTCTCATTTACAGTCTCAGAAACAAGGATGTCAAACTTGCTGTGAAGAAAACCTGGAAGAGACTCACAAGCTAATTTATCAATTGATATGTCCTTTAGTCTTATCCATTCCAGTTTGATGTCTCTTTCTCCTTTTTATTTTCTTTTACATCACATATATTCTATTATTTTCTTTTCATTGTCCTGTCATAGCACTGATAGAATTTATAGTGTAATAGCATTTTTTCCTTCATGCAAATTGCTCTGTATGTACTACATTGATATGAGATATCCTTATATTCAATGTGTTTTACATGATGGCATGTCCCTTGTATATATCAGATTAAGAGCCTCATCTGATTTCTTACATTTTTACATCATCTAAGAAAAGGAATCCTTAGTACCTTTTTTTGATAATGGAAATCTTTAAATTATGGGGAGAATATTTTACCTTTGCACAATTTGTTATTGCCTTTGTGTTACACTTTATTATTGTCTGTGGTGGGTAGGAGATATGTTAGTCGTGTTCACTGAAAATCCACAGACGTGTGCATGCTGAGTATCTAAGCTCCCTCAGTGAAGTGTCTTGTCCAGCTTGCAGTCAGCTTCAGTGTTTTCCTCCTGGCTTTGTATACGGTAGATGTGTTCTCAGACAGTCCTTGTGATGACAATGAGCTTTGTGAACTTCCTGAGCATTATAGCATCTGTCTTCCCTCCAGGAAGGAGAATGTTGATTTTTGAGAAAATCTCTACATGATAGAGGATGTATCATGATTAAAGTTTAATGAATTATGAAATATAATTTTTTGAGAAACAGTTCTTTTCTTTTATTTTATGTGCATTGCTATTTTTCCTGCATGTATGACTGTGTGAGCATATCAGATCTCGGAGTTACAGACAATTGTAGGCTGCTATGAGGGTGCTGGGAATTGAATCCAGGTTGTCTTTGGGAACAGGCAGTACTCTTAACTGCCAAATCATTATCCAGCACTGAAAGTATGTATTTTATATTAATAATGATTTAAAAATTCCTAAAAGATTTAACTTAGTACTGTGAAAGTAGAAAATGGCACATATAAAAAATTAAATTTATCTGCTAAAAATTGTGGTGCTAAAGTGTGAAGCATTTCTATTTATTACAATAGTGATAATATTATTAGATGTTTTTAATTTCTCAAAAGTATCCTGAATGTCTAGGGTCTTTTCAGTTTTTATTCATTAGTTTATTAAAATGTGTGATTAGCTGGAGAAAGTGAATGTGAGACACAAGCACAGAACAAAAAGTGTGGACTAAGTGTTCTATTGCAGTCAGCATCATAGTCTGAAACAGTAAAAACAGCAAGTCATCTCTGCAATAACTATAAAACTCTGAAAAAATAACTTATTTGTCTTAGGCTGATACAGCACTAGTCTATGGTTAGGAGGATAAACAATTAGAAGACAACTTGATCACATATTTATTTAGAGAAGCAGTGGTATTTTGTTGACCTTCAAGCTATGTCTTCCCTCAAAATAATCATTTGAAAAGACATGTTGTACCAGATGTATGATATTCCTCATGAAGCATGCACCAAATCCAATCACAGTGTTTGGTTAGTATGTTCAATGTCCTTGCCACCACTGCATCCATGGGAATATACAGCCTGGAAGGAAATTATTGTAGAAGGCATGGTCTGTGCTTGAGTTAAGCTTCCAGTAAGTTTTCTAGCCAACATCCTGCAAATTACACATTTTGAAACCATGAAAACTAGTCAGCTGAGAAGTTTATATCTCAGTACCAACTTGATTTCTCTGTGTCATGTATTTAAAAGTACAGTGTCTGCAGATTTAGCATCTGACCATCTAGTTATGGTAGGCAACCAAGAGTAACAATGATACAAGTCTGTTTTCTTTTGGAGCCTCTTGGATTTCTCTAGCCAACAATCATAGTAAACATTTTGTACCTGGCCCTTGGATCCTTATTTAAAAGGCCATGACCTCTGGGAGCAACATAATACCTCATTTTGCTTTGATATCTTAACTTGATATACGGTTATATTTGAACTTGTTCTTTTTTCCTTCTGTATTAGAATTTATTGTATATTTATATATAGTTTAATCACGTTTTGAATTACATTTTATGTCATACCAATTAAACCTCTCTTTACTTATAAATTGAAATTGCATTTTAATGTAATGAGGATATGGTGAAGAGATAAACTAATCATTGGGAGCCTAGTCATAATAGGTATATCTGTAACACAACTCTTGCACCAAAGGATCAAGGGAGATCACAGAACCCTGACTTAAAAACTTTAAAGAGCAGGTACTGTGCATATTCTCATTCCAGAACCAGCATCATCTTCTTATCTAGTTCCAAAATAGTCCCTGATATCTGATGGTTAAGGGGCCAGGGTTGCATTTAGCTGTGGCCAACTGGATATTTTTGCTATCAGTGCACATTTATTGACCTCAAATACAAGTTCTACGTGTTCCTGAATGGCTCTACCCATGTCACATTCCACATCATAGTCAAGCCTGATAATGGAAAACTTGTCTTTAACCAGAGGCTTGTAACATCACACCAACATCAAATGGGGTGAACCTAGTGCCAAATATGTTGTCTTCACTACCTTGGAGAAAACCAGGCCCACTTGAAACCCAAAGGATCTTCATCTCTGCTTTTTATGTTGAAGCATCTATGTTTGTGATGGGTGTGAACAACAAGATTAATAAGCAGCCACTCAAGACAGTCAGCAATGCTTCCTGTAACACCTTCTACTAGAATCTCTGGGCAAAGTCATCCATGAGAGCTTTGACATTGTAGAAGTAGTCATTACACAGTCTATGCCATCATTGCCACACAGAATACTGTGCATGGCCTCTCTGGGAAGTTGTAGCATGATGACTGTACAGCTCCCAGAACATCATCTCTGCTCCTACCCAATGGTGTTGCCAAGGCTGTGACATGGTCATAACAGAGCTGAACCAGAAGTTCAATACCATGACCTTCTGGTGTTCCTACCCCTAATGCATCCTTCATGGATCTGACATAGACAAAGCTGCCAAGTATGATGACATCAAAAGGTGATGAAATAGGGTTTAAAGTGTCCACTCAAGGGCATCTTACACTACACTGAAGACCAGATTGCCTTCTGCAACTTTAATAGTGATGACCACTAATTTTTGTCTTTAAAGCAACCAGTTTGAAAAATTAATTTGTAGTATTTTCTTTAATATGTAATTTCTTTCTTTAATATGACACACTGTCTCATAAGTACTGTATATATCTGTATTTTTCTAATATATAACTGAACAAAAATGAGGTTATCATCTTGATAATAGGAAAGGTTTGAAGAATATCTGGGAGGGAATGGAAAGAAGATAGGGAGTTTGAAAGGGATATAATTCTATTTTCTTTCTTTTTAGTTTTACTTTTCTTTTTACTTAGTTTTTCTACTTTTTTTGGAATTAAGTTCTTTTCTCATACAGTATATTCTAGTTACTATTTCTCTTTTCTATTTTCCCAGTTCCTCCCAAAATCCCCTAACAACTGGATTCATTTGTTTTCACTATCTCATTAGAAAGAACAGGCTTCTAAGAGATAACATAAGAAATAAAATATGATAACAAAAATCACATCAAAGTTAAATAAAGCCAAAAAAAGAAAGAAAAGAGACACAAGAAAAGGCACATAGTAAGACACCCACTCATTCACACCTCAACAGTCCCAGAAGAACACTAAACTGGAGTCTGTATAATGTATGGCCGAGGACCTGGTGCAGTCCTGTGCAGGCCAAGTGCTTACTGCTTCAGTCTCTGTGAGTTCATATGAGCTTTGTTCAATATATTTAGAGGCCCTTGTTCTCCTGGTATCCTCTATTCTCTCTCGCACTTATATTATTTCTGTCTCCTTTTCTTATGGGTTCCCTAAGCTTTGATGAGAGGGATTTGCTCGTGACAGCCTATTTAGAGTTGAGTGTTACAATGACTGTCATCTCTGTCTCTCTGTCTGTCTTTCTCCATAGTATCTGACTATGGGTCTGCAAAATATGCTAAGGCAATGGTGCCACAAAGCTTGTGGAAGTAACCCACAATTGTCTGATTTGAGTTAAAGCCCACTCTCTGAGATGAACCCCATAACCAACACTATTGTTGAACAAGAACCAGGGGAACCAGAGACTAGATAGCCTGAAGACAAGGGTATAACCAAATGCTACTGGGGAAAAATAGAAAAAAATGACAAATAGCATCTAATGATATTCTGCTACACTCATAGAGCAGTTCTTTACTCAGCCATTATCAGAGAATCTTCCTGCTGCAGGGATGGCCAAATAAGGCACCTATAAAGAGCATACCATAATAGCACCAGGCGCCATTTTCTCACTACCCCCTCCCATTTAAAAGATTAATATATTTGACTTTAAATAGGTATCTGGGGGTACCCAGTTTCTGGTTCTTGATCACTCAAGCAGTTTTGGATATGGGGGTCCATCTCAAAGAGTGGTTCTTAAGTCCAATCAGACATTGTTTTGATACTCCCTCTAGTTTTGTGCCACCATTGCTGTAGCATATTTTGCAGGCAGAGCAGCATTATAAATCAAAGTTTGTGTGACTGTGTTGTTATAGACATTTCTCTTTTGGAAGCCTCAAAATACTTTCCTGTGTTAAAGACACTAGAACATAGTGGAGAGGATTCTATGTACACACCAATTTGACCTCACCATATTCAGTGAGTTGTGTGGGTGTTATCTTCATCAATGAGGCCTTGTTGTCAGTTTGTGTAACCTATTGCCTTGGCAATAGCTTGGGTAATTTATGAAATTCCATGGTATCCCTTCAGACAAAAACTCAATTGACTATAACCCAGGTCCAGTATATAGCTTCATTTGGTGCCAAGAGACGGTGAGCCCTAACTCTGTCTCCATCCTCATTTGGAGACTACATCATGATCATCTTCATATATTTTAGGAACTCGCCACTGTGCTAGATTTATATTTCACTGCTCAAATGCTCTTCAACTCTGCTTCCTCACATTTTTCCCCATCCACCTGATCCTCCTGTTCCAGTTTCTCCCCACCCCAGTCTATCCATAAAAATCCACTCTATTTGCCTCTCCTAGGGAGTTCTGTGTTCTAATTAGAACCTAATTCCTTTCTATTTTTCTAACTTGTCTGGGCCTGTAGAGTACTTATTGACATTTATTGGCTGTTATCCATATATAAACAAATGCATAATGTATTTACCTTTCTGAGTCTAGGTTACCTTACTTAGAGTGAATTTTTTTGGTTTTATTAATTTGCTGGCACATTTTATGATGCCATTTTGTAACAGCTTAGTGATACTCCATTGTGTAAAGTCAACACATTTTCTTTACCCTTTCCTCTGCTGGGGGACATCTAGGTTGTTTCCATATTCTGGCTACAGTGAACAGAGCTGCAATAAACATGAATAAACAAGTGTCTTTGTGGAAATATAAAATATATTTTAAGCATATTTCCATGAGTTGTGTAGATGGTTCTTAAGATAGTTTGGTTCCTAATTTGCTGAGAAATCTGCATATTGATTTATACTGTGGCTGTATAAATTTACACTCTCACCATCAATAGAGAAGTTTTCCAATTGTTCCATATCTTTGCCAGAATGATCTGTCACCTGTGTGATTGATCATAGCTTATATGGAAAATGTAAGATAAATCTCAAGTAGTTTTGATTTGCAATTTCTTGATGATTAAGGATATTAAGCATTTCTTTTAAGTGTTTTTTTTTCTAGCCTTTTGAGTTTCCTATATAAAGATCTCTGTTTAGATCTGTGCCCCATTTTAAATTGGGTTATATCTTTCTTATTAATATCTAGTTTCTCAACTTCTTTATGTATTTTTGGTATTAGCTATCCGTCAGATGTGGAGATGTAAGAAAATCTTTTCTCCTTCTGTGTGCTGCTGCTTTGTTTGATATTGTCCTTTGCCTTATAGAAGCTTTTCAGTTTCATGAAGTTCCATTAATAATTGATGATCATAGTGCCTGCTCTAATGATGTTCTGTGCCACTGAATTCAAGATTTGTGTTTGGGACATAGATAATAAGAATTGCAATATACTCTGTTTGAATTTTCATTTGATGAGTATGAATAGTTTTTCCTCATCTCTTCTGATTATTTTTGGCTCAAAATCCATTTTGTTAGACATTAAAATGATTTCACCAACTTACTTCTTAGATCCATTTTCTTGGAATATATTTTTCCTCCTTCTCTATCTGAGGTAATGTCCATCCTTAATGTTAATGTGTGTTTCTTAGATGTAGCAAATAGAAAGATTCTATTTGTGATCCCATTCTGTTAGTGTGTGTCTTTTTATTGAAGGAATTGAGACAGTTGGTATTGAGAGGTGTCAAACACAGCACTACAGAAAGGTACAAGAAAGAAAATTATAAGATAAAGGGATTAACTGCTATCATAAAAACACAGGGAATAAATAATCTCAGATAAGCAAAATCAAAATAAGAGAAGCACACATACACACAAGACCAAAAACAATAATAGCAACAATCACCACTGAAACTACAAAATAAAAGGAATAGGCAAGCAATACTAATTGACACCAATTCTCCAAAATTTAAAATATACTTGGATTCAAAGCTGGTATGAGTTAATATAAGAAAATTGAAGCAATGCCCTGCACCCTATCTGACCACCATGGATATCAACAACAATAGAAATAAAGGTGAGCATACAAATTCATGGAAATTGAATAACTCACCAGTGAATAAAAAGAGAGTCAATACAGAAATTATTAAAGAGATTTAAAACTTTTTAGAATGGAAGGAAAATTTAAGTAACATACTCAAACCCAAGATCACAAGAAAGGTGTTTTTATGAGGTAAATTCACAGCACTATATGTCTACATTAAAAAAAAAAGAAAGATCTTGTGTTAGAAACATTTTTTTCTCAAGAAAAACAAAAGAAATAACACAAATAAGTAGACGACAAGAAATAACCAAACAGGGCTTAATTAAAAAAAAAATAGAAACAAAAAAAAAAAACAAACAAAACGCAATCCAAGAATCAATGACATAAAGAATTAGTTCTTTGAGAAAATTACTGAAACTGATAAATCTTTAGCCAAATTAACTAAAAGACAGCTAGGTAAGATTCAAATTAATAAAATTGGAGACAAAAGGAGACAACAGACATGGAGGAAAACAGTGTCATAAGGTTATTCTGGAATATCCCAACAAACTGGGAAGCCTAAAAGAAATGGATACATTTCTTAATATGTATCACCTGTCAAGTAAATCAAGAACAGATACGCAATATAAAGAGGTCATAATCCCCAATGAATTAGAGGCAGTAATTAGTCTTCTAACTAAAAAGTCCAAGGACAGGTGGATTAATGCCAAATTCTATCAAACCTTCAAAGTAGAATAAGCACTAAAATTTCTCAAATTATTTCACAAAATAGAAACTGAAGGAATATTGGATAATTCTTTTTTATAATACTACAGTAACCTCAATGCCTAAACTGCAAAAAGATGCAAAGATAGAGAAAAGAAAAAAAATTACAGACTAATTCCCCTTATAAACATAGATAAAAAAATATTCACTAAAATACATGTAACCTATATTATCTTTCTGTCCCTCAATTAATGTAGTTTTTAATCATCAGTACACAGTGTGTGTGTGTGTGTGTGTGTGTTGTGTACTTGTGTGCGAATTCCTAAATTAGTTTATCTTCAGGTTTACTTCCTGTTTGGTTCAGTTAAAATCTTTTACATTAAAAGAAGACTCTGAGTATGTTTCTTGTTTTGCATTTATGGTGCACATGTCAGAAAGCTCAATATAACACAACAGGAACCATGACATAGGTCTGTCTTTTACAATGCACAATAAGCATGGCTAGTATTCACATCTAGCATGCTTGACTTAAGCAAAACATATCTAAGAGTAGATCTATTCACCATTTTTGATTCAAGTTAAGTGCTGCAAACTGATGTTCCAAAAAAAGTCGTATTTACATTACAGACTGAAACACTGATTACAACCTATGTATTCTGGAAAGGTACAGTCATGCTCTCTTGGTCAACATTTATCCCTCAGTATTCCTTTGCAAGAGAGATACGTATGGTGCTCCTATGAAAAGCTGGCACTTTCCTAGGCCTGGGCTAAAAAGGAGTAAGGACTTGCTTTTTAATGTGTGTGTACTTTCAGGTTTGCAAGGTAAAAAGGTTTTGGAGACGGACATTGTGTTAGCTACTGATCTGTTGTTGGAATAAAACATTATATCCCATACATCATATAGAAAGAAGAATTTATCTTAACTTATGGTTCCCAGAGGTATAGTGTCCAAAATTGTGGGGGCTACATGGCTGAAAGCTGTGTCATGACAGTTGCAAGTCCAATCTAATCAATACAGTGGTGGATAGAAACACGTTACATTGTATGGAACATGAAGCTTTGAATAGTTAAAAAAAAATCCTAAAAAAAATGTTAGCTATCCTGGGTTTTTTGTTTTTCCATATAAAGTTGATTAGTTGTCTTCTGAAAAAGCATGGGATAAAACACGACTCACTAAACATAGCGGACAATGAGGACTACTGAGAAGTCAAGAACAATGGCACTGGGTTTTGATCCTACTGCAGGGACTGGCTTTGTGGGAAGCTAGGCTGTTTGGATGCTCACCTTACTAGACCTGGAAAGAGTTGGGAGGTCCTTGGTCTTCCCACAGGGCAGAGAACACTGACTGCTCTTCTGGCTGATGAGGGAGGGGGAGTTGGTTGGGGGAGGGGCAGAAAAATGGGAGGCGGTAGAAGGGAGGAGGCAGAAATCTTTAATAAATAAATAAATAAAATAAACGAGAGGAGCAGAAAAAAATTAGTTTAACCTCTTGACCAAGAATTGATAAATAGTAGTTGTTTCTACCACAAAGCATACTTCACCAAATAATGTCGAGACAAGCATCTAATTAATAACAATGGTTATATTATCTTGAAACTTATCCAGTAAAAATGAAAATAGCTTAACCAAGAGGGATATATTTTGAATAATTTTTCACAACAAATATACCGTTTATACATTTTCCAGCATTAGACAGAACAAACATTAGCAGGGACATACATGGTAACGGCTCAGAAGCTTAGAAGACAGAATGATAAGTATGCTGCAGTCATGATCTTTCAAATGCCTGTTTTCAGACACATGCTACATTATACAAATGCTCTGGACCTAAATTTGGGTTTCTAAATTATTACACAGTGTGACCTCAGTAATAGTGATGTGCATATGTCTCATGAGCAGTGGACACAATCTGTGTCTACTGAGAAAGTGTGTCCTACTGTGGTTGGTGTAAATCAATGAACCCCAGTGCCTGTTACTTCCTACAGGATTTCTGCTGTTGATGTTTCCGGCTCCTCACTTTGGACTCTCTGATATTTATCCACATTTTTAGATAACTTTGATTTATGATCTTAGTAATTAATCCATTAGTGTAATAGACTCTCCAAGAAATATTTTAAAGAAATATTACTGAACAAAATACTTTATATACAAATATGCTAGAGTTAAAATATTCTGTTGTATACATGTGTACATATTTGCATGTGCATATGTGTGAGTACACTCATATGTGTGTGCACATGCATTTATAGCCAGAGACTGATATAGATTATTTTCCTCAAATTTCTCTCTACTTTTTTGTTTGATGAACTTAAAGTTCTCTATGACCCAAATCATTCTCAGTTAGATAATTAAACCAATTATCTGAACTTCTAAGTAAGAACTGAGTTGTTAATGGGAAATATAAAGCACTTGTCTTTCATTGATAAAACATTAAAAGATTATTTATTTAAAATTCATGTGATTTTGTGTACAGTCATAAAAATGAATTTCTAAAGTCGCTTAAAACTGTTCATTCAATGAACTATAATTATAAACATAGTCCTTTATTTTTATATATGCCTTTAGTTTTTTTAATTAATTAATTAATTTATTTATTAAAGATTTCTGTCTCTTCCCCACCGTCACCTCCCATTTCCCTCCCCCTCCCCCAGTTAAGTCCCCCTCCCTCGTCAGCTTTTTTAGTATGATGGAACATCATTTTTTCTTTTAAAAGATTTTCTTAAATACATTTTAAATTGAAATGTTTCATTCTTGACTGATTTGAAAACACACAGATCATTGTTGACACTTCTTTCTTCATTCTTCCAGTGTTCTTTATTCAGTGTAGTTACCATGTCAGAGTCTCTCTGATCTTTATTGTTAACCACAGAACATTTGACATTGTCTAAAGAAATTTCATTGTGTATGTTGACATATGGGTGATAGAAAGGAGAGGTAGATATAGAATAGAAAAGGGTCTTGCATACTGTTTATTCTTTTCTACACAGGACAACAGCACTGAAAATTTATTTCCTTTAAATATGACAAGTTTAGAAATTAAATTTTCTGAACAAGAATGAGATGAATACAGCAGTTAAAACTTAACCAACTTTCCAAGAGTTTTTCCTAGGTCTAATCGAGTTCTAATACACCCTGTGCATAATAATATATATAACAAAAACACAGTGATATATCTTGTTAATTTTATTTAATATTTTTTATTTTTTTTCAGAAGTAACCCCAACAGACTTTTATGAAAACATTACCATTGGTCCACAACTCAAGCCCTCTTTTCCTGAGTCAATTTTATAGGCATATAGGAGAATATGCAGAATCATTATATATAATCAAGTCTCAGGAAAGTTGAAAGTTTCATAAATAGGTCATGGAAAAGAAAAAATGTAAACTCTGGCTGGTTTGGGAGACTCTCTCCTTTCAATGTCTTCATAGAACTTTTTTGCACAGTGTTAAACATTGGCCTAATGTATATTACTGTAGCCATAGTTTCCCATAAGAAAGCTATAAATGGCAGGTTAGCACATCCCTGGACTCTCCTCTTATAGAGTTGTACAAAGCATACAGGAGGAGGGACAAAGAGGCATACTCAAACCTCTGCTAAGGGGACCAGCTACTCCTGTTGGGAGATCATAAATTGAATAACTTTGAATCTCAAAAGATCCAAAGTTAGTTCTGTGACACTGAATGTAAACACTAGTTTACTAATTAAGACTCTAAAGGCACAGATCCAGCAGGGAGGAAATCATAAAGAAGAGGGTAACTTTCCATTATCCTAATGAATTTTCTCACTTGAATGAGGCAATGCTCTGAAGACTTATATAAGATTGTATGTGTAAATAAATTTGCCAAGAAATTTTCAACCAGGTTCCTATGTGAATGTTGTAGGAATTCATAAACACATTTATGTTGATGTCTATAACATTGTTTATTTTGGGGTACTTAACCCTGTAACCACAGAAAGAAGAAAATCTCTGAGAGCTTCAAAAGCAAAGAGGGTTCCAGGTGAATGATGGTAAGAACAAAATCATCTTTGTTTTGATTATGTTCCTTGAATTCCAAAGGTATATAAATTATGAAAACTGAGCAAAAGTTTTTGCATATTTCTCCTTTGCAGTTTTATTAGTTGTTAAAGAATAAAGAAAGAGATAGAATTGCATTAAACACTAGGATGTTTATTTTTATGCCCTCTGGATAGATACATATAGCATAAGTATGTTAAAGAGGAAATAGGTACTCTTCAGAAATTAACTTGAGTAGTTGGGGAGCTTTGTGTGGTTTGTCCTGTATTCTCTCAACCCAAGCTTATAAACTAATAATATTAGTTTATCCCTCTACAGCCAGAGATGACTTGCTTGATAGTGTCATCTTCTGTTCTTACAGATGCCACGCATGAAGCAAATGGCTACAGAAAATGACTCCTCAGTATCTGAATTTATTCTTATGGGACTAACAGATGAACCAGAACTCCAGTTGCCCCTGTTTTTCCTGTTCTTGGTGAATTATACAGCCATAGTGGTGGGTAATTTGAGCTTGATGAGTCTTATCTCCCTGAATTCACATCTTCACACTCCCATGTACTTTTTCCTTTTCAATCTGTCCTTCATTGAGTTTTGTTATTCATGTGTTTTTACCCCCAAAATGCTAGTTAGTTTTGTTTCAGAGAAGAATATCATTCCTTTTACAGGATGCATGACTCAGCTGTTTTTCTTCTGCTTTTTTGTCAACTCTGAAAGTTATGTGCTGACAGTTATGGCCTATGATCGTTATGTGGCCATCTGTAAGCCTTTACTGTACCAGGCTATCATGTTGCCTAGGATCTGTTGTCTGCTAATGTTTGGTTCATATTTGATAGGATTTTCTACTGCCATGGTACTCACAGGCTTAATGATTAGGCTTAACTTTTGTGATAACAACATCATTAATCATTACATGTGTGACATCTTCCCCATCCTTCTTATTTCCTGCAGTGACACTTATGTTAATGAACTTGTGAGTACTGCTGTGGTGGGCACAGCCATCATTTTATGTTGCCTCATTATCTTTATGTCGTATGCTATGATTCTTTTCAATATCATTCAAATGTCATCAGGTAAGGGCTGGTCCAAGGCCTTGGGTACTTGTGGGTCTCACATCATAACTGTTAGTCTCTTCTATGGATCTGGGCTTCTTGCTTATGTCAAGCCATCATCTGCTGAGACTGTTGGCCAGGGAAAATTTTTCTCAGTGTTTTATACATTTTTGGTGCCTGTGCTGAATCCTCTCATTTACAGTCTCCGGAACAAAGATGTTCAAGTTGCTGTGAAGAAAACCTTCAAGAGAATCACAAGTTAATTAAATCCATGACACTTCCCAGAGCCCTGTCCTCACTTTGTGTGTATGTATGTGTGTTTTTGTGTATGTTTCATTGCCTGCCTTCCATTCTTTTTCCTTCTCCTCTTCTAATTATACCATCAACACAATTTCTACTCTACTATTTTTCTCTTCAGCATGAATTGTAAATCTGTGCATGCTTGCTTTGAGGCTTGATACCCTTAGATTCAAACTTTTGTTAATTACCTATATCAGACTAAGGCCCTGCTGTGCTACACAAACTCACCTATGCATTTTATTATTTTATTTATTTATTTGGTTTTTTGAGACAGGGTTTCTCTGTGTTGCTCTGGAGTCAGTCTTGGAAAAAGCTCTTGTAGACCAGGCTGGCTTCGAACTCACAGAGAACTGCCTGCCTCTGAATCCCTACTGTTGGGATTTAAGGCATTTGCAACCACAGCCTGGCACCTTTGCATTTTTTGTAATCATTTTTTCTCATGTTTTGAAAATCATTTTTAGAACTGTTCCCCTGATTTAACAATCTGACTATTGTCACATGTGTTTAAAAAAATAAAGATGATAAAAATTGTGGATGTGGTACAACTGCAAAAATATCAGAAAATTCTGCTGTCTTTTTGAGACTGCTTTTTATCCTAGTCTTTTATTTTCAAACATGTGATATGGAAGTGCATAATTTATTAGAGTGAGGTCTTATTTATTAGTTACTGGAGTATGAATTTGACCCACTTCTCCACCCAATGTATCAGATCCATACATTCTGATAACACATATGTATATTTATATTTTGTTATGAATTTAATTGAAGTTGTTGGTTTCTTTTTTCGGAACCTTGGATAATATCTATTATTCTTCTAAAAAACAAAACTACGCATTTTCTTTGTTATAGAACAAAAAACAAAGGGCCATTGCAATGTCTAGGTTATTTTCTCTGTTGTCTCAAATGTTACTATGATGTGAAACAATAAAAATAAAAAAAAGGAGGCAACTTATTCCTTAAAAACAAAATCTGGTGGGCTTAATGCTGGATAAGGTTGATGCATGTTTTTGTTTGTGATCTCAACTCCAAAGAAGGAAAAAAAAAAAAAAAAAAAACTTCTGCTTCTCGTTTCTGTGTCTCTGTGTCTCTCTATGCATCTATCATATAAATTAAAAAAAAAAAAACGACTGTATGACTTGTGTACAACCATACAATGAATGAAGCAAGGCATAATTTGAAGCCATTATATATCCATAAAAAGATGTGTGGGGGTGGGGAAAGAATAGATATCTTAGTGGATAAAGGTACATGAGGTTCTTGAAGAAGACCTAAATTTGGTTTCCAGTACCCACAAGGTAGCTCAGAACTGTCTGTAACTACCATTCAAGGGAATCCAATGTACTCTGGAATCCAATGTACTCTTTGGGCCTTCATGCACACCAGGTATATACATAGTTCACATATATACACACAAGCAAAAACATGTATACACATAAAAAAAACTTGAAAGAAATGCATAGAAATGAAACAAAATTCTGAAAACACAGTGAACTTCAGAAGAATTATTCCGAATGATTGTATAAGAATATGAACTAACACAGAGATTGGTGGTTGTATGAATATATAGATGACTATTTCAGAGAGATTATCTATAGGTATTTGAAATGAAAACTTGTACATGTTCCTGTAAGGGCCACAGATTAAAATGCTACAAGCATAGTGAGTGTCAAAACAACATTTCATTGTTGTACTTTACCATTTGTGATTAAATTTTCTGGTATGATGGAACTGAGGAATTTGTTTAAGCCTTTCTGGTGAGGCATGTCATTTTCCCAAAAGTTTTTTATGTACTTTAAGAAGTCTATTAAATGTTATATATTTAATTGGCCAAAAAGATTTATTTATATTTGTATTATATTTCATTTTTTTCTTTTTCTATTGTGTCTGCACTAAGGTGTGAAGGGCGGATGCTTTTCAGTGAATGTCGTTTACATTTTTTAGGAAAACAATATTAAGGTCTATTTACTTCAGGTGGAGAACCAACAGTGGATCAAAGAAATACTAGTCTGGTTTGGTGAAACAATGAGCATTTGGGTTTTTTTATGCAGGCAGGAGTATGGGGGATTCACAGGCAGCTGCCTCACTGAAGAAGCTGCAGAAGTTGCCTCATCGAGACTCTGCTTCTAACTTGCAGTCAGCTTTCTACATTCTGCTTTCTTGCAGAAACTGCTGAGTGCTAAAGATTTCTCTGGACACTGCCTTGTCAATAAGGAGTGTTTTGTGAGCTTCCATGGTATTGTGAACTTCTATCAGGAGTGAATGCTTCAATATTGTGTAGATAGCTACACAATATTGAATATTTTTCCATTCATGGTACTGTTAATATTTAACTGTTATTTTTATATTATTATTTGAAAAGTTCCAAGTGGTTTTATTGCAAATATAAACTTTGACAAAAATGTTAAAAACTATAATCAACCTAATTTAAATTGGTGGTACCAAAAATTAAGGTATTTATTTATTTTAATATTGATTAGATTCCTACAATGTTTAATTTCTCAAGTGTCAATTACTGTTCTTTCATTTTACTCATTACTGTACATGATTAAATGGAGCTGTGAAAATGACTAAATTTTTTATAGGTCAACAACATTTATTAAAGACATAGAATAGGATGTATAAAACTCATATTTCTAAGACTTTGATACTTGACCAGAAAGTGAATGAGAATTACAAACATAAAGTATGGTCTGAGATTTATATTGAATCAGCATCATATGCTTGTGTAGAATAAGTCAGCAAATAATTTGTCTCAGTTCTTTGGAGAAGACAGGCTTATTTTTCATTTCTAATTAATAATCCTTAGAAAATGAAATGATTTACAGTTTAATAAAATATATTTTAAAATATTTATTCTTTTTTAATTAATTTATTTATTTATTAAAGATTTCTGCCTCCTCCCCGCCACCACTTCCCATTTCCCTCCCCCTCCCCCAATCAACTCCCCCTCCTTCATCAGCCCAAAGAGCAGTCATGGTTTCCTGCCCTGTGGGAAGTCCAAGGACCACCCACCTCCATCCAGGTCTAGTAAGGTGAGCATCCAAACTGCCTAGGCACCCACAAAGCCAGTACGTGCAGTAGGATCAAAACCCTTATTCTTAAAGTATTGGCCAATAACTTTTAAAGAAGCGTAAGAATAGTGCTAGCTAATGCAAGCTTATTTGATAATTATTGAAGGTTTAGTTGTGTTGTATGTAAGCTGCATACATTACTTATATTATTCTGACATCATAGGTTCTTCAAATATATTACTATAATTAGGAAAGTTTATGGCATAAATTATATTAACTTATATAAAATTCATATTTAATCTCTTCCACACAAATGCATAATTACATAGATTTATGAAAATTTAGTATCATCAACATAAAGACAATATCCTTATGTTGAACTATCAAAGAAAACATAAAATTAAAGTCTTAGAAGCAATACTTTATAATGGACAGAAAAACACCTGTTTGTATAATAGCTAGTGCATTCACTCTCTCTATGTTATTAAGATGTTTATGTTTATGCTTCATTCATCAAATTTTTCAAATATTTCTCTCTACATTTCTTACTCTTTCTAGTTCATAAATAAGCATTAAAGAGAGCTTTGTAACAATAGCATGCACTTAGGTAAGAGATATTGGGCCAAGACCAGTGAAATGTTACCTGGAACATTTGACATTTCATCATTTATGATCTAGTAGATAAGTACCTAGAAAGGAGTATCATCGAGTCAAGAGTCTGAATTTATCTTTGAAAGCTTGAAAATATACCCTACTTGCAAGTTCACAATTGAACTGTCCTTGTTTATTGATGTTCATAGAAATCACAAAACATGTGGGTCCATTACAAACAACTTTATCATTCACAATAGAGAGCGTGAACTTAAAGTTTTCATCTCTTTATTTCCCTAAAATCTCATAGAGCCAGTGTAAAAGGGAGTTGAAGGACTGTACACATTGATGGATGTATCCTAGCCCTAACCATAGGGATATTCAATGTATGGAACTATTTTAGATTCACCCCAACTTTTCAACCTTCAGACAAATTTACCAAAAAAGTTCATTCTATTTCTGAAAGGAAATTCTATCTCCATTTTCTTAATGTTATTTGTTTCACATTCTTGAAAAGTTAACTCAGAACACAGTTATTAATTCTTCATCACAAGTTATGTACAGCTGAATAATTACTTCCGTATAATAACCAGATCAGATAAAAATAAGGCAGGCTTCTAATTCAGAATTATTCTTTCTAAATAGCCTTCACTCTCACACACATTGGAACACAGTCAGAGAATGGAGTAATGCAATAAGAATTCTGAGTTAATGTGAGAAAACTCCAAGAAAACAAGACAAGGATTATGACCACAGTATCTTCAAATTGTTCTTGAAATGTGCTTTGTGCTTGCTCCAGGAATAGTGGATATGAGTGGGTTGATGTCAGTTGGTGTTATTCATATGCCTCTATGGAAATAGTATGTTTTTGTCAAGTGTAGCTTGTCCTTGTTGAACATCTTAAAAAATATTATTATGATTCTTCTTAACCCTCAGAATATAAATTGTCTGATTTCTTAATAAAGTAGGCTATTGCATGAGACTTTTGTCTGTATCATTTTTAGACTCTGCTTTCTGAGGTTCACACTGCCAACAAGAACCATAAGCTCACACACACAGTGACCTACGGTAGCACAAACATAATGTATAAGAATAGTAAATTCCATGCCAGGCTGGATGATACAGAGATACCTTATCTCAGAAGCAAAAAAAAAAAATGTGAGCAGGAACAAATTAATAAAAACAAAGAAGCAACAATAGAGAGCAAATATTATCAAGAACATTGCTAATAAACCTGAAAGGAAAAGTAGTTCCTAACGGCAGCACTATAGAGGGAGGGGTATAAGAATCTTAAATTTTAAGACTACCTGGGCTACATGGTAAAATCATGTTTGAGATAGTAAATAAATAAATAAGTTTCAATCAACTGTCTTAACACAAAGCATAATATTGTTATAATAAAGAAATAGGTATACATTTTCACTAGTAATTAAAAATCTAGTTTACTCAGTACACTATATAATCCAAGGCAAGTTAATGCCCAAGTAGTTGTGGAATTACTGTATCAGTGGTTGTCTCTTTTTTGGAATGTCAATATTATAGCACACATAAACTATAGCTAAATTAAACTTAATAAATTTTCTCATGCCAAAGCCTGTTTTGCTTTTTATGGGACTATGAATAATAGCTAGCAAGGAGGCTGCTCTCAGTCCAGTCATCTTAAATTCTGGGCCATGTGTCAGAGTGTGTTATGCAGTTAGCAAAGGGATTCTAGTATCTTGCCCTGGTTGGTAGGCAAAAATAATGGAAATATCCTCTATTATTTGTGAGGCCTGTGTATATAACTCATACAGAGGTATCTTATATTAGGAACATGAATTCTTGTTGAAATGCTATGACTTTTGTGTACAGCGTAACTCCATTTTTTTTTTTTTTCCTTTAATTTAAAATATGGATATATTCAACTTTATCAATTATCTTTGTTATGAATTAAATTTGTTTACTTTTATGCATTATGATTTAAACAAATTAAGAATTAAAATTCATGTACTTTGAGGTAAAATTTGCCATGTGTATAAGTGGAAATAACTCATTAAAACATCGAATTATCAAGAACACAAACGAAGATTCTGGCTTGGTCAGCTTGATTGGTAATGGAAGTGATAAGTACAAATTGCTTGCAATATTTGACAGAGGTCAAGGGTCAGAAGTTTCCATAGTAAGAAATAATGTATTAAATATTACCTGATTCTATAAATCTGTCTTCTTTTTCTGTTTTCACATCAATAAACAAATATAGAACATTGGGACCTGATTGTGCATCCCTTCAATCCCAGTAGTTGGAGGACAGAGGCAGGAAAACCTCTGTGAACTTGAGGCAGGACTGGTCTACAGAGCAAGGACCAGAGCAGGCAATGCTATTTTCCAGAAAAACTCTGCCTCAAAATAAAAGCAAACAAACAAACAACAACAACAAAAAAAAGAAATATAACACAAAACACAAAGTAACAGAAAGTCCTTTTAAAATACAGTTCTGATGAGAAATTTAGATGTACAAAAAGTAAATAACACTAAAAACTCAGCTACAGAGAAATAAAACAGTAAGACATCAGCAAAAATCCAATTAGTCATGCCAGCAAAGAAAATATGGGGATGGAATATCAGCATTTGAAAAAAATAGTAAACTGTATTTGAAATTAGGAAATTACAAAATAAAACAATTCTATATATTAAATCTATCAGATGACTAATATGAAAAAAATAATCCTAATACAAAAATTTAATAAAATTTAAAAGGATCTAAAACAATGGCAATTGCCATCTGCTTTTAATGAGAATTTATAATGAGATACATTTTGGAAGACAATATGATGTTAACTGAAAAAATTATCTTTAGACAGTATGATGTGACCATGTTTATCCTCTCCTAAAATTCTGTCCAGATTCTTCCCTGCAGGGGCCTGTGGAAGTGTGCAGCATATGTCAATTGATAACTCAGGTATTGATTCACAAGAAGAATAATTTCCTGAGATAATCCTGCCTATCAATGATTATAGGACGACTTACTGAAAAATGGTTGCCTGTTTATGTAATTTCTCTCATGAGCCATTTCATTTCTTCTCTAAGAAAAGATTGGGGTATATTCCCCATGCCCTTATGATTATCTCATATAAATATTCTATCTATTGGGCACAAATACAGCAGTGACTGGTCAGAAAGATAATTTCTGCTTAATCTGTATAATTTTGATGACTTAAAATAATACTAGGATATTTTCCATTACTCAGACTGACACAGGATTTTTAGTCACAAAGACAGCCTTTTACACAGACAGCTAATTTTAGATTATATAATAAATTAAACAAGGCTGGTTACCCCTGGAGATGAATATCTGGCCCAAGAGACAAATACACAAGGAAAAATACCTAGGTATTATTTGTTGCTGATTCAAGATCAGGATAGAAGCAACTTTATTAGATATAACTTTCTCAGTATTTGACCTTTTGCACATAGTCTTAGTCTCAGAGACAAGGTTCAGGTAATTGTTTACTGTCTGGGAATCCTCACCAATTTAGTGATAATGCTTGGCCAAGCATTGCTCACTGGTCAGTCAATGTGAAATCCCTAATATAAGAGAAACTATGTGATTTACCTTGTGATATGAGAATGTGTTGGTCCCTTGAAAATGCAACTTATAATTGTCCAGAGTTTTTCTGTGAGAGGATGAGCAGAAACAGCTGTGGAGAGAGAGAAATGTGCGAGATGAAAAACCATGAGAGAAGTGTTAGAAAGTTAATGAGTGAGAGTGAGTGAGTGAGTGAGTGAGTGAGTGAGTGAGTGAGTGAGTAAGTAAAGAGTGGGTGAATAATGTAGAAGAAAGATGTGCGTGAATGAGAGAGAGAGGGAGAGAGAGAGAGAGAAAGAGAGAGCGAGCTGTGTGAAAGTGCTGTTCCTACATGAAAGAGCTATGCCTACAAACTATAAAATGCTGTATGGTTAGAGAACTATGTAAGAAATATAGCTCTGAATGAGTGGAGATTTTTAACTGTGTGGAGGCAAGGAAGACAAAGCTGTTTAGAAAAGATGTAGGAGAAAAAAGTGTCTAAAAGGAAGGTCTGGCCGGGCGGTGGTGGCTCACACTTTTAATCCCAGCACTCGGAGGCAGAGGCAGGCAGATCTCTGTGAGTTCGAGGCCAGCCTGGTCTACAAGAGCTAGTTCCAGGACAGGAACCAAAAAAAGCTATGGAGAAACCCTGTCTCGAAAATCAAAAAAAAAAAAAAAAAAAAAAAGTCTGTAGCCATGTGAAAAGAGATGTGACTAAAAACAGAAATATGTATATAGTGGTATACTATTTGTGTTTTAATAAACAAAACTTCCCTGAAGATCAGTGCAAAGCAGTCACACCAATAGGCCAGGCAGTGGTTGCACATACCTTTAATTCCAGCAGCCACACTAGTTAGTCATAGAGGCCAGATGATGGTGATGCATGCCTTTAAATCCAGAACTAGATAGGGATTATTTAAGTTGAAGTAAAAAAGAAGGTTACCATCAGCAAAGCATGTGCTTGTTCCTTTTTTTCTTAGATAGTCACAGAAAGTGTGTGTTTCCTTATTTTGACTCAGATAGTGAAGTTTATCCCTCTCCAGCTTCATGGGTTTTCTTATATACCCAGGCTCTGTCTAAGGAATGCCCCCCAAGTCAACAATGCTTTCACCTCCCATCCACTCAACTTTATTCCCCCTTCTCCAAAAATTTCAAACCAAATCAAACTATACCCAGGCTCTGTCTAAGGAATGCCCCCTAAGTCAACAATGCTTTCACCTCCCATCCACTCAACTTTATTCCCCCTTCTCCAAAAATTTCAAACAAAATCAAACACAAACACAAACACCCACACAAACAAACAGCACCACCAACAAAACAAATGTTCTTCCTATCTCACATCGTTTTGCTCCTAGATACAGGTCTTGCTTGACTAGTGTGCAAATAAATGTTAGGACAGAAAACTAGCATGTGACTCTAACAGCTTTATTCATGTTTGCTAACAACATCAAGATGTTCCTCAAAATGTTGGTGGGAAACTGTAGCACATTCCTGTAGTTTTTGTGGTCTTGTTGCTGATGCCTGTTATGTGATCCCTATTTATTAGGAGACAGAGGATAAAAAGACATGGATGCAGCAACACAGACTCCAAGAGACTCCAACAAAGAATCTCTTTATTGTGAAAAGTTGAGGGGTTTTATGGTTTTAGGGAAATTAGGCAGCCACAGGAATGTTTCTGGTTAGTCCTTTTGAAACTGGTGGTCATTGCTGGTGTGTTGCTGGTGGTCATTGCTGGTGTGTTGTGATTGGTTAGGAGCATGTACCATTAGTTATCTTTCTTTTGGTCAGCTGACAGTCTTGGTCAGTTTGCTTACTCATTGTGAGTTTGCATGAGCTTGTTTGTGCTTGTGCCATTTCCCTGCCTTTCACCCTTTTTATTTTAACCTTATTGGGACCTAGTTGGAGTTAGGGATTTTTATAACTCAGGGAACCCCCAGTATTTTGGACTATGCCTGTCTTAGGTTGGCTGTTTAAAAAGAATATCCTTGGTAGGGTCAGACAGGGTGCATATTTCAACAGCATTGGTGACACGGGTCAAAAATTCAGGAAATGGTTCTGTAGCCTGCTGAAGCAGATTGCAGAAATAGCCACACTCTCCTAAGGCTTACAGACTTTGAGGGCTTTGAAGGCTAGGTCAGACACTTGTTGGTAATAGGCATGCAAGCCCAACATGAATTCTGATACATGAGCAGTATATTGTCCATGGCCAGTAAGTATGTTGACGGTGACATTAAGTCTAAATTGCAAATTTTATGGGCCTAGGTTTTTGCTGTATCATCATAGGCCGAGAGCCACTGGAGGAAAACTGAGGGAATCAAGAATGGCCTTTAACACAGTGTACTAATTGTAATGGGCTTGAAGCTGCATGGCGCACTGTCTGAGAACCTCAAAATAAGGGGATTCAGGGCCGGATTCATTAGCTGCATTCTTAATAAGGGTCAAATCTGCAAATGGAGTAGGGATCCAAGGTTGAGTAGCTGCATTGTGGCCCACTTTGACAGAGAAGAAAAGGATTGGTAAGGGGTAGCTGTTGGTGGGAGACAATTGCAAGTCACTCTGAGGGGGAGATTTAGGGACCAGTGACATTGACGTGGACCTTGTTCCAGCCTCCATAGGGGCAGAAGGCTGAATATCATCCCCAAAATAGAACACAGTGGGATGAGATACCTTGGGGAACAAGGAGCGAGAAAGCTCATGTGGCAGCTCCACTGTGTAACCTGTTGAGAATTCAGGATATGGCAGAGAGACCTCCAATGAGAGGGAAGACATCTTTCCCAAAAGGTTGCCCGTTAAGGGATATAGAAGAAAGGGTCAAGTAGCCACTGTCTGAGGAGAACATTCCAATCCGAGAAGGGAAAGGGGATTCAACTACAGTCAAATACTCAAAGCCTTTCCGTGAATTAAGAGACCAGCCACCACCTTGATGGCCATTAACTTGTGGCCACATAACTGGATTAGTTGAGAAGAAAGAGTAAGAATAAAAGTCCAACAGTCCACACTTCAAAGACCAGTCAGGACTCCGCATAAAGCAAGAGAGCCTTGAGACAATCCAGAAGAGCGGCCCTGGATAAAACCCATCAGTCACTCTTAGGTCACAAAAGAGTCTGAGAGGACAAGAATGGAAGGGAAAAGCAAAGGAGTGTTTGCAGACCCATTCTGCTGCTTATAGAGAGGGACTGCCTCAGTTGGTAGGCCACAACTGTATACTCACACAGTGCCTCTGGGTCAAAAGGGCCTGGCAGAGGGTCCTTTATTGGTTCTAACTCTTGAGTGGTCAGCCCCCATGTGGAGGTACTAGGATGAACTGAGTCCTGATGGAGAGTTCCTAACCAGGATGTCAAACTGGGGAAAAAGAAAAGAAAATGCAGGGATAGGAAAGAAAGTCCCAACTTGCCAATAACTTAGAATACAAAAATAGGGGTTAACTCACCAAAATCAGCTGAAGGAGTGAACTCAGGACAGTGGTGGAGAATCTGGATCGGGACATTAGCCAGGGGAGAAAGCAAGAAAGAAAAATACTCAAAAGAGGGTAAGGAGAACCCAAAAAGTGGGCAAAAGTGATAGGGTCCATCCAGATTGGGTACCAGTTATAGTTTTTGCGGGCTTAGTTGCTGCTGCCTGTTGTGCAATCCCTGTTTCTTTGGAGAGGGGCATGGGTTGAGATGTGGAGGCCAAAAGATGTGAGCCTATTGTCACTTTGTCTGTTAGTCAGAGAGTTTGTATTTGTCTAAAATGGTTAACCAGTATAGCTGCACATACTGACTTAGGATGTGATTTCTTTTTTAACATTTAAGATAACTTATACAAGTAGATCCATTTCATTCTGACAGATGGTCAGGATATGCAAACGTACTTTTGTTCTTTTTTATCTTTCTTTTGTCTTTTTTGGATTATGATGTTACCTGGGGAATGGCTGTCTTTAGGATACTTGGTTTAGGGTAGCTTTACTGCCTTAACAACAAAATGCTAATGACTTGATGTCTCAAACTGTTAAAGCAATTAACTCTCTGAGTTGTCTTTGGATTATGTTAAAGAAGTATTTTGTTGCCTTTTTCCCTTTTGTATTGGGGTATAAAAATATGTAAAAAATTAAATGCAAAATAATTTCAATATTTGGTGGAATCCCCTCCTGGTACTATTCTGTGATTTCTGTTTTAATATTTTCCATGTGTCTTTACACTCTTTCTTATATTTCTAAATCCCCACACCCCTAACCTGGAGAGGCCCAGACAGTAAAGATGTGGAGGTAGCAAAGCACACTCTAAGAGATTCCAATGCAGAAGCTCTTTATTGTGAAAAGGTCAGGGGGTGGCTCAGAGTGCATGACATTACCTACCATGCTTTTGGTCCACTGACCAGTTGCCTTGGTCAATTTTGCTTACTTTTTATGAGTTTGCATGAGCTTGCTTGTGCTTCTGCTATTGTCCTGCCTCACATTCCATTTTAAAAAATTGAAAGAAGCTAGGTACTAGGCCTTGAGAAAAAGTGGAGATGTCTTAAGCACATATTCCTGAGTGAAGAACCCAGTCTATACAGGCTGGATACAAGGTGAGTCCAGGAACACTACCATGTGGAGTAGACAAACCCCCAGTGATATGCAATGTCTATGACTGCTAGGCATTAGGAGGAGAAGAGGAGGAAAGGGAGAAGCACAGTGAAGTTCTAGGGCCATGCGACCCTTCAGAATGATGCTGTGGTGTTGTGTGCTTGATGCCATGCCATTTTCAAACTTTGGAGATTCGTGTTGCTCATGAGTGATTCTTCTTTTTCTTGAGGTTCTCTGTTAGCATTTATTGAAAGTGTAGACTAATAGTCTTCGGTATGGAATTTTAATGGATGTAAATAAAGTAATTTCACCATCATTGTTTGTGCCCACACGGTCCTCTCTTGAATGTAGCTTCTGCACAGAGCAAAACCTAACACTTCACTTGACTTGTTCTTCACTTTCATGCTGTTTTCTTCAACTACAAAGAAGAATTTAAGGAACGCAAGTGCTCAGGTATAACTAGCTGTTAGACAACAGAAGTAAAATAATGGCATCATATGGTGACTCTATTTTAAGTTCTGGAGGAACATATACTATCATTTCCATAATGTCTGAACTACTTTATATTTCTAACAACTGGGTACAAGGATAACTTTCTTTTAATACCTTGGTTAGTTGTTACTTGTTTACTTATTGATAGATATTTTGAATTAAGTGAGATATAATCCCAACGTGCATTTTTGTTCTTTTTGTCTTTCTGTTTTCTTTCTCTGTAGTCCACAATTAACTGAAAAACTTCAGAAAAAAAATAAACCTGCTTCCAAGATTATAGGCATTAGATTCAATGTATAATTTCAGTGGAGTTATGATTTGTAGATAGCTACAGAGAGTATTTTTTTCATATATTCATTAGCTATTTGCCATTCTTCTTAAGGACTAGCTTTTTAGAGTTTTTATTCTTTATGTATTTGAATACTTACTTTCTGATGAATATCAGGCAAATATTTTTCTTCTATACTGAATGCTGTCTCATTACCCCATTAATTATTATTTTCATGTGCAGAAGCTTTTTGGTTTTATGTAATTTCATTCATTAACTCAATTGTTTTCTGTGCTATTTGGAGTCTTATTCATAATATGAGTGGCTGTGTCCAGATCTTGAAGCATTTTTCTTTAGTGATTTAAAAATTTCAGGTCTTATTTTAGGGACGTTGGTACATTTTATATTAAATTGATTTTTCTACAGAGTAAGAGATGGGAATCTAGTTCTATTTTCTATATGGTGAATATCCAGTTTTCCCAAGAGCATTTTTTGAGAGGCTGTCTTCGTTACCATAAATTAGATCCATTTTGCTGAAACTTAGAGGGCCACTGATATGTGTGCCAATTTATCTTTTCCTTTTTAATTTTATTTAAATAATATTTTTTCATTTATTTTACATTCCACCCAATTTTTCCTCCCTCATTATTCATATACCCTTCACTTTTCCATCTATCCCACCATCCACTCCTCCTCCATCTCCAGGAACAGGCAAAACTCCCATTGACTTGTACAAAGTATCACACATCAAGATATTGTCAAACATCAATAACAGGTTATACGAAACCAACAAAGCGCCAAGGAGAGTTCCTGTTCTCACCATTGGAAGTCCTTACTAAGAGACAAGACTACACAATTGTCACGCACCTGAAAAGGGCATAGGTCTGTCCTATATCAAGTCTCTAACTGTAAGTAGGTAGATGTGTCTGTGGTTTCCTCCATCCTGAGCCCCATCATTTATACAATCCTTCCTCTCCTTCTTCAAGGCTTTCAGAGCTCAGTGCAGTGTTTGTCTGTGGATCTGTCCCTGTTTCCATCAGTTTCTGGATACATTATTTCTCTTGACAAATAGGGAAGTCACCAATCAGCTTACAGTAGATGACCAGTTATTGCACACTTTCCACTATTGTTAGGAGTCTTAGTAGGGGGTCATCCTTGTGTGTTCCTGGGGTTTTCTCTGACCCCAGGTTTCTCCCTAACCCAGAAATGTCCCTTCTTCAAGATGTCTCTTTTGTTACCCCCCATTCATCCTGCCTCTAACCCTCCAATCTATCATTCATGAGCCGTGTTTCACAGCTACACAGAAGAATATGGAGTTATAAATATAAATAATGATGAGTACAGTTATGCAACATTTGGGTAGCTTCATAATAAGAAAGCTCACAACATGGTTTTAAACTCGGAGGGACTTAAAGTGTCTTCTCTATTCCTTAATCTATTCTTTAGAAAATTTCCTCTGTTGATTACTAAAGCATTGAATATTTGTTAACGAAATCTCAAAGGATTGTAGAAAACTCTTATTAATGACAAAGTATTACATCTTTGGTTTCATTCTAATAGATTAGTTCTTACACAGTGGAAAATTCCCAAAAGACAATACACAACTCTGACCAGGGAACTAGGTACTCCTGGAGGGAAATTACAAATTGAGAAGATCTTTAAATCCCCAAAGATTCAAAATTAGATTTATGGTTTCTACTGTAAATAAGCTCAGAAATATCTACTATCATGGGACTCATGAAACCAGAAAGGAAATCATAAACGTGAGAATAATTTTTTTGTGCTGATCCATTAAATAGACTGTAATTTAAGTGAGGTGCTAAATGAATCTTCACGCATTTCTTTTCTGTCATGTAGGTAAGGGGGAAAAAACTAGATAAACTCTCAAAAAATCATGCTATTTCCCTTAGTGTACTGGTTGTAGAAGTTCAGAATGGATCTGCTTTGATAATGAAGAGTGTTAGTTCATTTATAACCAGAATCAGACTCTAGAAAATTGGGAAAGACAGCCTCTGAGCGTCAACAGCAGTAATGCATCCCAGAATGAAGGTAAGTCCCGAATCATCCATGTATTTATAATTTCCCTTGAAGTACAAAGCAATTAATTATGAGATCCAGAGAAAGTCACAGGATTACTCCTTTAATCCCAAATCATTAGTCACTGGATTGTACTTTTAGTCCAAAACATTAGTGGAGGCTAAAGAATGGGGAAATGCTCAGCAACATTCCTATCAGAATTTCCTCAGGACAGAGTCACTCATTTTGGCTGGGGAGGGGTGAATTGAGAAAAAGAGGTAGTCCAGTTCTTTGGATGTCTTGCTGTTTGTCTTAGAAACCCTGAAGTTGGAAACAATGAGCTCCAGATCCTCTCTCTCTGACATCATGATTCATGGTTCCTTGTTAAGTTCATCGATTCTGACTGATGTTCCTACAGATGTATCCTGCAGAGCTAATAAATATGGAGAATGACTCTTCAGTGACTGAATTCATTCTCATGGGATTAACAGACCAGCCTGTGCTCCAGCTGCCCCTGTTTCTCCTGTTCTTTGTGAACTACACAGCCACTGTGTTGGGAAACTTGAGCTTAATGAGTCTCATCTGTCTGAATTCTCATCTTCACACACCAATGTACTTTTTTATCTTCAATTTGTCCTTCATTGACTTCTGTTATTCATTTGTTTTTGCTCCAAAAATGCTGATGAGCTTTGTCTCAGAAATCAACACCATCTCCTTCAGAGGATGCATGACTCAACTTTTTTTCTTCTGCCTTTTTGTTAATTCTGAGTGCTTCGTGCTGACAGCCATGGCCTATGATAGGTATGTGGCCATCTGTAGGCCCCTGATGTACACAGTAGTCATGTCTCCTGGGGCTTGTTCCCTGCTAATGCTTGCTTCACACTTGCTGGGGCTCTCTAGTGCCATTGTGCACACAGGATGTATTATCAGACTCAGATTTTGTGATTCAAAAGTCATCAACCACTACATGTGTGACACATTCCCACTCCTGGAGCTCTCCTGTGGGAGCAGTCAAGCCAATGAACTTGTGAGTTCTGTTTCTGTGGCTGTAGTTGTTGTTGTTTCTAGCATCATCATTGTGTCCTCCTATGCTTTGATTCTTGTTAATATTATTCATTTGTCATCATCTAAGGGTTTGTCCAAAGCCGTGAGCACATGTAGTTCTCACATAATAACTGTTGCCCTGTTCTATGGATTTGGTCTGCTTGCTCATATCAAACCATCATCTGCAGAGTCTGTGGTTCAGAGGAAATTTTTTTCAGTAGTTTACACATTTGTTCTGCCTTTGCTGAACCCACTCATTTATAGCCTCAGGAACAAGGATGTAAAACTTGCTGTGAAGAAAACATTGAAGAGAATCACAGTCTGAGTGAATTGGTTAGGATGCTGACATCCTCCATGAATCCAATGTGGTCTTTCGCTTAATTTTTCTTTCCTATCACCTTCCTTCTGTGATGTACTTTTCTTCTCTTTATTTTTCTTCCTATAATAGTTTTAGAGTATAAAGAAATATTTCTAGTATAGTATTTTTTCTTTATTCTCCATGAAATGCAGTTGCATTTTTCATCTCTTTGCATAGAATGGAGTTATAATTGTATGGGCTTATTCATGGTCTGGAGACTTCTATTGTAAGAATGTGGCTCCAACTTACTCCTATACCCTGTATTAGATAGAAACTGTGATAATGATTATAATATATACATTATATATCACTGACTTTACTTCCTGAAATTCCTTTCATCATTCCCCATTCCTGTTTTAAATGTTTCACCTCTATTTTAATTTAATATATATGCACATATAACAGCACATATTTTCACGTATGCTTAGGTTATATTTATGTTTATATTTATATGCTTTTATAGCAACTGTTCATTATCTGATAACCTATCAGAGTGCTCTTCCCTGAAAGAGACAGAGTTCTTTTCCCAATATCTATTTATCACCTGTAGCACTTCTCCTAGGTGTGGGGTCTTGTGAAGTTCCCCTTATCCACACTGGCATGTCAACTATTTCTACTGTTTTGTTGTACAGGTCTTACTTTTGGAGCTGTACTTATGAGAATGTATGGGTACAATATCCTGAGGTAAAAAAAAGACACTATCTCACAGCAGACATCCTGGTCGTCTAGCTCTTACTCTCTTTGCAAACCTCATCTTTGATATGCTCTGAGCTTATAGCAGTTACAGTGAATTATGGGGACGGGCATCCCATGGCAATTGTCCTCTGAATTTTGGTCAACTGTGGGTTTGTAACGGTCAACATCTGCTACAAAACAAAGTGTCTTTAATGATTATGAGAGTTATAATTGTCTGTGGGTATAAGTATTTTTTATGCAGTGACTTGAGAAAGTCACAGTAGCAGGTTCTTCACAGTTTCCCCATCATGGTTTAGGTGGCCAGGTTTATGAAATTTTCTTATTTTAAACTAACACTACCAACTGTTTTTTTTTTTCTGATACATTTTATCCATCCAAGGAATACTGGGGAGTTGATTGTTTTCTGTATAAATCAATCCTCATTTTCTTTTTCTGGAAGAATTCTGAATATCCATTTCCTGTTCCAGGGTATTAATTACTGTATTTGCCTTTAAAAATGGATGACACAATTGAGTACTGTAACTTAGTCAATCCTTTGAAAATTTGTCAGAGAATTTTAAACATATTTCTTAGTCTGAGCTTTTAGATATGTGCCTTTAATGATACTATATATTTTCTGGGACTAATGTTCAATTATTTACAGATATTTGAACCTATATAAGATTGCATTTGTGTCCACGGATTTCTCCAAATTCAACTGATACTGTTGTGGTGAACTGATAATTTGTCCTGAAAATAAATGGAATTATCATTAGTTTTTTATTTGTGGATTATATCTGTGATTTTTTTTAAAAAGTTCTGGCCAAATCTGCTTTTATCCTTATTACATGACAAGGATTCTCTTTCAAGGTCTATTACCAGAAATAAACCACAGCTTTTTCTATAGTTTTGGGTTTGATCATTAACATCAATATACATATATAAGCATATATGTAAATATATTATGATAGGCTGTTAAATACACTTCTTCTTTTTCTGTACTGTGTGTGGATAAGAAAATGGTTATAAGATATGTTTAAGGATACAAAATTGACGGCAGTGGAGAATATAGATATTCCTATATTATATTCCTATATTATATATTCTTATATTATATAGACTATAAATATTACAATTCCAGGTATTTTAAATATTGTGAATGTCATGAAGTTATGAAAGTACAGAAAGGAAATTATAATAGGATATGGAGAATATCAGAGTTGTTTCATGAGTCCAAAAGTAGGCTTTCGATGAGCAAGGAAACACCAGCAAAGATGTCTCAAGAAACAAGACTATCTACAAGGTTTAGAGGCAACATCTTAAAAAAAAATATTCATTTCCCTATGCAAGACTGGTTTCAAAGTGAATCCAACAGGGTAAGCTGTACAGTACATTTTATTAATTTTTTTTAGATTAGTGATACTTTTTCTGAGTTTTGCTAAGGACCTGTTCTCCAAGGCATGCTGCTCTTTCTTTAACAAGTAGATGGTTTAAGAAGCCCATTAGACATTAAACATTTATTTAAATCTAAAAATGATTTTATTCATAATAAAACAATAGAAAACTATATTATACATTTTTCTTATAGTTTACAGGTGACATTATCTCATATTCATTATTATCTTTGTTTTATTGTGGAGATTGCATAAGTTAGTACTATATTTATTTCATTTTCCCCATCCATGTGCTGTCTTCAACTAGAATCTTCTAAATATGATAGGGAAGCAGCACCATAAAATATCAAAAATAAAGTTGCCTAAACAAGACCTAAAAAAATTGTCAAAGGAGAAGATGTTCTGAACAGAACACAGATAACACAGGCATGAAAAATCAACAGTTAATAAATGGGACATCATAATAAAAATGAAAAGCTTCTGTAAAGAAAAGGACACAGTCATTCAGACAAAGTGGTAGCCTACATAATGGGAAAAGACTTTTGCCAAGTCCATGTCAGATAAGGACTACTGTCCAAAATATATCAAGAACTCAAGAAACTGGATTTCAAAAACTGAATAATTCAATTAAAAATTGAGTACAGATCTAAACAAAATTCCCCAGTGGAGGGAAATCAAATGGCTGAGAAACACTTTTTAAAAGGTTTAATATCCTTAGACATCAGGAAAATGCAAATCCAAACAACTTTGAGATTCCATTTTATACCTGTCAGAATGGTTAAGCTCGGTATTACAAGTGACAGCTCATGCTGGTAAAAATGTGGAATAAGGGAAATACTCCCCCAATGCTGGTGGGAGTTTAAACGTGTAAAGTAACTGCAGAAACTGGTATTGTGGTTCTTCACAAAGTTCACACGGAACTATATGCATCAAGATCTGACTCTATCACCCATTATCATATATACAAGGGATACTTCATCTTACAGGGATATTTGCTTAACCATGTTCATTGCAGCCTTATTCATAGTAGTCAGAAACTGTATAATCTACATGTCTCTAAAGAGAAAAATGGATGAAAAATATGGTACATTTACACAATGGAATATTACTTATAAAGAATGACACCATGAAATTTGCTGGCAAATGGTATACCTAGTTAAGGGAGCCACCTTAGTGTCGGCAATAGACTTGAACCTAGAGTGGCTCCCAGGAGCCCAAGGCGATGTCCCCAGTTAGTCCCTTGGGAAGCTGAGGATAGGAAACCTGAAATGACCCTATCCTATAGCAATAGTGACAAATATCTTTCATATCACCATAGAACGTTCATCTGGTGATGGATGGAGATAGAGACAGAGACCCACACTGGAGCACTGGACTGAGCTCCCAAGGTCCCAATGAGGAGCAGATGGAGGGAGAACATGAGCAAGGATGTCAGGACCACGGGGGGTGCACCCACCCACTGAGACAGTGGGGCTGATCTATTGGGAGCTCACCAAGGCCAGCTGGACTGTGACTGAAAAAGCATGGGATAAAACCGGACTCTCTGATCATGGCGAACAATGAGGACTGATGAGAAGCCAAGGTCAATGGCAAGGGGTTTTGATCCTACTTCATGNAGTTTGGATGTTCACCTTCCTAGACATGGACGGAGGGGGGAGGACCTTGGACTTTCCACAGGGCAGGGAACCCTGACTGCTCTTTGGATTGGAGAGGGAGGGGGAGAGGAGTGCAGGGAGGGGGAGAAGAGTGGGGGGAGGGGGAGAAGGGTGGGAGGAGGGGGAGGGAAATGGGAGGCTGGAAGGAGGCGGAAACATTTTTTTTCCTATTCTCAATAAAAAAAAAATCATCTCTACTGAGATTACCCTAGACCCAGAAAGACAAATATGGTATTCATTTGATTTTATCTGGATTGTGGGTATGAGAGTAATTATAGCAATCCGCAAGTCATAGATCACAGAGGATAGGTATAGAGGAAGTAAAGAGATGCCATGTAGATCTCCTTGGGTGGGGGAAATAGTATGGGTTTATTAGGAGAATGTTATCAGGAACTAGAGGATGAGGCTTAGGGGAAGGGAAGATGGGCTTGAGGGAGGGATTGTGAAGAAATACAGCTAGAACTGAGGGTCATTTGAGGAGTGGTATGAAATCCTAGTACAGCAAAAAATTAATAAAATTAATGGAAGCGATTGTAGTAAAGTCTCCAAATAAAGAGAGAGATAGAATTCCAAATGGCCATCTTCTTGGTAACAAACAAAGCTTTCTGTAGTAGGCCTGAATCACATCCAACTTCATTGCTGGCCAAAGAAGATCCATGTAAATTCCCAAACAAACAGCTGTTACCACCACAATAGGTTGCCCTCCACAAAGTGATACCAAGACCCCAGTATTGAAGATAACACCAGTACAAATCATTGAATATGGAGGAGAGTTTGCACCCACATAGAACCTTCACCCATAGTTTCTAATGTATTTGCTATGGGAAGGTACTCTGCTGACTACCAAAATATAAACCTAGACATCAACCCAGGAAGAAAGCATTTGATTTGCAATCTGACCTACTTGAAAAATATGCCAGGGCAATGGTAGATCAATGCTTGTAGGAGTAACCAATTAATGTTTGATTTGATTTAAGATCCACTTTATTAGTTGGAATCCATACCTAGTACTGCTTATTTGAACAAGAACTGGGAATTAGATATCTCAGAATACTAGAGGTAAAGACATTAAAAAAATAAAATTAAAATAAAGTAAAATTAAAAGTAAAAAAATGAGAATGATATTCTACCATCAGAAAAACTTCTTGCTACAGCAGATAAGAACAAAAAAGAGTCCAACAGTCAGTCATTACACAGAGAGTGAGACCTTGAGACAAACATTTCTAAAAGAGTAAAGGTGACATCTCCATCAAATTTCTTCACTTGGAGCTCAAGCAATTCTACATAAGCAGAGCTAGATTGTAAGAGCCACAGTGGGTATTGGAAAGCAGAACAAGGTACACTAAATCTATAGAGCAAAGTGCATGGGAACTCACAAAGACTGAAACAGCAAGCACAGGGCCAACAAAAGTCTGCACCAGGTCTTCTACATACATGTTCTAGGTGTCATTTAGCATTTCTATGGAACTCCTGCATGTATGAAAAAATGGGTCTCTGATTCTCATGATTATATTTGAAGATTTTTTTCTCTTGTTGTTTTGTATTCTACAATTTCAATGTGAGGTTTATCTTGTTATGTCTTCTTTTGTTATGTTTGGTTGTTATCTCTTAGAAGTCTGCTCTTTTCTAATGAGAGACAGAAAGGAAGTATATTTGGAAGGCAGGGCAGGTGGGGAGGAACTAGGAATGAGTTGAGGGAAGAGAAACTATAATCTGGAAATATATTTAAAAAGAAAAAACTTATTCTATCAAAAAATCAACAGAAAATTAATAAGTGAATAAGTTCAGTGGGTAAGAATAGTTTCTGCATAAGTGTGAGGTTCAGAGATAATAATCCAAAATACCAAAATTAAAAGAATGGATGTAATATTTATTAAAAAAACAAGTTAGATACAAAATTTATGTACGGATACATTTATAGCAAGGAAAAATATCATCTCTTGGGTGGAAATTAAAGTTGAGTAGATAATTTATTATTTCAACAGCAAAAATAGAAAAGGATTAATTGATCAATTGACAGAAATATAGATAGCCCAGGAATCATTCAAATTATCTATACATAATGGGTTAAACTTTTGATTTTTAATGTTTACTGTTTTAAATTGACATTTTAAGTTTATCCAGGACAAAATGCTTAGAAATTTTTTTTACAAAATTTAGTTTTATATATCATCTTAATCTCAAAAAAAAAAAAAAAGCACCTAGTGGTGCACGATGCTTTGGTGCACAATTTTCTTATTCTTAGTAGTACCCATGGAATGCCTTAAAATACAAACAAAAATACTTTTTTGATAACTGTTGCTTGTGATCATGGGAGTAGATATTAGTAGGAAGGGGAAAGAGTCCAAGGACATTTATTATTTTCTGTTCCACTCTGTAGACAGTACCACAGGATAATATCTACTTGAAATTTAAATAGTGCTGAAATTGAGGAAGTAAATTTATTTGAACAAGAATCTGGAATAAAGGGTAGCTAAGACTTATCAGGCACTTTTCAGATAACCAATAGAGTTCTAATACCCTTTACAAATCATTTTATTGAATCACAAGTGAGATATCTCTTTTCTTTAACACTATGACTGTATATTTTTGCAGGACTAAAATTAAAACAGATTTGCATGTTCTAGGAAAGAATTCAACACTTGTACAAAATCAAATAATTCTTTGAGTCTATTTTAAACTTATATGTAAACAACTGTCAGAGAAATCTGCAGTTCTGTAGTTACAAATTACAAAATATGGATTTAAACTTATATTGACCTAAGATCCTTCTTATACTAAACTTTTCTACAGCGTTTCTCATTGGTCTAATGTTTATTACTCTAATCCTAAGAAAGCTACAAATGGCAAGTGACCATGTCCCTGGATATTTCTCTTTCAAGTTGTACAAACTATAATGAGCATAATGAGAAAAGGGACCAATAAGAACTCTGCCCTGATAATCAGGTACTCCTGCTGGGAAATGATATTATCTCTGAACCTCCATCACTTGTTATGACACTGGATACAAACATAAGCTAAGCTATGTCTACCCTCAAGAGTTCATCCAATGTGGGAAGAAGTCCTGTAGCAAAGAGAATAATTTCCTGGCTTTCTAATGAATTTTCTAAATATCTTGTTTTTAAGATGCATATTCTTATATAAGTCAAGGAGTATGAGATTCTCCTTGATTTTCTTTTCTATAAGTCAAAATAAATTTCTGATGAACTTCTCAAATACAGATGATGTTAGTTCACCCATAGTACTCCTAGAGTAGAAGAGGCCTGTCTCATTGATGACTATAACCTAAATCATTACTGTTAACTGTAGCCCTCTCAAGACAGTGAATAGCAAGACATCATGAGTTCTGAGAGAAGGTAGGGATGGAAAAAATCAAGGTGAGCAGTAAATAATTTTGCCTTGCCCAAATCCCTACAGATTACTTACATGGTACTGTTTTCTGCACCAATTCCCGGTAATGTCTAGGAAAACAGAGGAAATAATGTTCACAGACATTGGTGTACTATATGGATCTCCTGTGGATACATGAAAATAAAATGGGTGTGAGGAAAGAGGAAATGATGCTTTCTCTTGAACAAAGAAAAACAGTTGTGTTATTTGTGTATCCTGCTGTGTTGTTTATATGTCCTATTGTATGTTCACTCAACCCTAAGTTAGGAAGCAGTAACTCCAGTTCTTCCTCTGGAATCAAAGATAGGTTATTTGTTAATGTCCTTTTCTACTCCTTTTATTCCAGATGCAACCTGGGAGCAAATGGCTATAAAAAGCAACTCTTCGGTGACTGAGTTCATTCTTGTGGGATTAACAGATCAACCAGATCTCCAGTTGCCCCTGTTCATCTTCTTCTTGTTAAACTACATAGCCACTGTGCTGGGAAACCTGAGCTTAATGAATCTCATTTGTCTAAATTCACATCTTCACACTCCCATGTACTTTTTCATCTTCAATCTCTCCTGCATTGATTTCTGTTATTCATTTGTTTGTACTCCAAAACTGCTGATGAGTTTTGTTTCAGAGAAGAACACCATCTCTTTTAAAGGATGCATGAGTCAGCTGTTTTTCTTCTGTTTTTTTGTGAACTCTGAGTGTTATGTGTTGACAGCCATGGCTTATGATCGCTATGTGGCCATCTGTCAGCCCCTACAGTATACAACTGTCATGTCCCCTAAGATATGTTGTCTGCTGATGTTTGGCTCTTACATGATGGGTTTTGCTGGGGCCATGGTTCACACAGGGTTTATGATCAGGGTCAGCTTTTGTGATTCTAACATCATCAACCACTACATGTGTGATATCTTCCCTCTCCTTCAGCTCTCCTGCAGTAGCACCTATGTCAATGAGCTTGTGAGTTCTGCTGTAGTTGGAACAATTCTCATTTTATCTAGCATCATTATCTTAGTCTCATATGCTATGATCCTTTTCAATATCATTCATATGTCATCAGGTAAGGGTTGGTCCAAGGCCTTGGGCACCTGTGGGTCTCACATCATAACTGTCAGTCTCTTTTATGGATCTGGGCTGCTTGCTTATGTCAAGCCAGCATCTGCTGAGTCTGTGGGCCAGGGAAAAATTTTTTCAGTGTTTTATACTCTTGTGATCCCCATGCTGAATCCTCTCATTTACAGCCTCAGGAACAAAGATGTCAAAGATGCTGTGAAGAAAACTATGAAGAGAATCACAAGCTGAGTAACAGTGATGGTTCCTTAACCTTATGCAATGTTTTACCATGATGTCTTGTCTTCTTTGTCTTTCTCAATTATTTTTTTCTGCTTTCTTCTCCTCTCCATAGAATCTGGAGAAGATTTATACTGGAATTCCTCTACTTGTCACTATTAGATATAATAGTGTCTATTGGTGTCTATTTTTTTCCAATTTGAACTGTTTTAAGTTTTATTATGGCTCCAAAATATTGGTCATTGCCTATATCAGATCAAGATCCTGTTCCTCTATCTTTCAGTTCTTATACTGAACTGTACTACAATATATAAGGAATTTTGTTGTGTGACTCCTTTTGATGTAAATTCATGGACCGTGTTCTTTATGTCAAACTTTTTTCTTTCTTTATTTCTAATACAATTTTGGTTTTCTTTGCTTGCTTCCTAGACAACAGAGATTTTCATTAACTAAATAAGATGAGATAAGGGAGGACAAAACTATAGATACAGCATAGTTATCAAATTTTCAAGATTATTTGATATCTTTCAGAAAGATTTTCTTATCCTCGACTTGTAGTCTTAAATCTATAATGAAAATCTAAACTATAGTTTAATAACATGTGATTATTAGTTCTCTGAGGATGTAATCAACCTAGTCTCTCTAATCAACCCCCTCAATACACAGAAAATCTGATATTTGATTTTGAATAAAACTAAAATTGTTACTATCTGCTGAAATATGGATTGGTCTGTGATGGTTTTAAAAAATGACATAATCACATTTCTGCTTACAGAATAGGATCATTATTGCCTCTGTGGTATATAAACTTAATCATGTGGTTTTGCATAAAAAAATCTATTTTCTTTCTCTAAAATCAAAACCACAGTTGAGTTTAAGGTTTTACGAATTACATAAATCTATGCCTTTGTTTGAATATATTCTCAGAGACAAAAATTATATGCATATTTATATTACTATCTTTACATGTATCTGTTATCTGAATAAGGAAGTATTTAGGAATTTTTAAGGCCACACAGTTTATGGATCAGACTAGATTCACACCCATTGTACATTTGATGAAGAAATGCAAGGGTTTCTAATTGTGAGAAAAAGAGGCAAACTCTCTAAAGTGTTGTTTCATAGTGACTTCAGATGTTGGGATTCTATCAGAAAGTAGTCTCAGCCTTGATGCCTAGTATAGAGAAATAGTGCAAAAATTTCAAATCCAATTTGAAAAATATACACATTTCTAGAGAAACTCCTCATTAAAAAGGTGCAGGTACGGGATAGAAGTAACACATATTTCCATCCTTTTCATGATTAGGTTGAGTTTGCTAGGTTGTAATGAGTAGGTTGAGTAATTTCTGATGAGTCATATTCCCTTAGTTAAATATATATTTAAGCAGCCTGCTATATGTCACACATGTTTTTGTGGAGAAAAATGACTTGCCAGAACACAGAAAGAATAATTGATTGTAGTATATAGCATTCAGGACCTGAATCAGTTCAGAACACGTGGTCCTCCATGTATATGAAAAGAGGTTTTTTTTTTTTTTGGTTCACAAGAATAAACTTCCAGTTAGCAGACCAACTACAGACTTAAGAAATGATTAAGCACAAGTCCGACCTGGTGAAACAATGAGTTTGTTGTGGTTGGTTACAGGGTCTGACAAGAATATGCGATTCTTAGTTATAACTGCATCACTTGCATCACTGATCAGCCCTAGCTATCATGGCAATGTCTCACTATGTCCCATCAGCAATAAGCTGTAGCCATCATGGTCAATGACTCACTAAGGTCCCATCACTTATAAGCCCTAGTCTTCATGATCAATAACTCACAAAAGTCCCATCATTGAGAATTTCTCAGTTCTACAGAAAGTCTGTGTTTCTTCAGGGACCATTTACTGGTAATACATTTTTGAGGCAGAGCTTTGTGAATACTGTGAGCTTACTGAATATTAGCAGCCTTACCCTTCCCATCAGTGGAGACTGATTCAGTTCCAAAACAATAGTATAAAAACGGTGGTTATTTCTTACTTGGAGTAAGATAGATTTTTAAACTGATTCTTTAATTTATGTAGATCATAATACTTGAAAAATTCTAAAATATTTGTTTGATTATATAGGCTGAGAAATTATACTAGTTAATCTTTCAATCAATATGAATAAAACTATTGGTACTGGAGTTATACATTTTTATTTATTATAACATTTATATGATTATAAAGTATGTTCAACATTGACTTCTCATAAATAGGCTATGTTTTTCTTTTCTTTTTTTTTTGCTTCATTCTTTGTGGCACGTGAATAATCGGATTTATCCAGATGGTTTGAAATCTACTCATATAAAAAATTTTAGTAGACATACAATGTTTCTTAAGGACACAGGGTCAGTTATGTAAAACAGACCTAAAATTTACTTAACTACAAAATAGATATAGTTCAAACATGAACATAAGTTCAAGAAACAAATGATCATTTGAGAATTCTTTTCTAGTCAGCAGCTTAACCTGGTGGAGAACAAACCAGAATACAGCCTGGCTAGGTTTGTAATGAAAACTGAGTTTGTGGTTTTATGTATGTATGTATGTTTTTATTTTATCTACACGTGTGTGGTGTTTATAAGAATGTGTGCACACATGTAGTGTAAATGTGCATGTGGATGCCTGAGTCTTCCTTCATCACTATCCACTGATTCATTGAGCTATGATACTTCAGTTGATTGCAAAGCTTATCAATATAACTAGTCTAGATAGCCAGCTTGCTCCCAGGATTCTTTGTCTCTATATTCTGAGTGCTGCAATTACAGGCAGAACAAGGTACCCACCTATGGATATTGTTATAAAGATACTCAAGTTGATCTCCTGTCTTCAATCTTAGATAGTATGTGCTTTACTAATTGAGTTATCACCTCAGAATAGTAGGCTTACTTTAGAAACTTATTGCTTTCATTGATGTAGAAAATTAAATAATTTAGCATTTAAATTAAAATCATATTTAATAATGTTTATTACTAAAATTGATACATACTACAAATTATTTTTAATTGTTTTATTAACTATATATTTTTTCTCTACTCCCCTTCCATCTCCTCTACTCCCCTCCTACCCTCTCCTATCTCTCCATGTTCCAAATTTACTCAAGAGATTTTGTTTTATCCTATATCCCAACGACATATTATTTTTTAAAAATTAACATAGTAAGTCAATTATTGATAAAATAATGAAAAGCTTATTTGGCAATTGCTGACTGCTTGTGGTGTAAAAGGGTTACAAATTTGTATAAAGTCTACACATATTTCTTATCCATTCTTGCATTACTGTTTCTTCACACATATATCTGTAATTTCTACATATATACTTTGGAAAACTATTTTTAAAACCTGACATTAATTTATTAAAATTATATTAAATCATTTTGGGACAAAAGCTTAATTATTTTGTAGAGCAAAAAATAGGTACTGTCAACATACACAGCAATATGTCTGGATTAAACTGTCAAAGAAAACATGAAGTTAGAAATTCCAGAAGTTTAACGTATTGGTGCTCATGAAATCGTGTCCGTTTAACCACCTAATTCGGTGTATCACTCAAATGAATTTAAATGTTTATTGATTCTTCACTGGATGTGCTCGCAGCTTTGATTCATCTGTAAAACATTTGGGGAACAGTGGTCAAATTCTTTTTTTTTTTTTTTTCATGAATAGACATCAGCAGAGAATTTCAAAACTCTCACATATATCTTAGTTGATCCCAGGCCAGATGGATATGATGGTTTAGTTGGAATTTCAAGCTAATTATCCTGGCTGATGGCAGCCTTGAAAGGGATCTGAGGGGGTCAAAACTAAGTGAGTCTGACTTATAAAAAAAGCATAACTCTGTTGGGAAGAAGAATGAAATAACGTGGCACTCCTTGCTTCAGTATAAAAGTTTAGGCAGAGTCCTTCCACAGCTTGACAGATATCTCTGTCTCTCTCTGTCTACACACACACACACACACACACACACAGACACACAGACACACACAGACACACACACACACACACACAAAATGTGTGCATGTACATGTAGGTATTTATCCTGCTTCTCTGTTTATTGTTACTTTTAAATATATTCAGGATAAACAACCTGCTATTTAATAACAAGTTAGGTACTTTAACTCTGGTGAAGTCTAATTCTTTCACTGTCAAGATTTGTCTAGGTGTGGGGCATTGTGAGATATCTCCCTTCCACATTAGCATGTCTATTTATGTGGTGTTTGTTCAGTTCTTGTTTAGGCATACATGTTGTTGGACTGTATAGGTGTCTTATTTCTAGAAGACATAATCTTCCAACAGATTTCCTGGTTTTCTTACTGCCTGTTCTTTCCTGATGTTCCCTGAGCCTTAGGTGCAGGAGTTGTTTTGTAGATTTATGAATTGTTTTCTGTTATCAATGGTTGTCTGCTTTTTGATCACTTTCAGTTTTTTGTAATGGTCTTAATTTGTTGCAAAGAAAACCATCCTTGATGAGTTATAAAAGCTATTACTATTTATGGGTACAAGGATAAGTGTACTATTGTTTGCTTCACTTCCTTGGCATGGCAATTCAAATGGAACTTTGTGTCACTCTGAAAGCTAATCCTTAGAGGTAAATTTTTATATCAAATCCTGATCTATCATTCCATGAATTGTGTCTGTAGTGTATGGGGTCTTCAGCAATATTCACTTAATCTCAACTTCTGGTTAGAAACAAAGGGCTACAGGAATATCCTATGTAGATTTTGGAGTCTATTGGATACACTTGACCAACAATTCAAAATGGGTTTTCGCATGCCTTATACTGGCATTTTTGTTAGATAGTCTCTGGCTCTTAAGGGGAGCATTGTCAGCACAAATGGAATACCATATATGTATGTGCATACATACACTTAGACTTAAATGTATTATGTGTGAGATATTTTTAATTGGAGGTTCCCTATGCCTAAAAAGACATATATTCCAATTTTTCAAAATTATTTTTATATCAATTCCCTGTTTATATATAATTTGAATATAACTAATAATTTTTAACAAATGATGAATATGAGACATTTTGAGCTTTCTTGTGTTTAATAGATTAAAAGGCTAGAAAATCAGTATATTTCATTTTCCATAATTTCCCCCGATTATTTTATTAGCTATAAAGCAAAGGATAACAAGCCTATAGTCCAAAACCCCAGGGAAGCTAAGTAACAGGGAGAACCCTAAGAGAAACATATATAGATCCCCCTGGAAAGGGGAAATAGACAAGATCTCCTGAGAAAATTGAGAGCATGGGGGAAGAGGGCAGAAGGGGAGGGGATGCAGAGAAGGGGAGCAGGGAGGAGAACTTGAGGAAATAGGATGGGCAAGATGAGGGAAGGACAGAGCCAGAGAGCAAGGAAAGTGATATCTTCATGGAGGGAGCCATTATGGTGATATTAAGAAACCTGGCACTAGAGAAATTTCCAAAATAAATAAGGATGACTTCACCTAAGATCCTATGCAATAGTGAAGAGGGTTCCTGAACTGACCTTGGCCTGTAGTCAGATTGTTGATCCTAAATGTCATCATAGAACCTTCATTGAGCAACTGATGGAAGCAGGTGTAGAGGTCCTTAGTGGAGCATGAGGTTGAGCTTCTAAAGGCCAGTCAAAGAGTGGGAGGAGTGAGAATACGAGCAAAGAGGTCAAGACTGTATTGGGGATACTCACTGAAACAACTTAAGTGAGCTAATAGGAGCTTACATTGGCTTTACCCCACTCCAGCCTTACAGGAAGGGAACCAGCATAGGACCAAACTAGGTCCTCTGAATGTGGATGACAGTTGTATTGTTGGGGAAGATTGTGGGACCACTGGCAGTGAGACCAGGGTTTATCTGCACTGCTTGTACTAGATATTTAGATTCTATTCTCTTTGGAGGAATACCTTGATCAGCCTAGGTATAGTGGGGAGGGTCTTGGTCCTGCCCGAAAGCAATGTGGTAGACTTTGTAGACTCCCCATGAGTTACCCTCTCTAAGAATTGAATGGGAGGTGGGATGGGGGAAAATAGAGGCAGTGGGAAGAGGGAAGGGAGTGGGAACTGGGATTGGTATGTATAATTAAAAAGATAGTTTTACAAAAAATAAAAAAAGAAGAAAATGTTTTGAATTTCAGCACAGCCTCACTAGGGCAAGCATCCTACAAGTGTCTGTCCACTTGAGGCTGATTTGTAGAATGCAGGGCTATAGAATTTGTTCCAAAGAAAAATCACATACAGATATCTTGCTGCCCTAAAGAACTTACAGAAGAACCTTTAGTTGGAGATGGAAAAATGATTTCTTTGTTTGCTGATAAGTATTGATGGCAAAGAATAAAATTACACAATTTTTCATCAATGTCACAAAAATACAAACTAAAAAAATCTTCTTAAAATATTTTCTCAAACAATATAAATTTGTTACAGTACCTCTACCTCTACTCCTCCAAGTTTCTTTCCACCTACCCTTCTGTCTGGATCCACTCCCTTTCTGTCTCCCATTAGAGAAGAACAGTTTTCTAAACAATAACAACAAAACATAAAAAATAAAATATAATTAAAAAAAAACAAAAACCATCACATCAAATTTGGATACAGCTAACAAATAGAAGGAAAAAAAAACCCAAGAGAAGACACAAGACTCAGAAGCCTCCCTCTTTCACACACTCAGGTTTCCTATAAAAATGCTAAGCTTGAAGTCACATAACATTGTGCAGAATAGCTGGTGCAGTCCTGTGAAGGTCATATGCTAGTTGCTTCATTCTCTTCAGATTTTCTTGGCTTATTGAGAGGGCCTTGTTCTCTGGGTATACTCCATCCTCTCTGTAATTTATACCCTTCTCTGCTTCCTCTTCCATTAGATTCCCTACACTCTGAAAAGAGGCATTTGATGATGATATCCCATTTAGAACTGAGCGTTCCAATGTTTCTTACTTTTTTTGTTTAATGACTGACTGTGGGCATATTTGTTCCCGTATGCTGAAGGAAAAAGTCTCTCTGACAATGAACATGTTTTCTCTGGTTTCTTCATGCCGTCTTTCTTCTATCTTTACATGCATCTCAGCACAAGATGGGTAGTGAAGAAAGTTTACATAAGTAACCCTCAAACATATTCTCCTAATGATGGCCCTTAAGTATTTATATTATTTTTCTGTATTTTTATTTGATCTTTACAATGTCACTGAGGTCTGAGAAATGGCTTATTAGGTAATATCATTTGCCATAAAAGTTAACAATCTGAGTTTGATCCCTGTGACCTGACCTACTTGGTAGAAGAAGACATCTCACTTTTTTTTGTTTATTTAGAGAATACTTTATTAGTTTTTGTAATCAAACCACATAAATATGATCTTACATATGGAAAAAACGTTCCAAATTTTTAGAACAATATGGCTGTTAATTCCTGTACAATACCAACTCAACATGGTAAATTTGAATACTTTTTTCCAAAGTTAACAGCACAGCTGAAGTTTCCAAAAATAATAGCAATATGCCAATAATAGTAGTATTTTATGCATTAATAGCAGCAATAGCTTTTTCAGGCTCTGAAGTCATTTGAACAAAATTGTAGAGACATCCAGCACACTCCATTAAAAAATAGCAGAAAACAAAATTCCAGGAAACAACACAGTTCTGTTACTCTTGTGGTACCTGGGACCATTTTTCTTTTAAATTATCTTCTCAATCATCATCTGGAAAGTAAACATTCTAGACGACATCATTAAGAACAGCCCTGACAAAGCACAGTCTCTACTATGTATCATAAAGTGGGTACAAGCTATTTTACTTTCACAGAGGTGTGATACAGTACTGTCCTACATCTACAATAATAGAAGATATGATTTAAAAGGTGCTATTTGAGACTTGATTCTACTTTTCCATCAGAGGGCCTAAATGATGGTATGACATAGATCTGTAAAGAAACACACTCTTAGATAGGATTTTCTTTCTTTAGTGGCACAGTTCTAAGGATTCATTCCTTCATGAATGTCATCTAAAAGCCATTATTTAAAAAAAAATGAATACCTCTAAAACAAAACCCTATAACCACTGGGTTCATATGACCTACTGGAGACAAGCCAGACCTCACCTTACCAACACTTTATCAAATCTGTTATGTATGAATGGTGAGCCCTCCAAAGAAAGAGTTGCCAAGTAGTACTTCAGAACTTCAGACCACAATTAAAACACAGCATCATCTTAAAGAGAAGCAGCAGCCAAAGGTTTCTCATTTGAATATACTCAAAGATGATAACATCAACATTTGATCATCTGTTCTGTCATCCAGGGGGAAAAGGAGATCAGTTACTACTGTACTTTATTGCATTCAACCAAATCACCATGTTACAAAACTAACATCTTCCATAATAAAAAGTAAGGCTCCTCTATCCAGTACCAGTTAGCATAATTTTACTTTCAAACCTAGAAATGCCACAGATACATCCAAAGAACAGAAGGGAGCAATAGAATCATGACTGATATATCAATGAGACCACCAAGTGCCCAACTGAGCCACTCTGTGGTATCATTTTCCTCCTATTTGTAGTGTTTCATTTAATCATAGAGCTGCCTAAGTCTAAACTGTGTGCAAATACTTGTATATAAACTGACTGAAGATGCATATCAATCAAGCAAATGTTACGTAGTATTGTGCAAGCCTGTAAGCCTCACCTTAACTGGTGTAGCAGCACTATCAGGGTAATATGCTCTGTGCCCCTTGTGCATCTTCACGCTCTATACAGGCTAATGTCACAGACCATTTTATTCTGCTGGCATTGTTTGACTATATTTTCCCTGCCCACCCATGCCCCAATGCTCTGCAATAATCCAATGTTTTAAACAGGCTTGGCGGTTATGGTGGGTACAAGGAATAACTTTTCTTCTGCTTTTTCCTGACAGGCATCAGGAGGGTCAGTTAGTGTTTTAGGATATTTACTTGTATTATTGCCTATCTTCTGGGTTTTGCCTCCTGTTTACTCCGTTGCTGTTCAGAGAAGAACCATTGTATGGACTGAGGAACCTCTGCTTTGTACTTTGCCAACACAAATATCTTGTGGCTCAGTCTTCTTCCTGCAGCTCTCTTCTGGGCTGCAAATTGTGCAGGAAATGGTTGTGCCCTTCTCACTGTGGCAGTGGCTGACTGGAACTGCTTCTGATCTGTGTCACTATGGGACTGACTCCCTGCATTTTCCTCTCCTTGTATCGCTTCCCAATCTTTCTTTCCAGAGTTCTCCTCCTATTTATCCTCTCTGCCTCCCATCCCTGCCTATCCTTTCTCCTGTCTAGCTATTGACTGTTAAGATCTTTATTAGACCAATCATGTGTTTACATAGGCAGAGTAACACAGCTTCACGGAGTTAAACAGATTCAACATAAAAGAATGCAACCCATCTTTGCATCACTAAATAATTGCAAAATAATTGTAACACAGCAGAAACAAATGTATCACATATTTGACTAATACTCCACAACAGGAAAGTTTTAAAAATATACAACAGTGTGAATGTTAAAATAGAAATACATATATACGATTCTTATTTTTTTGGGGGATTCAATTATAGTGTTTTTATTTGTTTTCTTTTAAAACTAGAAAAAATAGATCTCTGTTTTCTCTAGATTGCTTGAAGCCTTTATTTTAAAAGTTATTCATATGTTTTGGGTCTTTTATTTTATTTAAAGAAAAAAAAAAAGAAATTCCCGCCTCCTCCCAGCCTCCCATTTCTCTCCCCCTCCCTCTCCAGTCCGAAGAGCAGTCAGGGTTCCCTGCCCTGTGGAAAGTCCAAGGACCTCCCACCTCCATCCAGGTCTAGGAAGGTGAACATCCATACTGGCTAGGCTCCCACCAAGCCAGAACATGAAGTAGGATCAAAACCCAGTGCCATTGTCTTTGGCTTCTCATCAGCCCTCATTGTTCGCCATGTTCAAAGAGTCCGGCTTTATCCCATGCTTTTTCAGTCACAGTCCAGCTGGCCTGGAAGTCAGGACCACGAGGGGTGCACCCACCCACTGAGACAGTGGGGCTGATCTATACAATTCTTAAAATGATAAAATACAGCAAACTATTGAATTTTAAAATAGAAATACATATACAATTTTAAAATTGTATAATACAGGGGCTGGAGAGATGGCTCAGTGGTTAAGAGCACTGCCTGCTCTTCCAAAGGTCCTGAGTTCAATTCCAGGCAACCACATGGTGGCTCACAACCATCTGTAATGATGTCTAGCCCCTCTTCTGGCCTGCAGACATACACACAGACAAAATATTGTATACATACTAAATAAATAAACATTTAAAAAATTGTATAATACAGCAACTATAGAATTTTAAAATAGAAATACATATACAATTTTAAAAATTATATAATACAGAAAACTATTGAATTTTATGCTTTAAAATAGTTACTCTTATATGTATTATACCTTAATAAATATGTTTATTATAAAGATAAATTTCTTAACTATTTAGATATTAGGCAATACCCCCTAAAACGAGGAGTCTGAAACAGTTGCTCGCTAGAATCCCAACAAAGTCTGATGGGTCTCAGGGTCTGGGACCAATTTTCATCTGCCAAGTGTCCTCTCTGTGCTGTGCAGTGCAGGCTTTACAGCAATATTTTAAATGCACCTTTTGAGATTAAAGGGATTTCAGCATTTATCTCATTTTAAGAGAGAAAAAAATTCCCTTAATAGAGCTGGCCAAGCTCACACTAGTTTTCTTCCTTTAATCTCTTTTCAGTCACCTGAGTTTGTATATCCTAATAACTACTTTTTTTCAACCTGGTGCTGTATCACATTACCTGGGAGACATCCAGACATAGTTCAGATTCCTGGAAGCTCTGTGAGTCAAATGGTACAGATACATATATGTGTGTGTACATATATATATATTTATATATTTGCTTTTTAATTTTTTATTTTATTGCTTAATATTAAAATATTAATTTTGAATCTGACAGAATCATACATCTCATTTAGTTGAGGTTTTGAAATATGTGTAAACTATGGAATTGATAAATGTAACTAATTATAAGATGTTTTACCTACTTTACATTTTGGAACAACTTTAGATATACATGAAATAGTTGGAGAGAGTACAAAGAATTTCCGCATGCTCTTTCTAGGTCTATAATGGACTAGAGTTCCCAAATGCTTACGTTGAGTCATATTTGCTTTTCCATTCTCTGCCTTTGTTTTTTTCCTGAGCACTGTCCTAACTGGATTCAGGGTTATTAATGACAATAAAGAAGAGGATGCAAAGATGAAAGGAAGATGAGTTAGAAATTTAAGTGGTTTGGAGGGAAGTAGTAGTGGTTTGGCCTTAGCAATACTTTTATAAAAATTAACAGAACTTATCAAGTTTAAAATATTATTTGACAAAGAATTTTGATATAAAAAAAGACAAAGGAAATAAAGGAAATAATTTCATATAAAATTTGGGTTTTGGATCTACCTTTCATGCTACTTATAAATTGCTATTAAATATTCAAAGAATGTTTTTATGTAACCCAACAGACTTTCATAAGGAAGAACACTACCTTTGTCCATAACTCAAGCCCTGTTGAACTGAGTCTATTTTATAGGATTACATATGCAGATATAATTATTATAGAAGCAAGTCTCAGAGAAGCCTAGAACTTCATAGTGAGGGAGTAGAGATGAGTGAGTATAAACTCAGCCTGATTTGGAAGACTGTTCTTCTCCTTTCAAAGAATTTGTAGTACTTTTTTGCACACTGTTAAACCATAGATCTAATGTACATTATTGCAAAAAGAGATGACCAGAGGAAAGCTACAAATGGCAGTCAGACCATTCCTGGACACTCTTCTTGTAGAGCTGTACAAAGCACATGTACTGGCTTTGTGGGAGCCTAGTCTGTTTGGATGCTCACCTTCCTATACCTGGATGGAGGGGGGAGGACCTTGGACTTCACACAGGGCAGGGAACCCTGACAGCTCTTTGGACTGGAAAGGGAGGAGGAGGAGGGGAAGTAGGGAGGATAGAGGAGGGAAATGGGAGGAGGGGAGGAGGTGGAAATTTTTAATAATAATAATAAGAAGAAAAGAAAACAAAACAAAAAAGAAAGAAGAAAGACAAAGAGGAATGCTCACAACACTGTCAAAGCAATTAGGGGCCTCTGGTGGAAGATCATAAACTCAGGTGAACTTTGAATCTCAAAAGGTCTAATGTTAGTTCTCTGGCACAGAACACAAGAACAAATTCACTAATTAACACTCTCAAGGCACAAATCCAGCAGGGAGGAAATCATAAAGATGAGAATAACAACTCGTGATTTTAATGTATTTTCTCATTTGTGTGAGGTAATGCTTTGGAGACATACATAAGATTGCATTTTATTTTGTGTGTGTGAAAACAAATTTGTGAAGAAGTTCTCAAGCAAAAATTTTCTGGGTTACTGCTCTAGGAATTTGTCTACACATTTTTGCTAATGTCTATAACTTTATTTATTATTGGGTACCTGGAACTCTCAGTAAAGAAAGAAAAAAGGAAGGCTTTAAGAGCTCCAAAAGGAAAGAGGGCTCCAGGTGAATGAAGGTAAACACAAAATCATATTTGTATTGATTATATATCTTGAATTGCAAAAGTATATAAGCTTGGAATACTGCATGAAAGTTTCCCTCAATCCAAGTTTATAAACCAATAATTTCAGTTTATCCCTCTGGAGTCAAATACTAAATACTTGCTTGTATCACATTCTATTCTTAAAGATGCCACCCATGAAGCAAATGGCTACAGAAAATGACTCCTCAGTGTATGAGTTTATTCTTATGGGACTAACAGATCAACCCGAGCTCCAGTTGCCCCTGTTTTTCCTGTTCTTGGTGAATTATACAGCCATAGTGGTGGGTAATTTGAGCTTGATGAGTCTTATCTTCCTGAATTCACATCTTCACACCCCCATGTACTTTTTCCTTTTCAATCTGTCCTTTATTGATTTTTGTTATTCATTTGTTTTTACCCCAAAAATGCTAGTGAGTTTTGTTTCAGAGAAGAATATCATTCCTTTTACAGGATGCATGACTCAGCTGTTTTTCTTCTGCTTTTTTGTCAACTCTGAGAGCTACGTGCTGACAGTTATGGCCTATGATCGTTATGTGGCCATCTGTAAGCCTTTACTGTACCAGGCTATCATGTTGCCTAGGATCTGTTGTCTGCTAATTTTTGGTTCATATTTGATAGGATTTTCTACTGCCATGGTACTCACAGGCTTAATGATTAGGCTTAACTTTTGTGATAACAACATCATTAATCATTACATGTGTGACATCTTCCCTGTTCTTCGGATCTCCTGCAGTAATACTTATGTCAATGAACTTGTGAGTACAGCTGTGGTAGGCACAGCTATCATTTTATGTTGCCTTATTATCTTTATGTCATATGCTTTGATCCTTTTCAATATCATTCACATGTCATCAGGTAAGGGTTGGTCCAAAGCCTTAGGCACTTGTGGGTCTCACATCATAACTGTCAGTCTCTTCTATGGATCTGGGCTGCTTGCTTATGTCAAGCCATCATCTGCTGAGACTGTGGGCCAGGAAAAATTTTTCTCAGTGTTCTATACATTTTTGGTGCCCATGCTGAATCCTCTCATTTACAGTCTCCGGAACAAAGATGTCAAAGATGCTGTGAACAAAACCTTGAAGAGAATCACAAGTTAATTAAGCCAGTGGCAATTATTATAGCTCTGTCCCCACTGGTTTTCTATATGGTTTCCATTATGTGTCTTCCATTCTTTTTCCTTGCATTCCTATGTCTACGACATCAATATAATTTATTCTATCCATCTTTTTTTTCTTGACAACATGAATTGTAAATCTTTGTGTGTCTGTTTTGGGTCTTAATACATTTAGATTCAAGCTGCTGTTTATTATCTATGGAAGACTAATACCCTGTTTGGCTATACAATCCCACCTTTGCATTATTTGTAATAATTTTTTTCTCACTTTGGAAACTATTTTTAGAAGTATTTTTGATTTGATAGTATATCACCTATATATAAAAGTAAATGTACTTTTAAAAATGTAAAGATGGCAAAAAATGTGATTGTGGCAGAACTGCCAAAGTATCAACAATTTTTCAGTGTCTTTTTGAGCATGTTTCTTATTTTGGCTTTAGGCTTTAAACCTGTGATGGAAGTGCATAATTTAATGGAGTAATGTTTTATTTTTATAGCTATTTAAGTATTATTAGGCCTACATCTCTGCATGCTATGTCAAATCCATCAATTCTTATATTAAAACATATATATATGTTATGAATTTCACTAAAATTGTTGCTTTCTTTTCCCTGAATCTGGAACCATGTCTAGGACACCATTCTTAAGAACCTTTTGTTCTCTTGACTACAGAAGAAAGAACAAATGGTCATGGTAATTTTTAATCATTTTCCCCATTGCCTAAACTGGATGCTATGATTTAAAAATAAAAATAAAAATGAGGAGACAACTTACTCATTAAAAACAAAACCTGCCTGGCTTAAGGCTTTGGAATAGAGTCGATGCAAGCTGTTCTTTCGGATTTCAACTCCAAAGAGCAAAGGAAACCTTTACTTCTCATTTCTGGGGGCTGGAGAGATGGCTCAGAGGTTAAGAGCATTGCCTGCTCTTCCAAAGGTCCTGAGTTCAATTCCCAGCAACCACATGGTGGCTCATAACCATCTGTAATGGAGTCTGGTGCCCTCTTCTGGCCTGCAGGCATACTTCTCATTTCTGTCTCTCTGCATCTCTCCGTACATCTTTTATGTAAATGAATAAATGACTGTATGACTTTGGTAAGGCCATACAATGAATGAAGTAGAGCATAACTTGGTAACAGTTATGCATCTTATAAAGAGATTTATGGGTGTGGGGATAGAGGGGATGTTTAAGCAAATAAAGGCACGAGCAGTTCTTACAGAAGACAGATTTGGTTTTCAGCTCCTACAAGATAGCTCACAACTGTTTGTAACAACAGTTTGAGCTGGCCCAATGCCCTCTTTGGTCATTTGCAAGTTCACAATTGAGCCTGCCACTATTCATCGCTGTTCACAGAATTCACAAAACACATGGATTCAGCTCAAACAACTTAATCATTCACAATAGAGAGCATGAACTTTTCTTTTCTTCTCTAAAACCTCAGAGAGTCAGTGTGAAGGAAACTGAAGGACGTTGCACAGTGCTGTATGTGTCATAGATGTTACCTAGGCACCCTCAGTGTATGGGATTATTTTAAATGCACCTCAAATTTTCAACCATCAGAAATTTCCTCATTTTCCCCTTAATTAATCAAACAAATCCATTCTTTGTCTGGGAGGGCACTATCTCCATTTTATCAAGATTATCACATTCTTGGAAAGTTATCTCAGAACAAAGTTGTTAATGCTTCATCATGAGATATATAGAATTGAACAATTACTTTCCAATGATAACCAGACCACAAAAAATAGTGTAGGCTTCTGATTCAGAATTCTTTTCTGTTCAATACTCATCATTGATACTTCATTTTGTTTTTTTCTAAAGTTACCTAAAATGTGGGCTAGGGTGGTAAACAAGCTTCATAATGCAATAAAAACTAATGCATTAAAGATTACCATTTTCATTTTTAAAATGTCTCTGCCTCGACTGATGTGTTTGTATTCTACCTTATATAAATATAATATTTTGTTGCTAAAAAACTTTTATTTAGCTTTAGCACTTTCCAATAGAGAATAATTTTTATACTTTTTATTCATTCATCTATGCAATAATAAACATAACAATTCATAAACACACACATTCATGCACAAACACATTGGAACACAGTCTGAGAAGAGAGTAGTGCAATGGGAATTCTGAGTGCTTGTGAGAAAACTCAAAAAAAAAAAAGAGTCTTGTGACCACAATTTCTTCAGTAACACAGAATTTTCTTGGAATGTGCTTTTGTGCTTGTTCCAGGTGTAGTGGATAGGAGTGAGTTTATTTCAGCTGCTGTAATTCATATGCCTCTATTGAAAAAAACATGGTTTTGTCATGTGTAGTTTTTCCTTGTTTTTGAACACCCTATTAACATGATTCTTTTTAACCTTCAATATAAACTGCCTGATGCTCTGTAAAAATAGTTGGCTATTACATGTGAGTTTTGTTTGTCTAATTTTTAGGCTCCACTCTCTCAGGTTTGCATTGCCAGCTAGAACAGTAAACAAACACACGCGCGCTCGTGCACACACACACACACACACACACAGGTAACTATGGTGTCACACGCACATCATTTAAGAATTATGTAAAGCAGGCAGAAGGATCACAATTTTAAGGTAAGCATGGCAAACATAGTGAATTCCAGGCCTGGCTGGATGATACAGATATATCTTATTTCAGAAGCAAAGCAATGTGAACAGCAACAAACAAACAAAAATCAAAGATAAAACAACAGAAAGAAAATGTGGGCAAGAACACAGCTAATAAAGCCGAAATGTAGAGTATGTCTGTAATCCCAGTACTACAAAGGGAGAGGTACAAGAATCTTGAATTTTCAGACTACCTGAGCTACAAGGTAAAATCATGTTTGAAACAGTAAATAAATAAATAAGTAAATAAATAAATAAATAAAAAGCTACAATCTATTGCCTAAACACAACCATGATGCAGAGCTTAAGTACAGAAATAGGTACATATTTTGATTAGAAGTTAAGAATCTAGTTTAGTAGAGTATATTATGTAACCCAAGGAAACATCAGTCAAATAGTTGTGGAATTATTGTATCACTGGTTGTCTTTTTTATGGAAGCTCAGTATAACAGCACACATAATCTATAGCTAAGATAAACTTAATAAATTTTCTTTTGCAAATGATTATTCTGCATTTTCTGGTAGTATGAATAATAGCCAACAAGGAGGAACCTCCAGCTCAGTCAACTTGATTTCTTTATGATGTGTCCATGTTTGTTATGTAGTTAGTAGAGGGATTCTACTACCTAGATCTCCTGGGCAACCAAGAACAATGGTAATATCTATATCATCTATATCTATATCTATATCTATATCTATATCTATATCTATATCTATATCTATATCTATATCTATATCTATCTATATCTATATCTATATCTATATCTATATCTATATCTATATCTATTTCTATATCTATATGTCATATAGAGGTATTTCACTCTGGGAACATGGATTCTTATTTAAATGCTATCACTTCTCTATACAGCATCATTACTCTTTTTGTTATGTTCTGTTCATTTAAAATATGGATATTTTAATTTTTTGTTATGAATTAAATTTTCTTACTCCCTTGCATAATGTCTTAAGTAAATTCAGAATTACATTTTATGTAATTTGAGATAAAATTAGCCATGTGTATAAATTGAAATTGCTCATTAAAACATTGAGCTATAAAGAACACAAATGAAGTTTCAGGTTTGGTCATACTGACTGGTAATGAAAATGGTAAATACCAATTTCTTGCAATATCTGACATGGCTCAAGGGTCAAACGTTTCTATAGGAGGAGATAACATGTTAATTTTTACCTGATTTTATCTCTCTGTCTTCTTTTTCTGTGTCAATAAACAAATATAAAACAGTGGGACATGTGGTACATGCCTTCCATCCCAGTACCCTGGAGGCAGAGGCATGAGGATCTCTATGAGCTTAATGCCAGCCTTGTCTACAAAACAAGTTCCAGGGCGAGTGGAGCTGTTACATAGAGGAATCTTATCTCAGGAAAAAATAAAAACAAAACAACAAACAAAACCCTTCCCCCTGGAGAGGGTGTGGAGAAAGGGGTACACTCATCCATTGCTGGTGGGAATGCAAACTTGTGCAACCACTCTGGAAAGCAGTGTGGAGGTTTCTCAGGAAATTCGGGATCAACCTACCCATGGACCCAGCAATACCACTCTTGGGAATATACCCAAGAGAGGCCTTATCACACAACAAAAG
>NW_026068124.1:1656640-1666495 GCF_014885135.2 Alexandromys fortis
GGGGGAGGGAAAGGGGAGGCGGTGTTGGGGAAGAGACAGAAATCTTTAATAAATAAATAAAAAAGGAAAAAAAAGGAAAAAAACCCTTCCCCCAAAGAAAATAAAAAAACAGCCTTGTCTACAAAACAGACAGCCTTGTCTACAAAACAAGTTCCAGGACAGGTAGGGCTTTCACATAGAGGAATCTTATCTCATAAAAAAATAAAAACAAAACAAATAAAAAAAATCAAAAACCTTTCCCCCAAGAAAAATAAAACACAGAATTACAGGGAATAATTTTAAAATGTGTATCAGAAGAGAAATATCTATCTATGTTAAGTAAATAACATTAAAATAATTTAAATAACATTAAAACCAAAATCACCAAAAAAAAACAAAAGAGTAAGACATAGGCAAAATTTCAAATGTAATACATCAATATATTATATCTATTGGGATGACTAACATTAAACAAAAATTCTGACACAAAAAGTTCCCTAACATTTTAAAGGATCTAGCATAATGGAAATTTTTATTTGTTTTTAATGAGGATTTAAAATGAGAGACATTGTGGAAGACATTGTAATGATTTAATTTTTGTCTTTCTTTATTTAAATTACTTTATAAATAATACCAATCAAAATTCCCACTTTTCCCTTCCTCCCACTCCCCCCCCCCCCCCCCCCCCCCCCTACATTCATACTTTGGATGATATGCATCCAAAGAGAATAGGATCCCAAAAAGCCAGTACATGCAGTAGAAACAAATCCCAGTGCCATTATCATTGGCCCCTCCATCTGCGCCAACTGTCAATGATATTCAGAGGGCCAGGTTTGATCCCATGCTTGTTCATTCCCAGTCCAGCTGGAGCTGGTGAGCTCCCATTAGCTCAGGCACACTGTCTCAGTAGGTGAGCTAACCCTTGTGGGCCTGACTTCCTTGCTCATCTTCTTCCTCCTTCTGCTCTTCAACTGGACCTTGGGAGCTAAATCCAGTGCTCTGATGTGTGTCTCAGTCTCTGTCTCCCTCTGTTGCTGGAGAAAGGTCTTATGTTGATATTCAAGATAGTCATCAGTCTGACTATGGGGCAAGGCCAGTTGAGGCACCCTCTGCTCCCCTACCCAGAATCCTAGCTGGGGACATCCCCGTGGACTCCTGGGAACCGGCCCAGAGTCAAGCCTCTTGCCAACACCAAAATGGCTTCCTCAATTAAGATATCTCCTTTCTTTCTCTTATATCTGTCCTTCCTCCATCTCAACCATCCCACTCTCCCAAGATCTCCCCAACCTTCCCCTTTTCCCCTCTCTCTCACCCTCACCCCTTCCCTCTACCCTCCCTCCTGCCTCATGCTCCCAACTTTTGTCTGGTGATTTTGTTTGCTTCCAATTTCCAGGAGCTATCTGGGAAATGCAAATCAAAACAACTTTGAGATACCTTCTTACATCTGTCAGAATGGCTAAAATTAAAAAAAAAAAATCCCCAGTGATAGTTTATGCTGGAGAGGATGTGGAGTAAGGGGAACACTCATCCATTGCTGGTGAGAATACAAACTTGTGCAACCACTTTGGAAATCAGTGTGGCAGTCTCTCAGAAAATTGGGAGTCAACCTACCTCAAAATCCAGCAATACCAATCTTGGGAATATATAAAAGATGCCCAATCATACTACAAAAGCATTTTTCAACTATGTTTATAGCAGCATTATTTGTAATAACAAGAACCTGGAAACAACTGAGATGCCCTCAACTGAAGAATGGATAAAGAAAGTTTGGCACATCTACACATTAGTGTACTACTCAGCAGTAAAAACAATGACATCTTGAATTTTCTGAGTGAGATAACCCAGACCCAAAAATATGAATATGGTATATAGTCACTCATTAGTGGATTCTAGCCATAAACAAAGGACATTGAGCCTATAGTTCATAATTCTAGAGATTAAGGTGAACCCAAAGAAAAACATATAGAGATCCTCCTGGAAATTGGAAGCAAACAAAATTTAATTTTTTAATTAAAAAACTTTTTTATACAGCATATTTTGACCATGTTTATATCCTCCTGAAATTCCTCCCAGATCCTTTCCACCTTATCATCTACCTGACGTTATTATTCTTCCTTCCCAAAAATTCCAAACCAAATAATACCAAACCAAACCAAACACTAACACACAAAAAATAAAAAAAAATAAAGAAGCAAGTTCTCTTTTTATCTCATAGTTTATTTGCTCCTTGATACTGTCTTGACAGGTTTGAGAATAAGGTAAAAGAGAAAACTTGCTTGTGAATGTAGCAGGTTTTCTCGTGTTTGCCAACAACACCAAGCTATTCCTCAAAAGGTGGGTATATAAACAAACTGTAGTACATTCCATAAAAGGCAACTGGAAGAAATTAGCTACTAGGCCTTGAGAAAATGTGGAGTTGTCGGGTCTCTCTGGGAGCAGAGCAGAGTCTGACCTCACTTCCTCTTCCGCCCAGAATTCTATTCTGTTTACTCCTCCCACCAATGCTTTAACCTATGAGGCCAGCCAAGCAGTTTCTTTATTGCTCAATGACCTTCCTCCATCAAGGACTACCAGGTGAGTCCTGGTAAACTACTATGTGGATTAGCTAAGCTTCTGGAGACATACAAAGATCAGTGATTGCTAGGAATTAAGAGGAGCAGAGGAAGAAATAGTAGAAACACAGTGAAGTTCTAGGGCCATGAAATCCTTCAAAATGATGGTGTGGTGCTGTATGCATGATGCTATGCCATTTTCAAACCTTGGAGAATCCTGTTGGCAAAGAGTGCTTCTTTTTCTCGAGGTTCTCTGTTAGCATGTATTGACCCTGTAAAGTAATTGTCTTAAGTATGGAATTTTAATGGATATAAATACAGTACTTTCACCATCTTTACACCCTCACCACCCTCTCTTGAATCTGGCTTCTGCACAGAATGAAAATAAAGGTATCTCTCTGAATCTAGCACTTCACTTGACTTGATCTGCATTTCCATGCTGTTTCCTTCATTTTTCGGAATTTAGATCTATCGTGCATCCATAATCTATTTTCTTTATCTGTTTTTCAGTCCTGTACTTCTGTACTGGTTCCCTAGCTCAGATATGATAAATAATTTAATGAACATAGTTTTTCCATTAGATGCCAGGAGTGGCATAAGGGAATTGCATGGGGGCTCTATCGTAAGACTTCCTAGATGAACCTCCAGACTCATTTCCATAATGTCTGAACTACTTTGCATTTCCACCAATTCTGTGTAACAGTTATTTTCTTTTAACATCCTATCCAGTTGTTATTCATTTTCTTATTGATAGACATTCCAAATGAAGTGAGATAGAATCCCAATGTAGTTTTTCTATTCTTTTTTTCTTCCCCTGTAGTCCAAAATTCTAAGTGTTCTGGCATAAAAGTCAGAGAAATCCACCTGTTTCCAGGATTAGAGGCATGAGACTCCATGTATGGCTTCAATGTAGTTTTGATTTGCATTTTTCATGATGGCTAAGGAGTGCAAATATTTTTTTTCAAATATTTCTTATCAATTTACAATTCTTTATTAAGGACTGGCTTTTCAATTTATTTGCTCATTTGTTATTTTGCTTGTTTACTGTCTGCAACATAGGAATCAAAATAAGGGTCTTGTGTTTTCTAGGCAAGCACCCTTTCAAGTTATTTTATTCCCAACTCACACTTGTCCATTTGCTGAGAGACTTGTTATGCATTTTTTAGGATTTTTATTCTTTACATATTTAAATATTTGTATACTATCAGATAAATAGCTGCCAACCATTTTCCTTTCATTCTGAATGCTGTGTCTTTAATCCATTAAGTATTTTTCTTGTGCATTCTTGTTTTATGTAGTTTCATTTATCAATTCTATTGTTTTCTGAACTATCAGAATCTTATTAAGAATATTAGATTGACTGTGTTTACCTCTTGAAGCATTTTTACTAGGGATTTCAAAATGTCAGGTCTCATTCTAAGGGCTTTACTATCTTTTTGAATTCACTTTTGCAGAGGAAGAAATGGGGATCTAGTTTCACATTCTATATGTGGATATCCAGTTTTGCCATCAGCATTTCTTGAAAATGCCATCTTCTTTATTATAAAATGAGATCCATTTTGTTGAAACTTAGAGGACTAGTGATGTGTACACTAATCTATCTTTTATGAACTATACTTTATAGCTACACAGATGAATATAAAGCTATAAATAAAGTTAGGAGAAAGTAAGTAACCTTTGGGTAGCTTCATAATAAGAAAGTTCACATGGATTTAAACTCAAAAGGACTTAAAATGCCTTATCTGTTATTTAATCTATTTTTTACAAAATTCCCTTGTTGATTGCTAAAGAATTGTATATTTGTTAATGAAACATGAAGGTATTATAGGAAACCCTCAGATATGGCAGAATATTATACCCTTGATTTCCCCTTAGTAGATTTTTTCATACACAGTGAAAATTCCCAAAGGAAAACACACAACTCTATCCTCAGAAGTAGGTACTCCTATAGGGAAACTACAAATTGAGTAGACTTTAAGTCCCCAAAGATTCAACATTAGATTTATGATTTCTATTGTAAATAGACTGAGAAAATTCTATCATCCTGGGGTTTATGCAACCTGGGAGGAAATAATAAAGGTGAGAATAATTTTCTATGCTGATCCATTCAGTAGACTGTCATTCAAATGCGGTGATGTTTACAACTTCTTATAACTTTTTTTCTGTCATGTAAGTAATAAAAAATCTAGATAAATTCTCAAGTACAAATTATGTCATTTTACCGAGTGTATGGTTTCATAATGTCTGAATCTGTTCTGATTCTGATGAGTGTTAACAAATTTATCATCAGAAACTCAGACTCTTAAGGATATTGGGAAAGAAGGGTCCTTGTACTTCAACAGCAGTGAAGCATTCTGAACAGAGGTAAGCCCTGAATCATCCATGTTTTGATAATTTCCTTTGAACTACAAAGCAATGAATCATGAAATACAGAGCAAGTCACTGGGTTGCTTCTTTTAGTCCAAAACATTAGTGGAGGCTAAAGAATGGGAAACTGTTCAGCAACATCCCTAATAGCATTACCTCAGGACTGAGTCACTCATTGTGGGGAGGGGTTTGAGAAGAAGTGGTAGCCATGTTCTTTGGATGCCTTGCTATGTCTTTAGATAATCCTGAGATCAGAAACAATGAACTCCAGCCATCTCTCTGACATCATGATGCAAAGATCCTTGCTAAGGTCATCTGGTTCTGATTGATTTTCCTACAGATGTCTCATGTAAAACAAATGGATATGGAAAATGACTCTTCAGTGACTGAGTTCATTTTTATAGGATTAACAGACCAGCCAGAGCTCCAGCTGCCCCTGTTTCTCCTGTTCTTTGTGAACTACACAGCCACTGTGGTGGGAAACTTGAGTTTAATGAGTCTCATCTGCCTGAATTCTCATCTTCACACACCAATGTACTTTTTTATCCTCAACTTGTCCCTCATTGACTTCTGTTATTCTTCTGTTTTTACCCCCAAAACGCTGATGAACTTTGTCTCAGAAATCAACACCATATCCTTCAGAGGATGCATGGCTCAACTATTTTTCTTCTGCCTTTTTGTTAATTCTGAGTGCTTCGTGCTGACAGCCATGGCCTATGATAGGTATGTGGCCATCTGTAGGCCCCTGATGTACACAGTAGTCATGTCTCCTGGGGCTTGTTCCCTGCTAATGCTTGCTTCACACTTGCTGGGGCTCTCTAGTGCCATTGTGCACACAGGATGTATAATCAGACTCAGATTTTGTGATTCAAAAGTCATCAACCACTACATGTGTGACACATTCCCACTCCTGGAGCTCTCCTGTGAAAACAGTCATGCCAATGAGCTTGTGAGTTCTGTTTCTGTGGCTGTAGTTATTGTTGGCACTGGCACCATTATTATGTCCTCCTATGCTTTGATTCTTGTTAATATTATTCATTTGTCATCATCTAAGGGTTTGTCTAAAGCCATGAGCACATGTAGTTCTCACATAATAACTGTTGCCCTGTTCTATGGATTTGGTCTGCTTGCTCATATCATGCCATCATCTGCAGAGTCTGTGGTTCAGAGGAAATTTTTTTCAGTAGTTTACACATTTGTTCTGCCTTTGCTGAACCCACTCATTTACAGCCTCAGGAACAGGGATGTCAAACTTGCTGTGAAGAGAACATTGAAGAGAATCACAGTCTAAGTGATGAACTCTCTGGGATGTTGACATCCTCCATGTCTCCAGTTTAGCTCTTTCTCTTCACATTTCATCCCTATCAACCTCCTTCTATAATATACTTTTCCTTTTCTTTATTTTTCTTTCTATAGTACTTTTAGAAAAGAAAAGGAATAATACTACTCTAATATATTTTCCTCTTTCAACATGAAATGTGGTTATATTTTTTCATTTCTATGCATTAAATGGAGTTACAGTTGTGTAGGCTTATTCATGATCTGGAGATTTTTCTTGTGAGAATGTGAATGTATCGTATTCTTGTACACTGTATTAGATAGAGGCCCTGGGAGGATATATATTCATATTTTTCTATTATTTATGTATTTAGATGTGGCATTTCATTATTATATTTGCATCATTTTTAACTCACTCTCCTTCTTCAAACTTGCCCTGTTTCCACTACTATATCTCAAATTTATGACCTCTACTGTAATTTAATACATACATACATACATACATACATACATACATAGCAATATATATTTGATATATACTTCATTTATTTAGAGTTATTTATTCATATACTTTTAGGGCAACTGTTCAGGATCAGATAGTCTATCAGAAAGCTCATCCTTAGAGAACGTTGAGTTCTTTTCTCAGAATCTATTTATTGCCCATAGCTCTTCATCTAGGGGTGAGCCTTGTGAGGTTTCCCCTATCCACATTGTCATGTCAACTGTTCCTATCATTGTTATGCAGGTCTTGTTTAGGTTCTTTCTTGTTACTTACTTTACATTTCTGCCCCAGGTCCCTAAACTAATCTGGATTGGGTCTTTAGCACTTTAATATTGCTGTTTGTATTCTATTGTTTTATTTTAATACATATTTCATTTTGTGAGTATGGGTGTTATTTTCTGCATATATGTCTGTTCACGTTATCTGTACCTACTGCCCATGGTGTTCAGAAAAGGTTGTCAGATATCCTGGAACTGAATTTACAGGCAACTGTGAGACTCCATGTGGGTACTAGAGATTGAATTTGGGTCTTCTTCAAGAGCACAAAGGCACTTTACTGCTGTATCCATCCATTCCTTCCATCTTACTTTTTCAGACAGCGTCTCTCACTGGAGCTGAAGTTTACCTATTCAGTGGCCAAATGCTAACAAGAAGCAATCTGAAAGCAGATGAGTTTATTTCAGGTTAAAGTTCAAGAAGATTCAGTCTATAATGGTAGAGAAGACATGATGGCAGAAGTGTGAGGTGGTTTGTCACAGATCTTCAATCAGGAAGCCGAGCCAGATATAAAACTTTAAAGCCTGCTCACAGGAACTCAGTTCTTTTAACAAGTCTATATTTCCCAAACTTTCTACAACATTCCAAAACAGCACTGCTAGTTACAGTATCAAAGTGTTGAAAAACACAAGCCTATGAGATATATCGCACAATGCAGCAATAAGAATTATGTTGTCTTAATTATTTTGACTTATGCTAGTGTGTTGGATATTTTCTCACCTAGGAGTATGTTATTTCTTTGATTCTTTTCATTATCTATATTCTTTCATGAAGTATGTAATGTTCAAGTAAGACTAGTTATATTAGGATTGCTGTGTCATTCCGTCCCAGTTTGCCAGAATGACTTAGCAGGTAGCTTCTCACCCCATGTAGTTAGGCTTTATTATGTAATCTCCAGCACATTCCTGAAAATAGAAAGCTAATTTTAGAAGCAGAAATAGTAAGGAATAAGCCCATAATGAAAGTGTTCAGTAATGATTAAAACAATCATGCATTTATATTATTAATGTTATGGAATATAGAGAGTATGATGTATATGCTAGGACATTAGTAAGGACAGTGATGAACAGAACCTAGGAAGAGTAAGACAAAGAATTGCCATAAGAGCAATGGAGTAACACAGAGAAAGGAAAGATTAGTAGAAAGTAGAATTTGGATATCATTATGGTAAATGGAGTTTAAAGTTTATTAATTAGATGATGAGGTATTTGACTACATTAAGAGAGTAACACTCCTACCTTTTACCCACTCTTAATTGAATTTCTTCACTTCAAAATTCATAGCTGTGAGCAGAAATTGTCTACCCTGCCAAAGGCACCCTTCGTGTTTTGTTGTAATTAAACGGTATGCACCAGTTCTAAGTCAGCTGCTAGGCTCTGTCCACAAGGGAAAAAGATCAAGTAACATATAAATAAAGACCTATTATACTTATACCTTACTTAAAAATGTCAGAGGTTCTTGGACAAATGTACTGAATATCGAAGAGTCCACAGATACCAGTCCAGACTGCTATATCCAGCAAAATCCCCAGTCACCATAGAACCAAAATAATATAGAGCTGAACTGTGGTGGCACATGCTTTTAATCCCAGCACTCAGGAGGTAGAGGCAGGTGGATATCTGTGACTTCGAGGACATCATGCTGTACAGACTCCAAAACTATACAAAGAAACCCTTTCTCAAAAAAACATAAATAAATAAGTAAATAAATTCCACAATAAAGTCAAATTAAAAAAAATATTGCTCTACAAATGCAGCTTTACAGAAGTTATTAGAAGGAAAAAATAAACCTAAGGAGCTTAACTACAGCCTTGAAAATCCAGAGAATAAATAATCTTGTGCCATCAAAATCAAAAGAAGTATACATATACATACACACATACACAAACACCACTACCACCAACACCAACAACACCAACACCAACAAAATAGCAAGAATCAGTAATCATCAATTATTGACAACTTTTGAAATCAATGGACCCAATTCCCCCAAAAAGACACAGAGTAAGAGAATGGATGTGATAACTGGGTCTATACTGTAGAATCCAAGAGATGTACCTCAGCATCAAGAACATATATCACCTCAGGCTAGAAAGTTAGTAAAAGATATTCCAAGAAAGAAAGTCTAAGAGCAATCTGGTATAGCCATTTTGACACCTAACAAAATAGAATTTAAACCAAGTTTAATCAGTAGAGAAAGGAAAAGACACTACATTCTCATCAGAGGGAAAATTCCCACATGGGATATTACAATTTTTAACATCTGTGACCCCCAAACAAGGGCATTGTAGTTTATAAAAGATGCACAATTATAACTGTAGTTACTTATTGACCCTTACACACTGAGAATGGGAAAGCTCAAAACCCCACTATCACCAGTAAATAGGTGGTTCGGATAAAAACGAAACAGAAAAATGCTGGAGATAGATGTCATTACCTAAAAGAACCTATCAGATATTTACATTGTATTTCATCTAAACACAAAAGAATATGCCTTCTTCTCTGTATCTTATGGAACTTTCACCAAAATTGCCCATGTTCAAAAACAGCCACATTTTAGAAGTTATAATAAATTGAAATAAGTCCCTACATCCTATAAAACAACCACAGATTAAAACTGCATACAACCTAAATACCCTTCAATGGAAGAATGGATAAAGAAAGTGTGGAATATATACATATTAGAGTACTACTCAGCGGTAAAAAACAATGACTTCGTGAATTTTGCATGCCAATGGATGGAAATAGAAAACACTATCCTGAGTGAGATATCCCAGACCCAAAAAGATGAACATGGGATGTACTCACTCATAATTGGTTTCTAGCCATAAATAAAGGACATTGAGCATATAATTTGTGATCCTAGAGAAGCTAAATAAGAAGGTGAACCCAAAGGAAAACA
>NW_026068124.1:1667507-1672546 GCF_014885135.2 Alexandromys fortis
GTTGCAGGGTTGGTGAAGATCTTCTCCCAGTCAGTAGGTTGCCTTATATCTTACATATCACCTTAGAACCTTCATCTGGCAATGGATCAAGCAAGATAGAGACAGAGACCCAAATTGGACCACTGGACTAAGCTCTTAAGACCCAGATGAGGAGCAGAAGGAGGGAGAACATGAGCAAGGAAGCCAGGACCACGAGGGGTGCACCCACCCGCTGTGACAGTGGAACTGATCTATTGGGAGCTCATCAAGGCCAGCGGGACTGGGACTGAATAAGCATTGGATGAAACCGGACTCCCTGAACTTGGCGGACAATGAAGGCTGATGAGAAGCCAAGGACAATGGCACTAGGTTTCAATCCTAATACATGAACTGGCTGTGTGGGAGCCTATCCTGTGTGGATGCTCACCTTCCTGGTCTTGGATAGAAGTGGGAGGACATTGGACTTCCCTCAGGGCAAGGAACCTGGACTGCTCATCATTCTCGTGAGGGGGAGGAAAAGATGTGTGGGAGGAGGGGGAGGGAAATGGGAAATGGGGAGGAGGCAGTAATTTTTCATAAAAAATAAATAGATATAAAAAAAATTAAAAAAAGGCAAAACCAGAAAAAAAAGAACAGCAACCACAGAAAGCTTAGAAACTTATGGAAAATGAAAAACTCTCTGCTGAATAAAAAAAATGGGCGATAACAGATATAAAGAATTTCCAGAATACAGTGAAATGAAAGCACAGAATACTCAAACTTATGGAACACTGTAAAAGGGGGTTTAGTAGGAAAGTTCATAGCACTAGCTGCCAACATATAAAAACTGAAGAGATCTCATAGTATCAACTTAATATGACACCTGAAAACTCTAGAACAAAAAGAATAAACAACATCCAAGAAAGTAGACAGTAAGAAATAATCAAACTGAGGGCAGATATCAGTAAAATAGAAACAAAAGAAAAGTATAAACTATCAATGAAACAAAGAAAAATCAACAAGATAGACAAACTCTTATTCAAACTAACTAAAAGATAGATAGAGAATATCCAAATTAATAAAATCAGAAAAAGGGGCATAAAACAGACATTGAAAAAATTCAGAGAATCATAAGTATATAAGTATAAAAACCTGTTGTTCAATACATTGGAAGATATAAAAGAAATGGATAATTTTTTTCATAGGTACCACTTACCAAAGTAAAATCAAGATCAGATAAACAGTTTAAATAAAGCTATAACCCCTAGTGAAATAGAGGCAGTCATTAAAAGTGTCCCAAACAAAGAAAGTCAAGGGCCAGATGGTTTTATAGGACAGTTCTAACAGACTTTCACAGAAGAACTGAAAAAAAATTATAATCACTTCAGATACAGTAAAATTCTCTGGTAAAATCTCACACTCTTTCATGATAAAAAACAAAGCTAAACAAAACCTGGAATTCATTTGGGGGTAAAGAAATGTACTTAGAACACAGTTTATGGCGAACTCATAGCCAACTTCAATAATTCCACTAAAATCAGGAATAAGACAAGGTTGTTCACTCTCTCCATGTCTATTCAATACAGTAATTGAAGACTTAACTTGAATAATAAGACAAATGAAGAAACATAAGTAGATACAAATTGTAAAGAAAGAAGTCAAAGTATCCATATTTTCAAATAATATGATAATATACATAAAATTCTAAAAATTCCAATGGGAACTCCTACAGCTGACAAACACTTTCATAAAGGTAGCTGGACACAAAATTAGCTCACAAAACTCAATATCCCTTTTACATAAAGATGGAAAACTTACTGAGAAAGAAATCAGGCAAGCAATAACTTTCACAATAGCCTCAAAAATATGAAATCTGTTAGATAAGTCTAACCAAGCAAGAAAAGTTGTGTATGATAAAAAAATTGAAGTTGTTGAAGAAGACATTAGGAAATGAAATGATCTCCCATACTCATGAACTGGTAGTATTAACAGTAAAAATGGCAGTCTTAAAAAAAGGAAAGACAAAAAAATGCTCCCAAAACAAAACAAAATCCAATTTACAGATTCAGAATTCAGACACAATTATTCATAGAGATTGAAAGGAAAATTCTTGGCTTTATCTGGACAATCGAAGAACCCAGAATAGGTAAAACAATCCTGAGCAATAAAAGAACGGTTAAAAGTCTCTTCATTCCAGATTTTAAGTTGTATCGAAGAGCTATAATAATAAAAAGCACAGCATATTGTCATAAAACAGACATGCTGATCAATAGGATAGAGTTAAAGACTTAACACAAGTCCGCATACATATCTACCTGATTTTTGATAAATAAGTCAGAAATACACACCGAAAAAAGACAACATTTTCAACAAATTTTGCTGGTGAAACATGTAGAATACGTGGAGAAAAATGCAAATAGATCAATACTTATTATCCATCTCAATACTCAGCTCCACGTGTATCAAAGATCTTAACATTAAAACAATATGCACTGAAACTTATATGAGAAAGTGTCGAATTGCTTTGAATTCATTGACACAGTAAAGACTTTATGATCAGGATGAAGATAGCACAAACACTGAAATCAGCAATTAATAAGTGGGACATTGTGAAACTGAAAAGTAAGGCCAAGAACACAGTCATTAGGACAAAAGTGGTAGCCTACAGAATGGGAAAAGACTTTTATCCAATTCATATCAGGGAGAGGACTAAAATCCAAAATATATAAAGAACTCAAGAAACTAGATACCAAAAAATAAATGATCCAATTAAAATTGGAGAACATATCTAAACAGAATTCCCCAGTGGAGGAAACTCAAATGCCTGATAAATACTTAACAAAATGTTCAATATTCTTAGTCATCAGAGAAAAGCAATTCAAAGCTAATTTGAGATTCCATTTTGCACCTGTCAGAAAGGCTAAGATCAATATCCCAAGTGACAGGTCATGCTGTTCAGTATGTAGAACAATAGGAACACTCTATCTTTTTCTGGGAGCTCAAACTTGTAAAGTTGCATCAGAAGTCAGTATGGCGGTTCTCACAAATTTAGGAATTTATCCACATCAAGATTCAGCTATACCACCCTTTAGCATACACCCAAGGGATAAATCACCCTATCACAGGGACACTTGCTCAACCATGTTTATTGCAGCTTTATTCATAGTAGCTAGAAATGAAAAAAGTCTAGATGTCTCTCAGCAGAAGAATTAATAAAGAAAATATGATACATTTACAAAATGGACTATTACTCCGCAGTTAAAAAAATGACACCATGAAATTTGCTAGCAAATGGTTACACCTATAAAAAATTACTATGAATGAGATTGACCTAGACTCAGAAAGATAAATATGCTATGCATTTGTTTTTATCTGGGTATTAGCTATTAAATCAAGTATAACTGACCCACAGTCCACAGACCCAGAGAGGTTAGGTATAGAGGAAGCAAAGCGGTGCCATGTAGATCTTCTTGGGAGGAAGAAATAGTATGGATTTATAGGTGGACTAGGGGAGGGTTATCAGGAATTGTAGGGTGAGGCTTAGGGAAAGGGGAGATGTGCTTGAAGGGGGGAATGTGGGGAGGAGACAGCCAGAGTTGAGGAACATTGAATGAGTGATATGTAAACCTGGTACAGTAGACAATTCCTAAAAAATAAGTGAAAAAGATTGTAGTGAAGGCTCCGAATAATGATGGAGATAGAATTACAACTGGCTATTTCTTGGTACCAAACAAAGCTTTCTATTGTGAGACTTGATCACATACAACTGTGGTTTTGGCCAAAAAGGACCCACGGGAATCTCAAAACAAATCAAGTTGTGGCCACAACAATAGTTTACCATCCACAAAATGAACAGAAAAGCTCCATTGTTGAAGACAGCACAAATGCAACTCTTCAATATGAAGAAGAACTTGTACCCACATAGAAATTTCAGCCATAGTTGCTAGTGTCTTTAGTATGGGAAGGTACTCTGCTGGCTAACAAATAATAAACTGAAATACCAATTCATCCACAAACCTTTGATCTACAATCTGTTCTAACTGAAATATATGCCAGGGAAATGATAGCGCAATGCTAGTTGGAGTAAATAACGAATTAGGTTTTGATTTAAGGTCCACTTCATCAGTTGGAACCCATACCCAATACTGTTTGTCTGATCACGAACTGGGGATTAGATAGCTAGGGTAAAGTCAAATAAAAATAAAGTAAAATAAAATAACTCTTGACTATGTTCCACCATCTAAAAGATTTCTTACTGCAGCAGATAGGAGGAATGAAGACACCAACAGTCAGTCTGTACACAGGGTGAGCCCTTGGGGGATACAGTTCAATAAGTGACATCTCCATCAAATTTCTCTAAGTGGAGCTCAACACATTTCATAAATGCAAACCAGAAAGAGTGAAAGAGCCAGAGAAGATGCTGGATGGCAGAACAAGGTCCACTAAATCTACTGAGCAAAATTCACATGAATTAACAGAGACTAAAGCAGCAAGCAAAGCAACAACACAGGTCTGCCCCTGATCTTCTGCATACATGCTTTAGTGGCCAATTTAGTGTGAAATTCCTGGTGTGTGAAAGAATGGTTCATTGATTTGCATGACTATATTTGAGGCTCTTTCTTCTTCTGTTGGTTTGCATTATCCAACTTCAATGTGATGTTTTTCTTGTATATCTTTTGTTATAATTGGTTATCATCTCTTAGAAGTGTGTTCTTTTCTATTGCAAGACAGAAAGCGAGTGGATCCAGAGGTGTAGGGAGGTGGTAAGGACCTGGAAGGGAGTTGAGGCGAGGGGTGCACCCACCCACTGAGACAATGGGGCTGATCTATTGGGAGCTCACCAAGGCCAGCTGGACTGTGACTGAAAAAGCATGGGATAAAACCGGACTCTCTGATCATGGCGAACAATGAGGGCTGATGAGAAACCAAGGACAATGGCACGGGGTTTTGATCCTACTTCATGTTCTGGCTTGGTGGGAGCCTAGCTAGTTTGGATGTTCACCTTCCTAGACATGGACGGAGGGGAGAGGACCTTGGACTTTCCACAGGGCAGGGAACCTTGACTGCTCTTTGGATTGGAG
>NW_026068124.1:1673362-1704836 GCF_014885135.2 Alexandromys fortis
AGATAATATCCAATTCAAATTTCAATAGTGCCCAAACTGAGAAAGCTCATTTATCTGAATAAGAATATAGAATAAAGGGGAGATAAAACATATCAGCCCCTTTTCATATGACCAATAGAGTTCTAATACCTTTTGTAAAACACTGAATCACACAGTAAGATAGCTCTTTTATTCAACAATATTACTGTATATTTTTTGCAGTACTGAAATTGGACCACAGATTTATTTATTCAGGGGAGAATTCTACACTCAAAATATACTAAATCATTTTTATGAGTCTATTTTACAATTATAAATAAAAAAACTGTCAGAGAAATCTGTGGTTTTGTAGTTACAAAGAGTAAAATCTGGATTTAAATTTATATTGACCTGAAATCCTCCTTGAAGGAAAGTTTTCTACAGTGTTGTTCATTGATCTAATATTTGTTACTATATTCATAAGAAAGATACATATGTTAAGTGGCCTTGTCCCTGGACATTCTTCTTTCAGAGTTATATGAATTATAATGAGGGGAATGAGAAAGGGGACCAATCAAAATTCTACTCTGAATCGCAGGTACCCCTTCTGGGAAATGATATTATCTCTAGGCATCCAGCACTAGTTATGACACTGGATACAAACATAAGTTCAGCTACTTCTACCTTTAAGAGCTCATCCAATGTGGGAAGAAGTCCTGTAGCAAAGAGAATAATTTCCTGGGTTTCCAATAAATTTTCCAAGGAATCTCAGTCTTAAGATGCATATTCTCATTTAAGTCAACTCATCCTTTAGAGATTCATAGAAGATAATGATTTTCTTTTCTATATGTGAAAATAAATTTCTGGTGATTTTTCTCAAATATAGATTATGTTATATCCCCCACACTACTTCTAGAGGAGCACAGGCTTGTCTTACTGATGATTATAGCCTGCTTTATTACTGCGAACTGCACCCTCTCAGGACAGTAAAGAGAAAAACATCATGAGTTCTGGTAGCAGAGAAGGCTCCAGAAAACAAAGGTAAGAAAAAATAATTTTTTTCTTGAAAATTCCTAAATTTACTTACATACTTCTCTTTTCTGCCCTAATTACTGGTAAACTCTAGGAAAACCAGGGGGAAATGCTCAGAGACATTGAGGTTCTAAATACATTTTACTGGATATATGAAAATAAAATGGGTGTAAGGAAAGAGGAAATGGACTTTTTCAGGAACTAAGAAGAACAGTTGTGTTATTTGTATGCCTTATAAGATTATTTATATATCCTACTGTATGTCCACTAAACCCCCAAATTAGGAAGCAGCCACTCTAGTTCTCTTCCTCTGGAATCAAAGACAGGTTATTGGTTAATGTCATTTTTCACTGCTTTTATTACAGATGCAACCAATGAAGCAATTGACTATGAAAAGTAACTCTTCAGTGACTGAGTTCATTCTTATGGGATTAACAGATCAACCAGGGCTCCAGCTGCCCCTCTTTGTCTTCTTCTTGTTAAACTACACAGCCACTGTGGTGGGAAACCTAATCTTAATGAATCTCATTTTTCTAAATTCACATCTTCACACTCCCATGTACTTTTTCATCTTTAATCTCTCCTGCATTGATTTCTGTTATTCATTTGTTTTCACTCCCAAAATGTTGATGAATTTTGCTTTAAAGAAGAACACCATTTCTTTTACAGGATGCATGAGTCAGCTATTTTTCTTCTGCTTTTTTGCCAACTCTGAGTGTTATGTGTTGACAGCCATGGCTTATGATCGCTATATGGCCATCTGTCAGCCCCTCCAGTACACAACTGTCATGTCCCCTAAGATATGTTGTCTGCTGATGTTTGGCTCTTACATGATGGGTTTTGCTGGAGCCATGGTTCACACAGGGTTTATGATCAGGCTCAGCTTTTGTGATTCTAACATCATCAACCACTACATGTGTGACATCTTCCCTCTCCTTCAGCTCTCTTGCAGTAGCACCTATGTCAATGAGCTTGTGAGTTCTGCTGTAGTTGGAACAATTCTCATTTTATCTAGCATCATTATTTTAGTCTCATATGCTATGATTCTTTTCAATATCATTCATATGTCATCAGGTAAGGGTTGGTCCAAAGCCTTAGGCACTTGTGGGTCTCACATCATAACTGTTAGTCTCTTCTACGGATCTGGGCTACTAGCTTATGTCAAACCATCTTCTGCTGAGACTGTAGGCCAAGGTAAATTTTTCTCAGTGTTTTACACTCTTGTGGTTCCCATGCTGAATCCTCTCATTTACAGCCTCAGGAACAAAGATGTCAAAGACGCTGTGAAGAAAACCATGAAGAGAATCACAGGTTGAGTGAACATTATACCTTCCTTAATCCTGCCATACTGTTCTGCCTTGTTCTTCTCTTTGTCTTTCTCAATATATTTCTTCTGCTTTGCCTTGTTCTTCTTTTTGTCTTTCTCAATATATTTCCTTTCTTTTTGTCTCATCTCTCTAAAGTCTGGAGATTTCTTATAACCTCTCATTCTGTCACTATGAGATGTAATTCTGGTGTCTAATTTTCCCCACTTGACTTGTTTCCAGCTTAATTATGACTCCACGATGTTGGTCATTATCTACTTCAGAACAAGACCCTCTTCTCCTGTGTTTCTGTTCCTAATGATAACAAAACCTATGGCTTTTTGTTGTGTGCCTTTTCCTGATGGAAACTCATAGAATGTGTTCTCAATGCACTACTTCTTCCTCTTCTGAGACAATTTTGGTTTTCTTTGCTTGTTTCCTTAAACAACAGATATTTTATTAACTAAATTAGTAAGATGGGATAAAAGAGGGCAAAACTGAAAATACAGCCTAGATCTAGAAATTTCAAGATTATTTGAGGTATTCCTGAGATATTATATTATTCTAGACTTGAAGTCTCACGTCTGTAATGAAATTCTGTACTATACTTAAATAAAATGTGGTTCTTTAAAGTCTGAGTATGTATTCAACCTATTCTTTTAATTGACCCCCACAAGACACAGAAAATATGACATTTGGTTTTGAATAGAACTGAAATTTTCACTATCATTCTTTGATACATGGATTGGTCTATAATTGTTTTTAAAATGGCAGACCTACAATCATGCCTGCAAAACAAATCATCATTTATTGCCTCCTACTTTTATGTGTCTATATATCTATATGCACACACACACACACACACACACACACACACATATATATATATATATATATATATATGATAGATGCAGTTTTGTAAAAATCTATTTTATTCCTTTAAAAACTAAAACACAGCTAGACTTGAAGTTTAGGAATAAAGAATATCTTTGCTTTTGATTGAGTTTGCTTCTCAGGGCCAAAAATTATATGGATATCTATTTTGTTATTTTATGTGTTTCTATGATCTGAAAGAGAAAATAATTATGTGACTTTTTAAGGCCATACAGCTTATGCATAAGACTAGATTCATACCCACTGTACATTTGGTTAAGAAACACAAGGGCAGAAAATTGTGAAAAAACCAGACAGACTCTCTAGAGAGTTGTTTCACAGTGACTGTGGAAGTTAGGATTCTGTCAGAAAATCGACTTAGTCATGATGCCTGTTATAGAGATAATGCAAAGATTTCAGATCCAGTTAGAAAAGTGTCCATGTTCCTATAGACACCTCAATTTAGAGTGACACAGGCATGGGAAAAAGAGTAATAAATATTTTCACCTTTTCTGATTAGTGATAATTTTCCTAGGTTTTTGAGACTGAGGAGATTGAGTAAGCTTTTCTGGTGACTCATGTTCATTTAGTTACTTGTATATTTAAGGAGTCTGATATATGTCTCATATTCATTAGTAGAGAAAAATGACTTAGACAGAACACAGAAGAAAACAAAGTTAATTATACTACACACTGTTTTCCTTTGAACATGTTCACAGGACCCAAATCCTTTAGAATAGATGGTCCTCCAAGCATATTTTTAATATATATTTTTATGGTTTATTTAACTTTATTTTTTTATGTGCTTTGGTGTGAAGGTGTCAGATCCCCTGCAACTGGATCTTCAGATAGTTGTGAGCTGCCATGTGGGTCCTCTGGAAGAGCAGTCAGTACTCTTAACCACTGAGCCATCTCTCCAGCCCCCCTCCATGCATATTTTAAGATATTTTTCTCGTGACACAAGTTTAAGCTTTCAGTTATTCTACTTAGTGTACCAATCTCAGAGAAGAAATGATTGTCCACAAGTCAAGCCTAGTGAAATAATGAGTTTGCTAGGCTTGTTCAGTGTCTGACAGAAATATAGAATATAGAATACTTAGTGATGTTGCTAAGAAGCCCTGGCCATGGTCAATGGCTCAGTAAAGTCCCATCATTGAGAAGCTCTCAGTTCTACATAGAGTATGTTTTTCATCAAAGACCATTTACTGGTGACAAAGTCTTGAGTCAGAGCTTTGTAAATACTGTGAGCTTATTGAATATCAGCAGCTTCACTCTTTGCACAAGGAGAGAATTATTCAGTTCAGAGGTGATAAAAACAGTGGTTATTTCCTGTTTGGAGTACAATAGATCTTTAAACTGTGATTCTTTAATTTATGAAGATCACGATACTTGAAAAGTGCTAAAATATTTGTTTGGATGTATAGGCTGAGAAATCATTAGACTAGTTAATTCGTTCAGTCAATCTGAATAAAACTATTGATACTAGAGTTATGTAATTTTGATTTATTACAACATTTTATAATCATCAAATGTTTCTAATATTGACTCTCATGGATATGCTATGTTTTTGTATTTTCAATTCATTCTTTGTAGCATGTGTATGATTAAATTTGTGAATAATAACTTGAAATCTACTCATATAGACATACTTTGGTAGACATAACAATGTTTCTTAAAAACACAGAATCAGTTTTGTAAAACCCAGACCTAAAATGCACTTAAATACAAAGCAAACATGGAATCGTAAGTTCAAGATACAAAGCATCATTTGAGAATTCTTTTCTAGTTATCAGCTTAGTCTGTTGGAGAACAAAACAGAGTATAACCTGGCTTTATTTTCTTTTTATTCATCTGCACATGTGTGTGGTGTTTATAAGCATGTGTGGACACACATAGTGCATATATGTATGTTGGTGCCTGAGTTTTTTTCCGTCACTATCCACTTACAAAGTGAGTTAGGATCTTTCAATTGATAGCCAAGTTCACCAATTTAGCTACTATAGATAGCCAGCTTGCTCTAAGGATACCCTGTTTCTACCTTCTGAGTGCTGCAATTGCAGACAGATTATGGTACCCACCTATGGATACTGTTATGTGAATTCTCAGGTTGATCTTCATTTCTCAATCTTACATAGCAAGTTCTTTAGTGCTTTATTCTTTGATGTAGAAAATTAAATATTTTACCATTGATATTAAAACTGTATTTAATAAAATTTATTACTAAAAATTATTGGATATGACACAATTTTTAAAATTCAACATAGTAAATCAATTAGTGGCAAAATAATGTTAAAACTTATTTAACAGTTACTGACTGACTGTGGCATAAAAATCTTTGTTAAAAATGTATAAAGAGTCTGGGTATATTTCCTATCTCTTCTTGCATCACTGTTTCTTCACTTATTTATCTTGAATTTCTAAATATATACTTTGGAAAACTCTGTTCTAAAATCTGGTAAAAATTTCATAAAATCATATTAAATCACGTTTTTATTGTATTATTTGTTCTTTTGATGACTAATTTCTTGAGTTCTTTGTATATTTTGGATATCAGACCTTTTTCTGAAGTAGGGTTAGTGAAGATCATTTCCTATTCTGTAGGCTGTCACTTTGTTTTGTTTACTGTGTCCTTTGCTTTAGAGAAGCTTCTCAGTTTCAGGAGGGCCCATGTGTTAACTGTTTCTCTCAGAGTTTGTGCTTCTGAAATCATATTTAGGAAGTGGTCTCCTGTGCCAATGCGTTCAAAGGTACTTCCCGTATTTTCTTCTATAAGGTTCAGTGTGGCTGGATTTATGTTGATATCTTTGATCCACTTAGACTTGAGTTTTGTGCATGGCGATAGATATGAATCTATTTTCATTCTTCAACATATTGACATCCAGTTATGCCAGCACCATTTATTAAATATGCTTTTCTTTTTTCATTTTATATTTTTTGCATCTTTGTGAAAAATCAGGTGTTTGAAAATGTGTGGATTACTATTTGGGTCTTCAATTCAGTTACATTAGACCTTCTGTCTGTTTTTATGCCAATACCAGGCTATTTTCAGTACGTCAGCTCTATAACTGTAATTCTTACTTGAGAACTGTTTTTATTGTATATAATTTTAATATGTTAAAAATTAAAGCTTCCTTTTTAATTAGACAAAAATGGAAATGCTGTGGAACTATCTTTGTGCATTGTAAATAAGGTTTTTTTTGTTGTTGTTGTCGTTAACAAAAACCTGACAGGCTAACACCTAGGCAGGATTTGGGGAGCAGAGAGAATTCTGAGAAGAATGGTGGAGTCTGGGGAGTCTGAAGAGAAGCTGGAAGAAGCATGATGAGTATGCTGTGTTGAAAGAAGACACTGCCACATTGCAAAGAATAAATAAAAATATGGGTTAATTTAAAATGTTAGATACTAACAAGCTCGAGCTCTTGCTCCAGCATGTAAAATTAAGGATAAGTGTCTGAGTGGTTGTTTGCAAGTGGCTATTGGGACACAGAGAAACATCACCTACCCATTTTTTGACTTTCTTATCTTTTATCAGTCCAACGAGTCAGGGCACTACTGCCCAACCTGAATGCCTTTACCACGTGATGCTTTTCTCTTTCCCGTTGAATCTTTCCAATATGATTTCATGAAATACAATATACATGTGTCATAGTCTTTACAGTCATCAAAAGTTCTTTTGCCTTCTTAAAAACTCATAATGAAATGCAAACACCTACTACACTTATTGTATAAGGTAATTTTAAATTAAAAGTTTTACATTAAAGTATATTAAACACATTAATTTTTACCCAAAATTTTTACCATGTTTTTTCTTAAGTATACCTCCATGTATGTGTGAAAATGATGAAGTCATGTTTTCTTAATATGAGTGCTCATAAGTATCAATTTATCTTGGGATTTAATTTTATTCTATTGTGTGTAAAGTTTACTCTAAACAATAGAAGACAAACTATCATGAAGTAAAGGTCCATTCCATTTTTATAAATTTTTAAAGTAGAAAGGTCTAAAAATCAATTTCCATTTTTTTGTATGATATATGTGTAATTTAACACATTAAGCAAATTGCCCATCAATTGAAGCATGTAAAGAGTCATGATACATCTTAAATAATGTAGGTTTAATTACTTAAGTCATAAATAGTATTGTAATTCTTTTATTTGTTTGAAAATGGATGAAACTGGAGACCATCATGCTAACCCAAATAAGCTAATTATATATAGTAAGTGTTATATGTATTCTTTTATATGTGAGATCTATTCTGAAATACAAAATGGGTACTAGTAGGGTTGTAGAAGAGAAAAGGAATGGAAATATGTTAAATAAAGAGATTATTATGAGAAGAATATGTTCAAAGTTAATTAGAAGCAACCCTTAGTATAATTCATATATAATAAAATTACTAAAGTTGAGCATAACAAAATTTACTTCAACTATATACAGATTTTTTTAACTACAACTAATTTAGACAATAGTTTCATGCCACTGAAAATTTTAATGATATAAATTGTATGTTCATCTTTTTAAGTCTATGCCCAGTGGACTAGACAATCCCTGGTGAAAAGTTTATGCCTGCTGTGACAAATTGGGATTTAAACATAGACTTTGTTTTTTTTTCTCTTTCTTGTTGATCTCCATAGAGTGTGCCTTAAGGGATATCTGTTCCTGGATTTCTAATCAGGTCCAAAAGAATTATAAGCAGGCCATGTTCTTTATTGATATAGTGGCTCTGGAGGGATGTCTGTGGCTTTTCTTTACTGTATTTGGGAAAATGACTAGCTAAAAGTGTTATGCACATCTCACGGTGACATCTGTAACCTTCAGATTGGGAGACATGTGCTATGACCCTTTTGTCATGCAGAACGTTATGATGACATTTCTCCACTTTTGATGTCAGTTCTACCTTCAGGATAGTGGTGGGGTGACGCATATAGAGGTCTATTCGGAAACAAGAAAGAGTGAGTTCATTTTTTATTCATGTCTCCAATTCCTCTTGTGGACAGAAAGGAGAATAATTATTGCACTGAATGTCAATAACAACAAATCGGAAGGGCAGGATTCAAACTCTACTGTCTGCCTGCTTGTGTTTCCTCTGTGTTGTGTTGGCTTCCTCTTCAGTTTAATAGTAAGACATGCAGAAGAGGTCCAGGTACCACATGAAATACAAAGCTTCCTTAGTATGTGGGGGGTGTTTATTCTGCTTTAAACAAAATACTAATGTACCATGTATATAAATAGTTTATGTGTTATAAAAGTATAATGTGGTTATTAAAAATATCACTAATGAAACCCTCACCCATATTAGTTACTATTTTCTCTTGCATGCTTTTACAGACTTTTGAAAGTAAACCTTTTTCCATCTTCTGTGAATCTAGGATAGAGTAGAAACAAATATGAAGGGACATGGAAGAATATAATTAGTGAAAATATTAAGCTACTGTGGATAGTCTTCATATCCTATATCAATTGTTAACTTCATAGAGTCTTATAATAAGTACCATGGAAATCTTACAGACTGTAAGTAATTTCTTTTCATAAGGAGTATCTGTGTGAATGATGTCCTACAGAAATTCTCTTCTTTATTAAGGAAGAACTAGATTGTCTAATGGAACTAATGGATGGGAATTGATAAACCAGAAGAGGGCATGCATTTTGTATGATATATCACATCACCTAAGTTTATCAATGTTTAAAGTTTATGAGACATCATGCATAGTGTAGGCTTAGTTACTTAAATAATAAACAGTATTGCAATTATATTAATTGAATATGGATGGAATTGAAGATCATCATGTTAGACAAAATAAGTTAATTATATAAGATAGGTGTTATATGTATGTGTGGTGTATGCAATATAGGCATGCAGGTCAGACAATCTACGTCCATAGGCTGAGGCATGGGTAGAAGAATATTATTGTAATAACCAGATTATAAAGATGAAATAGGCAAGAGTAATTCAAATTTGCCGTTATTTGAGAGTATGGTAATATATTCATATGACAAAGAAGAATTTTTGTCAATTTTTCCAAATTCTGATACTGTTGAAAACCTGGAAACAGAGCTGGTTTGTTCACTATTAAAATTTTCTTCACTCCTAGATTTTCAATGATAAGCATGCTGGCTGAAAATGGCTCCTTGGTGATTGAATTTGTTCTTGCTGGTTTGACAGATCGTCCAGAACTCCAGCTGCCTCTTTTTTATGTGTTTCTTATAATCTACATTGTCACAGTGATTGGAAACTTTGGTTTGATCACCCTGATTGGTCTCAAACCTCACCTGCACACACCAATGTACTATTTCCTCTTCAACCTCTCCTTCATTGATCTCTGTTACTCTTCTGTCTTCAGTCCCAAAATGCTGATGAACTTTGTCTGTGAGAAGAATACCATCTCTTATGTAGCGTGCATGACTCAGCTGTTTCTCTTTCTATTTTTTGTCATCTCTGAATGCTACATGTTGACCTCAATGGCCTATGATCGCTATATGGCCATATGTAACCCATTGCTATATAAGGTCACCATGTCCCCTCAGGTCTGTTCTGTGATATCTTTCTCTGCTTATGGGATGGGGTTTGCAGGAGCCTCTGCCCACACAGGATGCATGCTCAGACTGACCTTCTGCAATGCTAACGTCATCAACCATTACTTGTGTGACATTCTGCCCCTCCTTCAACTTTCTTGCACCAGCACCTATGTCAATGAGGTCATAGTTCTCATAGTTGTAGGTATTAACATCACAGTCCCCAGTCTTACCATTCTCATTTCCTACATTTTTATCCTGGCCAGCATTTTAAACATCAAATCCACGCAAGGAAGATCAAAAGCCTTCAGTACCTGTAGTTCTCACATCATGGCAATTTCTCTTTTCTTTGGATCAGCAGCATTCATGTATCTTAAATATTCTTCTGGATCTATGGAACAAGGAAAAATATCTTCAGTTTTCTACACTAATGTTGGGCCCTTGCTCAATCCCCTGATTTACAGTTTTAGGAACAAGGACGTCAAGGTGGCATTAAGAAAATCAATGATTAGGTTTCAGAAGAGAAACATATTTTAATTAGAAACAATCTTTCTTTATGAATTTGGAAGATTAAATTTGGGGGGATTGTTTTTGTTTGTGAATGAGAATTTACCTATTATTATATGTGTAATTTTGTAGACTTGTTTTTGCAATATTTTATTTGGATAATTTCATTTTTGTTTCTGTAACTCTGGCAAATCTAATAGGAACTCCAAATAATTGGTAACATTTTTATGAAGAAATAAGTACACAGGCATTTTTTATTGCTATTTCTTATTCTAGGCTATTGGCCTAGAATCTAAATCTAAATCTAAAACTAAAAATGAAAAACAATGGGTGCTTTCTAATTTTATAGTAGAAATATGGTTATGATAATGTTGGGAAGCTGGGTAGGAGATGACAATAAGGTTTTTAATTTGTATGGTTTCGATCAGGAATATTGTATTTGAATTCATTGCTTCTCATTGAAACTCTGTTTAATCATTTTTATATTTTAAATTTATGTAGCAATAGATTTTGCAGTTCATGCTAAAAAGACATTGCAGTTATGTCAGATGATGTGTATTTTCTTCAATTTAATCACCACACAGTAGATATCTATGTAATTATCATTGTTATTCATAAGCAAAATATGTATAGTTTTACTTTTCATTTACAAATAAAATCAGAAAAACTCATTATTTGCATACATAATTCCTAATTAATGTAGATTGCAAGAAAAATAAGAACATTGTCATGGACATTTAAGAACAAGGCCTGAATATATATGTTTTACTTAAAGTCATATCTAATAAAAATAAAAATGACTTGTGTTTTTGGGGATATTTTAAAATTTGGCTGTTTTTATACTTATTTAAAAATTTTAAGTGTGTTTGAAGACGAGAGGTCCACAAGTAGGTGTTACTATCATCTTCCCAAGTTGTTCAAAGCAAGCTACATTCAATGTCAGGTAATCCAGACTAGATGGGACATGCACTTCTAAGGATTTTCTAGTCTGCACCTCCCACAGGTACACTGGGATTATAGGTATGTGAACACTAAGTCCAGATATGCATGGGTTCCGAAGATTCAGTCTAGGTAATTAGGCTCTGGTGGCAAACACTTCAACATACTAAGCCATCTCCCTGTCCCCAAAATTGAATACTTTTATTAATATGCTATATGCTGAATATATCTTATTTTCTGATTTTTGCCATAAAAGTAATATGATCTTTAAAAGTTTATAAGACATAATTAGGCAGGTCAGAAAATTATTTAAAAATATGTAATAACAATTTTAATTACAGTTTCTTTTTTATTGTTTTTACTGAGCTACACATTTTTCTCTGCTGCCCTCCGTTCCTCCCCTCTCTCTTTCTACCCTCACCCATGGCCCCATGCTACCAATTTGCTAAGGAGGTCATGTCTTTTCTCCAATTCTATTTAGGTCCATGTATGTCTCTCTTAGGGTCCTCTTTGTTGTCTAGGTTCTCTGGGGTTGTGGATTGTAGGTTAGTTTTCTTTTGCTTTATGTCTAAAAGCCATTTATGAGTGAGTACATATCATATTTATATTTTTCTTTCTGGGTCTGGTTTACCTCACTCAATATGGTTCTCTCTAGATCTGTACATTTGCCTGCAAATTACAAACTGTCATTATTTTTCATCACTGGGTAGTACTCCATTATGTAAATGTCCCAAATTTTCTTTGTCCATTCTTCAGTTGATGGGCATCTAAGTTTGTTTCCTGGTTTGGGCTATTACAAAAAATGCTGCTATAAACATAATTGTGCACATGTCCTTGTGGTATGATTGAGCTACCTTTTGGGTATATACCCCAAATTGGCATTGCTGGGTCTTGTGGTAGAATTTTTTTTTAATTTTCTGAGAAATCACCATATTGATTTCCAAAGTGACTGTAGAAGTTTGCACTCTCTTCAGCAATGCAGGAGAGTTCTTACCCCACATCCTCTCCAGCATAACCTGTTTTGGATCTTTGCCATTCTGATAGGTGCAGAATGGAATCTCAGAGTTGTCTTAATTTGTATTTCTCTAATGGCTAAGGATGTTCAGCATTTCCTTAAGTGTCTTTTAGTCATTTGAGATTTGTCTGTTGAGAATTCCCTGTTTAGGTCTGTACTCTATTATTTTGGATTGAATTTTTTTTTTCATTTGATGTCAAGTTTCTTGAGATCTTTGTATATTTTGGAGATCAGTCCTCTATCAGATGTGTGGTTAGTGAAGATATTTTCCCACTCTATAGGCTGTCGTTTTGTCTTGTTGATTTACTGGGGAGCCAAATGCTTTTAAAATTAAGTTTCAGCTAGCATACAAAATTTATTTCACTATAACACTGTTATGTATATGTATATACATATGCATATATATGTATGTCATGGTTCCTTGCTTATATCCAGGATCATTCATTTCCCCACTACCATTCCCTTTTCCCCCTTCCTCTTAATATCTCCTTAAGTGTTCATATCACATATGTATACATTATGTGTATATATGTATATATATATGCATATGTGAATATATGTATATACACAAGTTATAATTAATTATTTAGTATTTATATGAAAGAAAATGTGACATTTTGTCATTATTCCCCCTCATCATGTTGTACACTCTTCCTTTGTAAATTTATTAATCTCCTGTCATATTCTCTTCTCTAACTTCATGTTTTATTATATATTATATGTTAACCACTATTTGCTAATTAATCTAAAAATAAATAATTTAATTAGTGCTTAATATTAAATAAATAATGCACATTTAAAACCTAGATTCTCTATTTAAATTCTGGCTTGGATAATTTAAAACAGTTATCTGCAATTCCATTCATTTTCCTTCAGATGGCATAGGTTAATTTTTATTTTGTTTATTTTTTATTTTTTCAATGCTAATCATGTCTTTTCTTTTTTTATTAATTTTTATTGAGCTTTACATTTTTCTCTGCTTCCCCTCCCTGCCTCTCCCCTCCACTTCCACCCTCTTCCAAGGTCCCCATGCTCCCAATTTACTCAGAAGAGTTTATCTTTTTCTACTTCCCATGTAGATTAGATTTATGTAAGTCTCTCTTGGGGTCCTCATTGTTGTCTAATTTTTCTGGGATTGTGATTTGTGGGCTAGTTTTCTTTGCTTTATGCTTAAAAAATACTGATGAGTGAGTTCATGTGATATTTGTCTTTCTGTGTCTGGGTTGCCTAACTCAAAATGGTGTTTTCTAGCTCCATCTATTTTCCTTCAAAATTCAAGATATTGTTATTTTTTCTGCTGTATAGTACCTTTTTGTGTAAAACTGAATAAAACACATATATGTCACATTTTACTTTTTTATAAGTTTGTATCTGAACAAGCTTTATTTCGATTTTATTTTAGATTTTGAAGTTATACAAGATAATGTTTCATTATGACATTCTGATAAATATATATAGTTGGACTTTGGTTTTTATCACTGCTTGTTACCATTTCTTCACAAGTCACCCAAGCCCACTGCTTTAATTTCTCTCCTTAAAGATCCCTCTTTTACTTTGCTTTTAATAATCTAGATTCCTGATATTCCTCTTTCTCTGCAGACTCACTGCTTTTTCTTTTATTATTTTCTTGGCATATAGTGATAAGATTCACAGAGATGTTTTCTTCATGTAATAATTCTATCACTCATTTCCTGTGTCCTTCTTTTTCTCCCCCCAACTTTTCCCAGATAAAGCTTTCTTCTTTCAAGTTGTACAAATATGTGTGTATATTATATGATCTAGAATCTAAAAGCAAGCAAAAACATTAATTTTTTCTAGATACTGCATATTTTCCCGCTATTTAATCTCCAGTACATTCAATTCCTGTCAATAACAAAATTTCTTTCTGCTTTATGGTTAAATAAAATTATCTGTATATAATTTATGATACATATCATTAGATATGTGACCATCAACTATAATTATATATATATATATATGTGTGTGTGTGTGTGTGTGTGTGTGTGTGTGATCATAAAGTTTAGGTACGACAAGAAATTTCATGCTCAATTGGTTACCATCCTGCACATATCTGAGACACTCAAGTCTTTGAGGACCCAATAATAGTAGGGAGCACCTCCAGACTTTGTCTTGATTCAATTATTGCTTAACACATGCACAAAAACAGAGAAAGAGTTTGAAGTAGCTTCCTTAAAACCTGACATCTGAAAATATATGTAGCATGGTAGGACTCAATCGAGCTCTTACTTTCCTCTCCTGAGCAACTAGTAGATGTCTGAAGAGATGTCCTCACTTAAATAGATTCCTTTCTTTGCATAACCAGGCTCTCTCCTAGACACACTTAGCTTTTAAGTTTACCTTCCTACAGTTACCACTCCATAAAGCTGAGTTGACCTAATATTCTGACTTGGGTGTGTTTATCAAGAGAACTGGGTTTTGGGCAAGCAAATATAGCATTGGTGTCTGTACAAATAAACTTTTCTTTATACTTTCAAAACGTACTAAGTTTTAGTCACCTTGTTGGAGAGATGCCACTGTGGATGTCAATTAGTTTTCTAGAGCCTCATAGTTGTCTGTCTGTATAGCAGTGAAACAAGGCAGAGAGCCAGCTTCATGACACGCCTGACTCATCTTCATGAATATATCCCACAGCTCTGTCTGACTCTTGGGCAGCTATTCAACTTCATGCTTCATTGTGGCTTGGATTCTCAGGACCCAGGAGTATGTCAGTTTTAACCAGTGAGATCCACCATTTGCCTTATTATTAAGCTGGAAACACGGGTGTTTAGAGTTAGCACAGTTTTCATTGCAAACATTATATTTTGCATACCTGGAAGATAAATACAAACATTTTTACTTGTTTGTTTTGTCCATGTGTTATCTTTTTTTATTTCCAATTTTTTTCTTTTATACAACATATCCCTCCTACCTTTCCTCTCCCCAAAATCCACAGCTCCTCCATTTGCCTTCAGACAAGAGCAGGCCTCCAAAGGGTATGAACTGACCATGGCATAATAAGATATAATATGAATAGGCACAAAATCTAATATCAGGGCTAGATGAGGCAATGTAGTGGAAGAAAAAGGATCCCAATGATGGTAAAAGAGTTAGAGATGCCCCCACTCCCACCATTTGGAGTTCCAAAAAAACACCATTCTAACAACCATAATGTAAAATATTTTCCCAGACAGAGCTTTGCTCTGTAACCTAAACTGGCATTAATGTTGATGTTTTCTGCCTCAGCCTCCTGTGTAGAGTGTTGATAGACCAATGTCTGTTAATTTGAATATTTTCTTTTTGCATTCTCAGCATATAGAATATATATATATATACTCATTTTAAAATTGTATTTATAATAAAAGAAATAAGGCTAGAATCTTGATCCTTACTTTGTTAATAGAAACACAAACCCTATTATACATGACAGAATTTCCATGAGAATAGAAGAAAATCATCAACTTTATCTAATTGTTTGTAATTTGTGTTTCTGTCAACTTCAAAGAATTTTTTCTACTTCGAAATTGATTGGCTAAAATCCATAATATATTTTTGAAAATGGCTCTTTTATTTGCAATGTAAACCCCACTGCCTCCTAAATATTCATCCTTATATGTTTGATGATTCTTTTTGCAGTAAATGAAGACTATAAGGTAAATTTCCCAGCCTGTCTAAATGCAAAGAAAAAGTAACCATGCACTGCCTAGATACAAATGAGGCTAATAACACAAACCCTATACCTGAGGCTCAAGGATCATCACTAAGGAGAGCCCAGAAAGATTTTATGTTTCTTCTATAAGGGATAGGGCTTTTTCTCCCTTGTACTCTAGACAACATGGATGACTGCACAAGACTTACAAAATCTATAACAGTCAACATGTCAACATGGATGGAGAAAAATTAAACAAGTTCTCTCTGCTAGATGAATAGCTATAGGCAGTCAATGGGAAAGTGCACATTTTTTTCAGCAATGAAGAGTCATCCCTAAATACATACAAGTAAGGTCAATGTTAGTTATTGATCTTAATGAGATATATTATATACTATTACATATATATTTAATATAGATGAAAAGGTCATATGTTTGAGAGAAGACAAGGAAGAAATTAGAAGTGGAAAAGAGGAATAGAAAGGGGGTGAATACAGTATGTCTATATACAAAATCCTCAAGCAAAAGTCAAAAAGAACAGTGGTGAATTTTCATTATCTAACTTAAAGACTATATATACTACAACAGCCTCCATAGTTTAGTATTTGTAAAATGATCAATATGCAAAAATATAGATTGAATAAATAGATTCAGTAGACGGTCAACTGGCATTTGATAAAGAGTGGTGCCATTCAATGCACATGCAACGTTTCTTTAAAACAAGCCACATTGTAAAACTTTGAGGTCCATATATCACTAGCAGCATTTATATGCACATACCTATACATAACTTCTTCCCTGCTCACTTTGAAGTTTTGTAACTGGCTGTTTACAACATATTTCCTTTCCTCACTTCTTTTAATGAAACAATTCTTACCCATTGGTACATGCTGTTCAGTACCATTTTGAAAATGATAGAAGCTGCAAACCTAAACAATTAATTAGGATGATTTTACATGTCTTAAATGTTGATTTTCCTAGTATACCATTGCATTCATATTGTTTTTACATTTAACTTTCAAAATTCAGGTTCATACTCTGTGTGACAACCAAGTCAGATGTGAAGTGACTTCTTTAACCACTTACAATATTGTTTTTAGATTGACTTCTCACTTAACCTGGATCTTGTAGCTTCTGATTAGTTGGTCATCAAGTACCATAAAACTTCCTGTGTCAATCTTACCATGTTTTGACTTCTTCAGAGCTTTATTTATTTACACATTTTCCCTCATACTATACATCTATGTCTAGTTTTTGGACATTGAATGTATAAATTAATCATTAGCACTTTACCTTACTTCTCTCTATTAGAAACACAATTTATACAAAAACCTAGAGGAAATTATACTGCCTTTTGTGGAACTATATTGAATGATCCTTGATTTTTTTTGATGTATACATTATTTCCTGAAAATACTCATAGCAGTAAGTCTAAAACTTCTAGAGGAAAATGTGTCGAGTGGTGAGAATTGCTTTGGGGGTATACGGCAGGTGACAACTAGTGTTCCGCAGGTCAACCCACCAGATGAATACTTTCTCCTATGTAGCTCCAACAGTGGTATACAATTCAACTTATAGGTACTGCAAGTGAGTTTTTTTTTAAGTTGTGCTCTCTAAATTGAGTAAGATAGCCAATAAAGCAGGAAAAAAAAAACTTTGCTAAATATACATCTTGCAGACAGATTACATACACGAGAAAAGGACTCGAACAAGTTTAAACTGGTCAAAATCCCAACACTGAGAAGGGGAAGTGGACATGAAGTCCAACACTGAATCAAGAAGCTCGTTTTTGAAGGAAAACAGAGAAAGAGTGGACATGGGGGAGAGGAGAGACAGGAGGAGGGGACTAAGAAGTCTAGAGGGAGCAGGAGCTGTAGTCAGAATATATTGATAACAAAAAATAAAAATGAAATGAAATTTTAAAAAAGGTTCCATAACTTCCCTAAACAGAACTATCAATTGGAATCAAGTGTTCAAGTACATAAGAATATTTACACACACACACACACACACACACACACACACACACACACACACACACTCACACACTATAGCTTTCAGATAGTGCCAGGTGATAGGATGACTTCTTTTGACATAGACTATGTTTTACTTAATTTCCTGTTCTCTGAGATATCCTGATTGGCAAGAAACTCAAATGGATATATAATGGTATATTTCCACACCGGCAATATCACTGCAGTGAATAGGTATGTACTACAGGACATCTAATTCTCCATAGTGTTTCCCCAGAGAAAAATCTGGAGAAGCAAAGGTCTTTCCATTTTTAATCAGGTCCCTAGGATTTACACGGTCATAGAAACCTCTTGGGTCATAGTGACAGGTGGCTCTTTTGGCATCAGTAGATCTAATTTATCTCCCCAAGGTTCGAGAAGACCCTCTGGGCAAAGCCTCTCCATTAGCTATGATCTCTAGCTAATAATTTCTCAGAACATTGGAGAGCAAACAGTGTGTTCTGAATCTTTCAGTCCAGTATTCATTCCAAGCTGAATGATTAGCTTTAAGATGGTCCGCATCATATGCCACTAAATTGGCCAGATGACCAGAGCTATTAAAACACCCTACCACTGCTGTGAAAGGAAACTTAAGAAGGTCCACTCCTGAAGTCTCTATGCAAAAAGGTGCTTTTTTTCTTGTTTTTTTTTTTTTTTTTTTTTTTAAGAAATTTCCTCCAAGGAAGCCAAGCCAAGGAGTCTTTGATATGCCTCGTGTCCTCATCCAAACAACCACGGACTGTGAGAAAGGTACTAGACTACCAAGGTAGAAGGGAAGCAGAGCGACTGTAGCAGTCTGCTCCTTAGCCTCAAGAAATATGTATTTAATACACAAATATAAATTTATTAACTATTAATCCTTAGGAATGTTAGTATATTTTATTATTTGATAATGTGTTTATATGTGTGGGTGCACACATTACATAGCTTGCATGTGAAGGTCAGATAACAATTTGCTGGAATGGGCTCTCTCCTTCCCAGTTATGGATCCTGGGGATAGAACTAAGATTACCAGGGCTGGAGGCAACTGATTTACTGTCTTCCTGACCCATTATTAATCATTCCCTTAGTATTATAAGGAAGGCATATCAAAATGGAAATGGAAAAGGAAAGTGCCCAGAAGGGTGTATTTGAGAATAATATTCCATTCTAAGTATTATCACAGTGGGTGTACTGGAAAAAGCTAGGGTATTATCTTAATGTTCCCATTTCTTACCTTTTCATAGATATGACCTGACAAGGAATGGCCTCCAGCAATGATTCTACCACAGTGAAGGAGTTTATCCTGCTGGGCTTGACACAGCAGCCAGAGCTCCAGCTGCCTCTCTTCTTCCTCTTTTTGGGAATCTATGTGGTTTCTATGGTGGGAAACCTGGGCTTGATTGTTCTGATTGTTTTGAACCCTCACCTGCACACCCCTATGTACTACTTTCTCTTCAACCTTTCCTTCATTGATTTCTGCTATTCCTCTGTAATAACCCCCAAAATGTTAGTGAGTTTTGTGAAGCAGAACATTATCTCCCATGCAGAGTGCATGACTCAGCTCTTTTTCTTCGCCTTCTTTGTTATTGATGAATGCTGTATTTTGACAGCCATGGCCTATGACAGATATGTGGCCATCTGTAAGCCACTGCTTTATAAAGTCATCATGTCCCATCAGGTCTGCTTCACAATGGCAATGAGTGTTTACACAATGGGGTTTGTTGGTGCCATGGCCCATACAGTGTGCATGCTGAGACTCTCCTTCTGTGATGGCAACATCATCAATCACTACATGTGTGACATACCCCCTCTCCTGAAGCTCTCTTGCACAAGTACCTACATCAACGAGCTGGTGGTTTTCATTGTTGTGGGTGTCAATGTGATAGGACCTAGTTTGATCATCTTCACTTCTTATACTTTGATCATTTCCAACATTTCCCACATCCGTTCCACAGAGAGCAGGTCCAAAGCTTTTAGTACCTGTAGTTCTCACATAATAGCTGTTTCTATTTTCTTTGGAGCCTCAGCATTCATGTATCTTAAGCCTTCCCCTGTTGGGTCTCTGGGTGAAGATAAAGTGTCCACTGTTTTCTATACCATTGTTGGCCCAATGCTGAACCCTTTCATCTACAGTTTGAGGAACAAGGATGTCCATGTTGCACTGAGTAAGACTTTGAAAAAAAGCATGTTTATATAAATAGAAACTAATTTTATAGATACAATTGAAAGGAAATCCCAATTATTTAATAATATACAAAATTAATTGTGTAAATCAGTTCACAGATCAAGACATATGAAGCAGAGAGTGAGTCCTTTATACTTTTTTAAATAGTAAAGTGAAAATTTCAGTTATTGATTCTTGAGCTTACTTTCAGTTTCTCTAATTTTTACTTTCTTTCTGTCTCAACATATGACTTAGGATTTTCTCAAACTCATGATTCTTTATTCTCATCCTCCTGAGTGCTAGAATTATAAGTGGACATATACAACTGTATATGGTTTATATAGATTTAAGTAGAAGTTCTGAGTAAATAAATTGAGAAATGACAAGGTTGTGCATTTTTTTTTCTAAACTGGAAACATCTAGGACTCTGTAGAGCTGTGATGGACATGCACTAATTCAGAGATCTTAGAATTAGTCTTTCTTAACTTAGAAATCTTCTGTTCAATGTTAAACAAACTTCTGCTGGGAGAGATTTCTTTCTTTCTCTAAGAGAAGAGGAATAGCGTGAATGTCCCAGTCAATCTGATTTTCTACCCACTTTCAGTTAAGGGAATTTAGCAAAGTCAAATTTCCTTATTCTATTTCCCGAGGACAGGATACTGAATAGCAATTCAGTGTACAAAATGAAAGGAACCTAACTCTAGGTGCATATCTCTGATTTCAGGAACACGGTGGATATGCTGGTAGGCTGTGTGTTCACTGACAAAATGTCTAGCTACTCATTCTAGCAATGCTCTGAAGAAAAGTTTGTTCTTTTAAAAAATTAATTTTATAATACTGATTAATTAGCAGGTAAATATTTCAATTATATTATTTGTGTTTCATGAATGTATATAGCAAAAATAATTCAGATTTTATTTGAGTCAGTCTTTCTGAAATCAATGGTATAGAGAGCTCTGTTATTTCTTCAGAATCAGTGGTCAGGATGGGCTTGACTAAGGAGTGGTCTGTGAGCTGACAAGTCATTGAGCACAATGTGACAGCCATAGAGAGGATATTTCCAGCAAAAATTGTATTTGACACAAAATCTGACAGGCAATGAAAACTTTGATGCATATAAAAGCAAAAAAGACATGAATTCAACTCCATATAACTTAGACTTAAAGCTGATATGTTAGGAATCTGTAAGGGAAAAGATGAGTGCTGCTCAAAGAAAATGACATTCCCTAAGATATTAATCACAAAAGGGCTATTTTATTTCATATTACATTATTTTTACTGTTTTGAAGTCCTATCTATGTTAATTTTGTACACACTCCACAGACACATTAAGCATTTCACTGCTAATTTGTGGTGAAATTTGTTACACTGTCATTACTCAAGCATTCTCATAGATATTGAAGTTGTCATTGAAATTGAATCATAAAAATTGATGATAACACAAATTATTAATAATTTCATTGCCATTGAAGATTCCTTGTGCAACTTGTGCATATATATACATATATGCGCACACACACACATATATATATATATATATTTTTATTAGATCTGAACTAGGTTTACAGTTTAAATAACTTATATTAAAGAAAATATAATGTTAGTTGAACAAAAGCAATACCCATAGTCATGTCCAAGGGTGTGGGGATGGGGGAAAAAGTGATGAGGTTTCAAACCTATACAAAGAACTATAGACAACTGAGAAAATCTGGGAGACAGAGAGGTGGTCTTCCCCAGGGAAGAAAATACTAATTGGTTTGTCCAGTGTCAAATTGTGAACCCTGAAACTATAAACACAAATATCATTATACAGACAGAGAAGGTTATATTTATGAGTATATATGCATATTCATATATTTGAAAGCAATAACAAGTAGTCAATAAAAAGGTCAGGATTTGAAGGAGATGGAGGAGGTTTGTTTAGAAGGGTATGGAGGTAGAAAACGGAAAGTAAAAAAAAAATCTGTAATATTCTTAGATTATAATTTATTTAAATTGCAGTATAATCTTATGCCTATAGTCTTTATTATTTTGAACAGAAAAATATTCTTTATGAAACAAAACTTCTCCTTTGAAACCTTCTGTTAAAAACGCAAACTTTTTAGCAGTTTTCTATGTAAAACACATCTATTGGGCTGGAAGACTGGATCATTCTGAGGGAACACAGAATTCTTTTCATGCAGTTCAAAACTGGCAAGGCAGGCAGTGGTGGTGCATGAGTATAATAATAGCACTTGGAAGCAGATGTAGGTAGATCTTGGTGAGTTCAAAGCCAACTTTTTATACAGAGCGAGTTCCAGAACAGCTAGGGCCACATAGAGAAACCCTATCTTGGGAAAAGTTACTGCAGCTGTAACTCCTGGGGATCTAAAGGCCTCTTCTGGCCTCTGTTGGCACAGCTCTCATGTGCACAAACTCACATTCATACACACACACACACACACACACACACACACATAAATAAAAGCATTTAAGAAGGGGTTTCTTTTGATTCATAGTTTGATGACACAAAGCATAATGGTAGAAAGAGAATGGTGGCAGGATCAGGAAATAGATGTCTGCTATTTAAGGTTGGAAACATATAGAGAGGAATGTTGTTGCCAAGGTCACTGTCATTTTCTTTCTGTCTGAGGTCTAGCTCATAGAAAGGTCTGACCACTTTCATGATTAGTCTGCCCATGGCACTAAAGCCAATTTAGAAACTTCCTCACAAGATGTGCAGACATGCCATGCATAGATTATTCTATGTCCTGTTATCACCATTAATCATCATAAGTCCACCTGTGGTTAATTTAATGTGATAGCCTCTTGAAAATTTATATTTACTTTTCAGCACCCATCTTGTTGGTGACAAACTTCTTTTAGATGTCTAATGGCACATGTTACAATATAATCCTCTGTCTTTCTCAGGCTCTCTCTCTCTGTTTCTCTCTTTCTCTCCTCCTATAAAATTTAATAAGAAAAGTAAAAGTAATTGATAGACTGATTTGATCCACTATTGATATTTTCTTCACAAAGCAAGCCAGTCCACATTTTTTTTTAGTTTAGCCTTTCTCAAGTCCTTAGGAGACAGGCAGAACAAATCCACACTTTTTTTCAGAGTATAATGCAAATGTATTCCACTCCAGCTCTTCATATTGTTCCACTCTGAGATTAGAATGGTCCTTAGTTTCTGCATTCAAGGTCCCCTCTAACCCCAAAATTGAAAGTCTTGTGTGTCTCTCTACAAAGCAATTCTATATGTTTATTAGGCATAGAGTCAGATTCATCACACCAAATATATGATCCTGGTTTCAGTGTTCAGCATTAATTAATTTATTGTTTTTATGACAAAATATACTACTAACATGAAGAAAGAAAGAATTATTTTGTTTCACAGTTGGAGCATTCAGTCTCCCATGGCCATGGAAGCATGAGACATGGTGCCTGGTATAAGTTGGTCATCATGTTCACATACAGGGAACATACAAAGTATGTTGTTTCTCCTTTTTATTCAATCTGTGAATGGTGCCACTCATATTTACAGTGTGTCTACCCATTGACATATCAGAGTTCTCTATGTGATTCTAGATCCTGATGTCAATCTCATTGCCTTGGCAAATATGAGTAAAACAAAACAAATGTGTTTGTGTGTGTGTCTGTCCATGTATAAGTCGTAAAAATGTCTCTTTACTAATAAAATTTCTGTCTGCTTTCATAATAATAATTTTGATATAAAAATGTGTATGGTTCTTCAGTATCTAATTATTCTACAACAGTTGTAGAACATACTTTTCTCAGAGAGGTGTTGGGGTTGTTGTTCCTTTAGTGGTGCTGGGAATTGAAACCAATCCTTGGAATAATGGACATATGAGGCAAATACTGTACTGTTGAACTCCATCCCTAAACAAATTATTTATTTTAAACACATTTTACAACTTAAATAGCATTCTTTTATTATACTCAGGAATATTTGGTTTTGAAGTGAGAAAACATTGTTGAAGAGATATGACTGTAAAGACAAAATGAGGCTTTAATCTATTCTATCTTTTTAAATTTGTCTGTTTATCTACATAGTTTCAGGAGGGAAGGCTGGAAAATAAGATCAAAACTAACATAATAAAAATCTAGATGTCAGAGATATAGAAACTTCTTGGCAAGGCTAATGAGTTATAGATAATGTGAAGAAAAATCCATGATTTGTAATGACACAGATGCTGAGTATTTGGTGATGTAGATGCCTAGTTCAACATTTGTCATTAAGACCTTGATCTTTTATTCTCTTTAAATTATCTCTTTTAAATATTAGTTTATCTTTTTTAGTTTTTAAATTTTTTAAAGAAAACAAACTATTTTTTTCATTATACATAGCAATTCAAGTTCCCACTCCTTCCCCTCCTCCTATTCCCTCCACATACCCCCACTCCACTGCCATCCACTCTTCAGAGTGAGGGAGGAAGGTCATTGTTTAAGTAATAAAGAAACTGCTTGGCCTCATAGGTTAAAACATAGGTGGGAGAAGTAAACAGAAAAGAATGCTGGGAGGAAGAGGAAGTGAGCTCAGAGGCCATGCTCCCCTCTCCCGGGCAGATGCCATGAAGCAAGCTGCCAGGTCAGATATGCTGAATCTTTCCCGGTAAGACTGATGCTACACAGATTATTAGAGATAGGTTGATTGGGATATGAGAATTAGCCTGTAAGGGCTAGAGTTAATGAGCCAAGCAGTGTTTAAAAGAATACAATTTGTGTGTTGTTATTTCGGATAAAGCTAGCCGGGGGCGGGAGCTGGGTGGCAGAACACAGCCCGCAGCTCCCACAACATCAGAGAGTGTAAGGCACATTGCGTTGGGGAAGGTCCAAGGCCCTCCCTACTATATCTAGGCTAAGCAGGTATCCATCCAAAGAAAATTGGTTCCACAAAAGATAATACAAGCAGTAGGGATAAATCCTGGTGCCAATGCCAGTGGCCCCTCAGTCTGCCCCAGCCAAGCAACTGCCAACCACATTTAAAGGGACTAGTTTGGCTCTATGCTTGTTCCTTACCACTCTGGATTGTGTTGGTGAGCTTCCATTAGCTCAGGTAGACTATTTCAGTGGGTGTACCCATCATGGTCTTGACCTGTTTGCTCATATTCTCATTCTTCCCACTCTTCAACTGGACTTTGGAAGCTCAATCCAGTGCTCTTCTGTAGTTCTCTTACTCTGTTTCCATAAGTTTCTGGATGAAGGTGCTATGGTTATATTTAAGATATTCATCAGTCTGACTACAGGGCAAGTCAAGATCAGGCCCCCTCTCCTTTATTGTTTAGGGTCTTAGCTGGGGTCTTCCTTTTGGATTTTTGGGAATTTCTCTAGAGCCAAGGTTTTTGCTAACCCCATAATGGCTCACTCAAACAAGATATATCTTTTATTGCTCCATCTATATATTTTTCTCCATCTTGACTATCCTATTCCATCAAGTTTTATTTGCCTCTCCCCTTCTCCCTTCCTCTTTTCCTTCCAATCTTTCTTCTCCCCCATATACACATTAGAGAACTACTCTTCAGTATAAACAATGACATCTTGAATTTTGCATGCAAATGGATGGAACTAGGAAACACCTTTTTAAGTTAGGCAACCCAGACCCAAAAGGATGAATATGATGTGTACTCACTTATAAATGGATACTAACCAAAAACAAAGGATATTGAGCCTATAGATCATGATCATAGAAAAGCTAAGTAACAAGGTGAGCCCAAGAAAAAACATATAAAGTCAAAACAGACAAGTTTGCCTGACAAAATTGGGAACATAGATGTAGTTTCTTTTTCTATTGTTGTCTATTTGTGTTTCTGAACTAGCCCCTCATTCCAGAGGAATTGAATCTGTAAATCCCAGAGACTGTCCATGAATTACAATATTCATCTATAACAGTATAACACTAAACAAACCTTAACTTCTATAGGTCCAAGAAACATCAAACTGTAACATGGACATTAATAATATTCACTATAAATATATGACCTTTGAGGTGCAAAAAAATGAATTCATGGTTGTACTGCTTAAACAACTAAAGAAAATCCCAAATCAAGAAGATTATTTTCATGTGCTTTACTCAAACTTATTTGGCATCCTAAAGGGTATGCCTCTGCTATCCCTCTTTACATGAAATTGTAAATATAGATTCCTTAAGTACCTATTAAGTGAAGCCATTTATTTTAGTTCTACTAGTCAAATGACTTCATGTTTTGTCTCAATTTTCTTAATTAAGGTATAATTGGCTTAAAATAGGTTCGCATGATCAAAGTGAACATATTAAATGAGAGATACCAAAAGGAAAGCAGGTTAGTTGATGTCAGAGGACAGAAGTGAAATTAGAGGAGAGTACTATAGAGAGGAATGACAGGGGATCTCTTTATTGATGGCGGGGTGATTATATGTCCTGATTTGGGTGATGGCATATGAAATTTGGACTTGGATTATATAGATTATACATAGATCTGCACTTACATATATTTGTACACACATCCCTGTTAAGCTTCTTGATGCAGAATAATCTCTGTAGTATTGTTAACATTGTTGTGTCAATGTCATTTTCTATTTATGTTTTATGAGGCAGATTTTAAAGATATAATTATTGGAGAACGTTGAAAAGTTGAAAATGATAAATTTATAATCATTTATACCTACTTTTGAACTTATATGACCTTTAAACTTTTATGGTAAATACCTGAAGTCTTCTCATAAGCCAAAATACTTCTTTACATATACAAATATTTTATTTTTGAACTTGTATATGTAAGATGTGTTTAATTGTATTAAGGTTTTATATATATGCATATACATATGTGTATATGCAAGTGCACATATGCATGCTTATATATAAATATGTATATACACATATGAGCATATATGTGTTTATGTGCATGTGTGTGCATGTATGTTTATCTATGTATTTATATATTTATATATACATGAATGTGTAGTTGGAGGCTGCTCTTTTTTCCCATCAGCCCAGACCCAAAATAATCACAAAGAAATTGTAATAATTATAACTCTGCTAGACCAATAACTAAGGCATAATCCTGGCTAACTCTTATGTCTCATATGAACCCATGTTTATTAATCTGTGTATTGCCCATGGTTGTGGCCTACTGGTAAGGTTCTGTCCGGCATCTGTCTCCAATGGTGACTACATGGCATCTTCCTGACTCTGCCCTTTTCCCCCCTCTATCTCTGCTTGGATTTCCCCCTTGTCCTTTTCTTTGCTGCTATAGACCCAAAGCAGATTCTTAATTAACTCATATTAATAAAGCATATTTACACCATTCAGAGGGGAATCCCATCTTAACTCCCCTTTTATGTCTAAATAAAAAGAAAGATTTTAACTTTACCATAGAAAATTTCATATAAAAAACAGGTATCAAGCTAGAATTACAGTTGTAATATTTATATATACTTTATCTTTTATTATAACTAAGGAAACTCTAATTATAACTATTCTTCCACTCCATCAAAGAACCCAGAAGGATATAATATTACCTAAGTTAATATTACCTTTGTAACACATTCTTATAAGACTTACATTTCTGCTTTCTTCTAGAAAACAGAGCCCATCAGAGAAGATGTTGCTACTCAAAAGCCATGCTTAACTCTGTTCTTTTGTATCTATAATTCTTTTTAAGCTCTCTCAAGTTTTGCATGGAGCTGGCCCATATTGGCATACCAATCTGTAGTTGGTGGGTGCTCATTTTTTCCACATTGGATGCCATTCTGTAGTTGGAGGCTCCCCATTTGTTTCCCAGCCAGTTGCCCCAGACCCAAAATAATCACACAGAAACTGTGTTGATTACAAATCTGCTTGACCAATAGCTTAGGCAAATTTCTATCTAACTCTTATATCTTAAATTAACCCATTTTTATTAATCTGTATATCACCACATGGTTGTGGCCTATTGGTAAGGTTCTGTCTGGCATCTGTCTCCTGTTGTGGCTTCATGGCATATCCTTGACTCTGCCTTCTTATCTCCTCTATCTCTGCTTAGAATTCTCACCTTGCCCTATTCTGTACTGTCATAGGCACAGAGCAGATTATTATTAACCAATGGAGAAATCCCACATCATATGTTGGTATGTGCATATGTGTATATATGTGTTTATATGTGTGTATACAAATGTGTATACATTTATGTATGTATGTGTGTATATGTGTATTGCAAGGAACTACTCGTTCATTCCAGCCACCCAGACCAGTATCATACAGGTATATACACCAACAGCAGAATGAGAAGAGGATGTCATCAATAGTTTCTACATAGATCTCCAGAAGGTGGCCAATGGGGCACATAGCAATGACATACTAATTGTTATGGGTAACTTAGGAAAAGCATGCCAGGGAAGACAAACCAGAAGATCAACTGTAAGCTACTGATGAACACAGATGTACAGAGAGAGTATAAGAGAACTGCTGAAAAAAGTTAAAGGGAATCATTAAACAATGCTTTACAAATATAGAAAGTGAATAGAAGAAAAACAAAAGAGCTATACAGGAGGCTTAAAAGGAGATGCTTGGTTCTGAAAAAGGACAACACAAGTAGAATGACTTACTGCAGAAACAATCCCACCTGTCAGAAGAAATGAGGGTAAAAGCAAACAAAGAGGCAATCCACAGCAGAAAAACACCACAACTATCGGTGCAAGGAGGTCAAAAGAAAAGTGAAAAAGGATAGAGAATTGTATAAACAAGATATGTGCAAAGATGTTTAAGGGGTTAGACTCCATATAAAACACATCTTGTCTATGAAGCTATTAAACTGATAATTGTCAGATATGCTCCTCAGATTCAGGTGATTAAAAATGGGCAGGGTCATTTATTAACAGAACCAGAAGAAGCAAACCAAAGACGGAGACAATACATTGATGCCCTATACAATGACCCTAATGCTGCCAATGTAGGCTAAAATGAGAAACTTTTTGGCAGCCACTCAAACACCAGAGATGGTGAGGAAATATTAAATATTGGCAGGAGCAAGATAGAGGAAGGTATAAAAAGAGCAAAATGCAGGAGGACCCAGGAATGGATGACATCCCAGGGAAGGAGTTAGAGGCAGCTATAATAAACTCAGAGGCTGAAGCTTATCTCAGACTCTTCAGAGAGATAGGGGAACATGACATGATTCCCTTGAGATGGAAGCACTCACTCATAATTCCCATACACAAGAAGAAGGACAAGCTGAACTCCTCATATTACAGGGGCAGTACTTTTGCTGTAACAGCAAGATCTTCTTCCTTATACTGCAAAGACTCAAGGGCAGAGCAGAGGAAATCCTAGCAGAGGCTCAGTGCAGACTGAGGGCTAACAGGAGCACAACTGATCAGATCTTCACTTAGAGGCAACTGACAGAAAAATACAAAGAATCTGGAAAAGACTTATGTGTCTGTTACATTGACTTCAGATATGCATTTGATAGCATTTAGAGGAATGTACTTTGGGACACAATGAGGGTCTATAGGTACTCAGAAAATCATAAGAATACTAGAAAATGCCTATAAAGATATCTTTACATCAGTCAAAGTCTGTGGAGAACTTAGTGATCAGTTTAAGATTATTGTAGGAGTGTTACAGGGATGTGTTCTTTCACCATTACTTTTCAATATATTCCTAAAATTAAAAATAACAACAGCCCTGGAGGATGTAGAGATAGATGGGGTGGGAATTGATAACTTGGGTTTGGTGACGATTCAGCAAATGAGCTGCAGTCCAATGGTAAAGAGAGTGGAGAAAGTAAGTGAACATCTTGGCTTGAAAGTAAACATTGAGAAGATTGAGATACAACACATGAGAAGGGTACACAAAAAATTTCAACACTGCAATAAATAATCAAAACCTCACTTAAACAGTCAACTTTGTCTATCTGGTTGGAAACCTCAGTTTAAAGGAGGTAACTATTTCAGAGGCTGAGAGGCAGATAGGGAGAGAAAGGGCTGCATTCCAGGCACTAGAAAAGTTTGGGTCAGCAAGAGACAAAATGGCAACAACAAAATTACAAATATATGAGACACTTGTCTTGAGCTGCCTTAATAACAATTCCTAAACCTGTACAATGAAACACTCATCAGAACAGCAACTGAGTGTGTTTGACATGGCAAGACAAAAGAGGATTCTAGGCATCACATAAAAAGATAGGCCGCACAATGATGACATTAAGGAACATCCCCATCTACAATAGGAAGTAAACTATAAGGTATTACAATGGTGCTTGAGATACTTCGGCCATGTTATGAGAATGAATGACAGCATTTACCTAATGATAGCACTGCTTTGAGGAGTGCATTGGATGAGACAAAGAGGACATCCCCCCAAATGCTGGATAGACAAAAAAAAAAAAAAAAAAGACTGTGAAACCTTTGGTATGACAATAACACAAGCATCTAGGATTGCCCAGAATGGGAACAAGTGAAGAATTGCCTTGCCTTTAATGGGCTGCCCATGCATGCTTAAGCATTGCTGGGGCATAAATTAATGAATGAATATTCATGTGTTTGTGCTTGTGTAGGGTGTACATGACACAGCGGAGATTAGAAGATAACTTGTTGAAGTCAGTTTTTTCCTGGAGTTTCAGGTTATTGAACCAGGATTTCAAATTCAGCAACAAATGCCTCTTTCCCCTGAAATATATTGCAGGTTCTATCTAGAAATCATAGTCATATGACAGCTTCTAGAATAGAAGATGCTTGGCAGGCAGGGGAGAGGACAAAACTGTATATATCAATAAAAACATTTTAAAAGATGTTTAACATTTTTAGTTTCATAGTAAATAACTATCTGCAATTTATAAAGCACTCAAAGTTTATATAATAAAATTCCCAAATAATATAGTCAGTAAGTGGCAAAAGATATGAATAGTAAGTTTTCAAAAGACAAAGCACAAGTAGCAAAAACAATCATGAAAAATTAGTCTTTTCAGACATGAGTAAATATAAATCAAAGCTACATCAAGATTTCTTATAATTGAAGCCAGAAATATTACCATCAAGAAAGAAAGAAACACACACTATAACATTGATGAGTATATGTGACCAAAGAACCTGCTGGTGGGAAGTAAATTAGTGCATTCGCCATGAAAACCACTGTAGAAAGATTTCAATGAAGTAAATAAGGGAACTTATAAATGAACCTGAAATAACTTACAGAGGATGTGCTCTCCAAAGTCAAAGTCACTTCTATAAGTTATAGATCATATTGGAACACAATCCATGAAGTCATTGTTAAGGAACCAGTCTATATGCCAACCTGTGAATGTGGAAAATGGAGTGAGCCAGGCATAGAAGTAGGTGCTTGTTGTTGCGGTGTAGATTAATGCAGACAAATTGTAATAAATATACACACAGCTTTAATGGAAAAATCAAACTCACGAAACCAAGATTCCAGAGGAGGACAGGAAACAGGAAGGGCCGTGCAGGCTTCGGTGCACCCAATTCATAAGTAATTGCTCGCCCGAGGCAAGCCCGCCCCCCCAGGGGCTGGCTTAACCCTACATCTCCCCCTTTTGTCTAAATAAGACAGAACTA
>NW_026068124.1:1705068-1706871 GCF_014885135.2 Alexandromys fortis
AAATGAGAGATATCCAAAATGTGCCACAAATGACAGAGACAACTGACTACCTGGGCAATCACCCAAAGTCTCGTTTGCAATGTTGAGTCAACCAACTTTGGCTAAGGCCTACATAACTGACATACCATTATCAAATGCAAGGAACTTTCTTAGAATTATCCTACCCTGGCTTGGCAAGATAAGACAATCCTGTTTCATATCTTTGTCAGTAGTTGAGGTATGGGCTTTTCTTAACCCAAAGGCCAGTTCTGCCAAGAAGACAAGCTCCCAGTGGAGTGTCTTTGGTGCTCAACGTTCTCTCGGGAGTAGAGTGGCGTTGCCAGGAGTACTTGTGTCTCATTGGCACAGAATTCTAGGTTAGATTAAAGGCCATTTTCTACAGCTCTTTAAAGAGGCTGAAGATTATACTATCTATACTAAATATAATCTCTATGTATCTAGAAGACCTGATTAACCTAAAAATAAACGTGACAGACATATAATTCTCAATACCTATCTAACTTGAGGAGTAAGAGAATAAACAACTGTGCAAAATATGAAGACAATGATCTTCACCTGTAAACAATGTCATTACATATCAAATGTAAACAATGTTATAACATAAATAGTATCAGAGGTAGAAATGTACATTGTGATATGGTCGATGTAACAATACAATATAAGCATACTCTTATACAAAAATAGAGGTAGGAACACTCACATTCAATATTCAATATATCAATATACAAGAAACAGTACCAATGTAATTTTCTAAATCACAAATATCAATCATCCCATCAAACCAGTTAATCCCCCCCACCTTTTTTTTTTTTTTTTCAAAAATATCTCCCCATCCCCTCAACCCTAAACCAACCAATAAAAGATGTCCCTAACCCTGAGGGCAAATTCTGTTGGGAAAGGGGGACGTCGTCCTCAAAAATTGCTTCTAGCTGACATGGGGGCGACATTCTTCTTAGGCGCTCCCCGCCTGCACCTGGGCAGATGGCAGAATCAGGCTTAGGCAGAATCAGGCTTAGGCAGGCGGAAGAGCGTGGCGGATTCCTGTTACCACACAGAGACGTGTTTTCAGACTGCACAGTGCTCTGCGTGTCAGATTTGGATGTAACTTGGATGAAGAGAGTTTCAGTGCCACATGCTGAGTCTCAGAGTTAAAGTGCTGAGTGCCACGCCTACCTGGCGGCCCCAGAGCTAGCAAAAAATGGTATGTCCTCCATTTTGAAATTTTCCCGACTCAGCAGCAGGAAAAAACTGGCTGTTTTAAAATGCCTGCTTTCTGGGCTGTGCCGCCATTGCGATCTCTGTCTGGCTCCTGCGGGAGACAGAGCTTTTGAATGGAGCATTTGGAGTAAAAATGCTACGATTTGTTTGATGGCAACTAGACTGCTGTTTGCCTAAAAGGGGAACATTGCGTGCCCCAGCTCAGAGGCACAAGCAGCTACACCATGCAATGTGCAATGTGCAATGTGCAAGGATCAGAGGCACGAGTGGCTCCACCATGTTGGACTGGGTGGGGCCAGCAGGCAGTACCTGTTTTTGACCTAGGAATGTCACAGCTTAGATTCTTAAGCGCTTAGTGATTTAAAGGCTCCTGGATAGAAAAAAAAATTGCATATTCACAATAGAACAGATTTCAGACATAAAAGACCTTTTATGGATCATAGTGTTGGATGAATGTACATAGGCTTGGGAGAGAGAAGAAAAAGAATATAGAAAATAAAGTTAATGGTTTAAAAAAAGGCGTAAAGTCTTTAAAGAGACAGAATAAAGTAAACTGATAGAGTAAAAATAAGCCACATAAAAATG
>NW_026068124.1:1708500-1721543 GCF_014885135.2 Alexandromys fortis
TACAGTTTCCATGTAATTATTTCGGGGCATAAGCTAGCCATGCAGGCAGCCAGGTGCCGGGGATGCAGCCCCGCCGTGCCTATTACAACAGCTTGTAAACTCAGCATGTTGATGGATGAGGTAGGAAAATTGTAAGTTCAGTGCTGGCTTCAACTAAACAACAAGTTTTAGGTCAGACTCAACTACAGCGTGAAATGGTATCTCAGATATTGGTGTACTGTGCAACAAAAGTTTTATTCAGTTATAAAAAAGAATAAAATGTCATTTGTGAGAAAATAGATGAAATAAATCTTAGACATATTAAGTGAAATGATGAACTCTCACAAATACAAGTGTCAAATCTTTCTGATCACATGAAGAATATAAAAAGAGGGTACATGAAAGGGGAACATTAGGTATGTGGATGTGAAAATGAAGAGAGAGGTAAGAAAGTGAAATGGAGGAAATGAGTGAAATGAAAGTACATTACATGTATATGTGAATATGTCATACAAAGCCTACTACTTTGTATGATATTTATTTTTGTTATTAAAATAATTCAATGAAAATTTGTGGCTATAAAATATTTGGGGTTTATGATCTAATATTTTATAGTGTTCAAGGTAATAATATTTTTAAAAGATTATTAATTGCTACTTTATGCACTAAAAGTATTAGAGTAGATAATAATTAGTGAATATAATTGCTGATGACAACAAGTCTAGGTAGATATTTATGGACGACTTTAGAGACTCCATATTTGTATACCATGGGGATTGTTTAATCCCTGGTGAGAAGTTCACATCTGTAATCTTGAAATGGTGCATGAACACAAACATCATTATTTCATGTCTTCCTATTTGATCACTTTACTGATGAAAAAAGGGACATGCATGTCTGGATTTTTAATGAGGTCTGAAAGATTGAAAAACTGAAAGAAAATTCAGTGTACTCTAGGATGTGGTGGCTCTGAGGTCTGGTATGTTGCTTTCCTTCATATCCTCTGGGTAGATCCGTAACTAAAGATTTGAGCTACACTCTGATAGTGATTCCTGGAACAAACATCTCATTTGTGAGGAATTCCTAGATTAAGGAAAAGAAGATTCTCTAGCTGGGTCAGTTTAGCTCTCACACATCCAAAGCCTTTTTTTTTTTTCCATAGAAAACACTCATGCAGAGTTGAGACTAATGAAGAGTCGTCACCGAATTGTTTTAGAAGAGAGAGGGTAAGTTTATCTCTTCTCAATTTATCTGAGTTGTACATGCAACTTAAAAATAAGAGCTATTATATTCAATAAGAAGAAATTGCAGGGGGATAATACTCTAGTGTCGAATTGTATCTCATCCTTTCTTGGGTAGACTAAATGCCAAATTTAGCAGTTTTAGGTGACACATCTACAATGTAGGAGCAACCAGGAAGAATGCCCCTTTTATAAAAAGTTGATGTGTGTGAAACATACAGAAAGATTTCACAAGAACACACTTTTAATATTTTATTTCCAATGTATTTGCAAATACTCAGCACTGACATGTGTGTCCAACTTTCTTTCTCTATTCTATCTTTGGAAACATGTTTATAACTGTATTAATTCTCCAATTAGGCTACAGTGGAAGGGAATGTGTAGCAACAGGAGAATATGTGGTTGCATGTGAATCTAAGGGAGCACAGATAGCTCCCATGACTATTACCAATGACTGACTCTAGATACTTGAGGCAAGACATCTGAAAGCTCAGTAGACCAGTACACATTCATTCTTCTATATCAATGTTGTCTTCCTGGTCACTACTGGAGAAGTGAGGTTTTTAGAAAGTCATTTAATCAGCAATGGGAACTGGGAAATGAAAGAACTTTAAAGATAACTTCATTAAGTTTTCCAGCAGGCTTTATTTGGTCATTGTGTCTTCCATCTACCAATAATGAAAAAAATAACTTATGTAGATAAAAGTGATACTGATCCAAAAGGTGGGGGGGGGTGAGATAGTACATGTGGATACTGCAAAACAAAAGAGAATTTGAACTATCGCAGTCATTTTGGATGAATTTCAGCTAAGAAACAGATCACAAGGAAATCTTCCAATGAAATTTTTTTCTGTATCTCCAGATTTTCAATGACAAGTGTGATGGCTGGAAAAAATGGCTCCTTGGTGACTGAGTTTGTTCTTGCTGGTTTAACAGATCGTCCAGAACTCCAGCTGCCCCTTTTTTTCCTGTTTCTAATGATCTACATTGTCACCGTGGTGGGAAACTTTGGCTTGATCACCCTGATTGGCCTCAGTCCTCATCTGCACACTCCAATGTACTATTTCCTCTTCAACCTCTCCTTCATTGATCTCTGTTACTCTTCTGTCTTCAGTCCCAAAATGTTGATGAACTTTGTCTGTGAGAAGAATACCATCTCTTATGTAGCGTGCATGACTCAGCTGTTTCTCTTTCTCTTTTTTGTCATCTCTGAATGCTACATGTTGACCTCAATGGCCTATGATCGCTATTTAGCCATATGTAATCCACTGCTGTACAAGGTCACCATGTCCCCTCAGGTATGTTATATGCTATCTTTTGCTTCCTATGGGATGGCATTTGTTGGAGCCTCTGCCCACACAGGGTGCATGCTCAGACTGACCTTCTGCAATGCTAAAATCATCAATCATTACTTGTGTGACATTCTGCCCCTCCTTCAACTTTCTTGCACTAGCACCTATGTCAATGAGGTCGTAGTTCTCATAGTTGTAGGTATTAACATCACAGTCCCCAGTCTTACCATTCTCATTTCCTACATTTTTATCCTTGCCAGCATTTTAAACATCAAATCCACGCAAGGACGATCAAAAGCCTTCAGTACATGTAGTTCTCACATCATGGCAATTTCTTTGTTTTTTGGTTCAGGAGCATTCATGTACCTTAATCATTCTGAATCTATGGAGCAGGGAAAAGTTTCTTCTGTTTTCTACACTAATGTGGTTCCCATGCTCAACCCTTTGATCTACAGTTTGAGGAATAAGGATGTCAAAATAGCACTAAAGAAAGTTTTGATTTAGTTCTTAGCAGATTCATATCCTAACTCCAAATAAAATAAAATAATTAAAATTTAAATTTAAAGATTCTTAAAATGATACTGTATTTTATGAAGATATTTTGTTTGTACCAAAGTGGTTTTAAACATATATTTCTATGGCATTTCAAATTATTATTGATATATCTTGCAGCTTGATATCACCACAATCATATTTAGCACAGAGGCTATACCATATTATTATGTTATTATTTCAATAATTTCCCATCTCTTTTTTTAGGATTTTAGTATATGTGAGATAAAGAAGTACCCATAGAAATAATGTATCTTATTTGGATAGTACAGCAAGCATTTACTAACATAAGTAATAATAAAATATAATAAATATTTTAACTTTGATTAAATTGTTAAATAACCTTATGACACAACTTTGAGTAGCAAGGCTGGCTGTCAATCTTTATCCAAGGCTCCTTCACATAAACTCTAGTGCTCACTTTTTATCTCTCACATGCACCCGGAACACACACACACAGTCTTACTCAAACATAATAGCTCATTTTTTGCTATGTATTAAGGCTGAACAATTTCTTCCCAGGGAGATCCCATTGTAATAGAAAATGCTTCTTTGGAGATTTCCTATGGTCCTTCCAATAATCCTATGATCCTTTTAGAACTGCCCTTAGTCAAAATCTCCACCTAATCCTTCTAGATCTCTTTTAAATGTCTGTTTTTTTTCTCTTTTGATCTGAGGTTTTCCATACTGATTAAGCCCCACAATTATTGTAGGAAATGATTTCCAACTGTGATCATTTTTTTGGATTCTAATTCTAAGTAGAACTTAATGTTACAGTTATATGAAATGTTTATTAACTTAGTGTAATATGATAGTATTGTAAAAGTACACAAACTCATAAGCATAGAAGAGTCAAAGATTTTCATGTGGGTATTTTATACATTTACAACAAATCATCATTTTGATTTCATTGGACAAAGGAGATATTTAAAATAATTTCTTCTGAAATTAGAAATATCCATGAAGAAATCCATGTACAAAAGTTGATTCCTCAAAAATGGTCCAAAAGCATACACATAAACTTAAATTCTAAATCTTTAAAAAATATGTTTGGGCAAGCTAAGATTCTTCCTTTAGAAAACATTAAACTTAGAAGAAAAAAAAGATAAATAAACTTAATTTAAGTGAGTACTTTGTATCAGTAAAATATCTTACATCCATGAGACTGGAATAATATTTGTAGGATAGGCACCAAATTAAGATATACACAGGTTATATAATTAACAGAGTAATATATCTACCATTAAAGACCATTTAATACCATTTAATAAGTGGGTAAATATCTTAAAATACATGCTATGGAGGACATGCAAATAGTCAGTGGACATATACAAATGTGGTATTCTGGGTGACTGGGAGATATTATCCAGTTATGTGCCCACTGGTGAGACCATTGGTGTGGTTCTCACTGATGAATTCCTTAGTCAATAGTCTGAAGAACAATGATGTTATAGTTGCCCTGAGAAAATTCTGACCAGGAGGAATATTTGACTAAATATATGTTGGGTGCCGGTTTTTTGGGATCAGAGAAAGTTTTTATTCAATTACAATACTTCAGCAGTATAGTTTATTGTATTTATTGTTCTTAATATTTATTGTAGTTTTTGAATTTTCAATATTTTCAAGTAATAGAAGTAGTAGAATTATTATGGACATTTAAAATGTTAAACATGGTATAACGAGATAGATATTGACACTTCTATGAAAACTAACCTTACATCTTCTGTATCACAATAGAGGAAATATGAGTCTTGTAAAACTTCTTTATGATCCTTCTGGAGTATGTCTTCCTTTCTTGACAATTTATACAATACTATATGTCTGTATAATACCATATCTAAGAATAATTTTAAAAAACTTGATTGCTTTCCTACTATAAATATAAATTTACATTTATTTTTCTAGTAATGAAAATAATTCCTGCAATTGTCAATAAAAGCAACACTAGTGTGACATTTTTTGTTGTCTGTCTGATTTCCATGTGACTTTGCAGCATTGATCAGAACTTACGCTCTTCCTTCCTTCACACCTTCTATTGTAGTCAGCATATTTCTTCCAATTTAAGAGTCACAGATATGAAGACTTCTTTTAAACAATATTTTATTTTTAGATTATACTATTATTTCATCATTTCCCTTTCTATTTCTTTCCATTAAAGTATCTCACGTGCTGCTCCTTGCTTTCTTCTAAATTCATGGCCCTTTTCCCATTGTTTTTAAATGCATTTATTTCTATGTATGTATAGATTAATTCCTATGTACATAATACAACATGCTTAATCTGTGTAATTTTACTTGTATGTATGTTTGCCTTGTTGCAAATAATAGAAATGAGTTCATTTAAGATGTAAGAATTAGTTAACAGGAAGTCTGAGCTAATAAACCAGAGTATATGGCTGATATTAAACCTCACAACATCTATTATATAATTGGCTGCAGGGGCTAGTGAGCATGATCCAGTGGGAGGAGAAAAACCGGCCCATGGGGATCAGTAGAACGGAGACTAACTACAGATTACGCTGTATTGGGTGACCAATTGTTGTGTCATTGAGTGGGGAAGATACTTTCATTCCTAGCAAACCTTAGTTGCCTATTAATAATGTATTTATAAATTAAGCTGGTTTAGAAAAGTAGTAGCTGCAGATTCCCCCTTTTGATCTATGACTTCACTATCCTGGGGTAGGTGGCTAAGTTTCCAGTAGCAGACATGATTTCTGTCCTCTTGAATAAGTCCTAAGTACAATTAAAGAGATGTTGTTTACCACCAATGTATTTGTACTTTTAAGATTTTTTTTTTATTTTATACATATAGATTTCCTTGCAAACATTTTTGCAGAGTCATTGGTCTGGGTTGACGCCTCTGGTCTCGTCTATATTTTGAGTCTGGGCCCTCACTGGGACTACTCCCCTTGGATATCCTGTTGTTGCCCTCTGTTGTGGAAACCATGCAACTTTCCATCTACATAATTGGTCCATTCATGTGTTCTAGAAGATCATAGATGGGGTAGATGTTGGAGTAGGCCAACTCATAAACCCTCTCTTTGATCTGGGCAGAGAGCCCACCAGCTCTCTCAGTCTTCACCACCAGGGTGAACTCTCCAGCACTGCCCTGACTAGTTAATCCCTTGCAGCATGAACACGGGGTGGGACCAGTTTTCTTGCTTTCATTCCTTTAGAGTTAGCTATTCCCACACCTACACTTTCAGGGCCAGTTATACTGTGTTGCCCAAGGGAAGTGCAGGTCTTACTCTCCTGAATGCTGTAGCTGTTCAGGGGCAGGGACAGATGCTCTGCTCTTATAAGGTCAGGGCCAGCTCTCCCAGTGTCACAGGTGTCAAGTGGAGGGAGGCATCACTTCCTAACCCATGCCACTTTTATCAAAGATGACGGGTGGGGCCGGATCTCCCATTCTTACCTTCTCAGGGTTGGTACACCTGCACTCCCATCAAAAGGGTCAGCTCTACTGGCCTTCCAAGGCAAGTTACAGGGCACACTTTCCTGAGTGCTATAGTCATTAAGCAACAAGGTCATCTTTTTTGTCTACCACAAGTGGCTGGGACAAAGGAAGGAAGCCCTCTTTCTCTTCCCCTCACCACCACATGGCAGATGAGTGGTTGTGGCCAGTTATCTCACTCCCGTACCCTCAAGGCAAGCTCAGCCATGCCTCTGCCTACAGGGCCAACTCTATTGTGCTGTCCAGTGGAGATGCAGGGTCCACTTTCCTGAGTGCTGATGTGCTAAGTGGGAGAGTCACGTCCCTCTTCCACTGAAGGTAATGAGGGGTAAAGAGTAAGGGGACATCTCTCCTCTGCCCATATCACTGTATGACAGATAAGTGGTAGGGACAGCACTCCCGTAATCACAGCTTCAGGGCTGTCTCTACCACACCTACCAATAAGGCCAGTTCTATTTTGCAAACCAGGTGAGGTACACCGCCTGCTCTACTGAGTTCTGTGGCTGGTGAGGGACAGGAGAAGCTCTCACACCTTTATGACCTCAGGATCAGCTCTCCCACCTGCCTCAGGCATAGAGGCAGTGGGGGGCATCTCTTGCCCCCACTCCCATAGCACCATATAGCAGATGAGGATTGTAACCAGAACTTTTGTACCCACGTTCTTGGGGATAGCTTACCTGTGCCCCTGTCAACAGGGTCAGCTATGTTATGCTGCCCAGGTGAGGTACAGGACCCTCTTTCCTGAGTGTTGCAGCTGGTTAAGGGGAGGGTTAGTACCCTGACCAATTGGACACAGTAGGACCAAGGAGATAGGGTTTCTTTCCCTCATCCCATCACCACACGGCAGATGAGAGAGGCAGTATGAGCTATGCCATCTCATACCTTATGGGTTGGCCCACCATGTCCCTATCTACAGGATCAACTCTACTGTGCTGCCCAAGTGAGGTCCAGAAACAATTCCTCAAATTGCTACAACTGATGATGGGTTGGGTCAGGGACGCTACCTGCTGCAGGTAGCTAGGGATAAGGAGAAGAGCCCATGTTTCCATCCATCACCCATGATAACACATGGCAGAAGAGGGGGCATGGCCTGGTCTCCTATTCTCACACTCTCAGGGCCAGCTTACCAATGATTCCATGAACAGTGTCAACTCTGTTGTGTTTACTAGATGAGGTGTGGTATAGGACTCTCTCTCCTGAGTGCTCCAGCAGGTGAGTGGCAGGACCAGTTCTACCTAGTGCTGCAGCCAGTAAAGAATGGGGCACATTTTCTATAGCCCTGTCCTCTAGGCCTTCATAGTATCAAGAGCCAAGAACACCAACACAGACTCTGGCTGCATCAGTACCATTAACACACACATGGACATTAGCAGCAGCCCATGCCCAGACATAACCATGGACCTGAGTAACAATAAAACCACCCATCTCAACCCTCTTCTCACCACTTTCACTTCTTCAGATATGCCTCCTTCAACAGAAAATGAACCATTCATTCTCTCTCGCGCGCGCACGCCCACAACACAACATACGTTTGTTTTCCATAATAGTACCCATCCCCTTGTGGTGATGGGTCAGACCTTGTTTTCAACTTGGAGACTGAGGTGGTTTGCCCAGAGCCTGTGAATATACCTCTTTGTCCCACTCATGCCATCATGGCCTACTCTTAGAATTATTAAGCCATATATGTTTATTTTATTTTAATTTTGAGGTTATATCAATTCCTTATTCCCTCTTTTCTCTCATAATCAACCAAATTCCACATCCCTTTCCTTTATATATGTTTATATCTGTGTGGCTGTGTGTCTATGAACATTTTGGGGAGGTTGCTGGTAGAATTCAGAGTATCCCATTGTATCTTCTGAATCTGGAGTTAAAATCAACTGTGAGTCACTTGACTTGGATGCTGGGCACCAAACCCTGGTCCTCTATAAGTGCTATTAGCCACTGTGGTGCCTATCCACCCTCAACTTTAGCTCTTTTTTTTTATTCAACACAGTGTATTTCTTTTCATTGTTTTTTTTTTTTTATTAAGCTATACATTATTCTCTGTCCCCTTCCTTCCTTTCCCTTCCTCTTCTACCTTCTCCTATGACCCCCATGCTCTCAATTTACTCTTGAGATCTTGTCTTTTTCTCTTTCTTATGCAGATCCATTTATGTCTTTCTTAGGGTCCTCTTTGTTGCCTAGGTTCTCTGGGGTTAAGAATTGTAGGCTGGGTTTTTCTTTGCTTTAAATCTAGAAGCCACTTATGAGTAAGTACATATTATACTTGTCTTTCTGCATCGATGTTACCTCACTCAATATATTTTTTCCTAGATACATCCATTTGTCTGCAAATTTCAAGTTGTTATTGATCGGGCCACTAGGCAAGGAAAATATACAAAACACACCAAACTAGAAAGTATAAAGCATAATGACATTTGTTTTCAGAGAATGTGGTATTATAGAGAAAATCCTAATGATTCAACAAAATATATGTAATTAGAAAGGAAATTTCATAAAATATCAGTCAACACTAAAAAAATAATTTTCATGTACTAGCAAGGAGCTGCTTCAGAAAGAAAATTAATAAATTAAGTCTAGATAACAGAATATTAAAAATAATAAAATAATGGAGCCAGAGAGATAATTTTAAATAAAGTGTTCGGTTCCCGAAAATGAAGGTTTGAGAAGGTACATTAAGGATAGATAGCTCCATCCCATGGTTCTGTACATGAAGGGAATAAAGACTCCCAACTGCGGAATTCTCATCTGTGTTTCTTGGATGTGGATTCTTTTTGACGTGAGCTGCTGTTATAGCTTCCCTACCATGATGGGATATACCCTCAGGCAATGAACCCATGTAAACCATTTTTCAGTCTGCTTCTGTCAGGCATTTATCACAGCAACAAGAAAATAACTAGTACTGCATCTAAAGGTGAAATGTTTTTCTACAGAATGACAGTATGAAAAATGAAAAAATAAGACTCATTGACTGAACAGAATAATCAAATAGAAATTTCTAGCATGTGTTTTATAAGTAACACTTTCTCAAGATATATAAGTCATTAAAAGAAGCACTGCTTGTCTTTCATGTGACAGCGCTGAAGGTGACATGCTATAACACTCTACATGTACCAGATACAGAACTTGGTAAGCAGAGTACAGTGTGAACAATTCTCATTTAAATGCAGAAACAAATCTAAGTCACAGATTCCCTACAGAGGCTTAGATGGTTGGGGACATAATAGTTTGTCTTTTTACATCCACTGAGGAGTGAAGAAAAAATACAAGACTAATTTTGAATCCCTTAGGATCTAAAGACAGACTATCATCTCGAGTGTAAAATAATCCCCAAACTTCCTTATTCTAAATAAATGCTAATCTCTGGGGAAGAGGCAGGAACATTGCCATTCTGCTTATAAGCAAAGTAGTCTGCAGGGAAGCTTACATGAAATCTTCAGAGCCTTCTCTACTGGCAGTGTGATGATATTACAGATCATTTTTCCTTCATTTAGTAAAGACTCGAAGTAATAATCTCAAATAATTTCTTTAAAATTCATAGATCATTCAAATATATTTAAGTCATTAATTCATAACTATATCTTGCTGGAATGACAAGATATGAACCTGAAATTTTCTACAAGATAAACAGGGATAAATAGGAACCCAAAAGCTCTTTAAGGTTTGTACTGGGACTTCTAGCAAAGGGAATGGGTGTATTTCTGACTCCTTTGCCTGCTCTTTGGTCTTTTTTCCTCCTCTTGGGTTATCTTGTCCAGCCTCATTATGATGACTTTTGCTTTGAATCATTGTATCCTATTTTGTTGTGTTTGGTTTCTGTCTCTTGGAGGCTTGCTCTCCTCTGAAGAGAAACAGAAGTGTACTGGACCAGAAGGAGAGGGAGGTATTGGAGATCTTGAAAGAATGGAGGGAGGGGTGTATTGTATTAGTGTATTTTGGATATATTGTAAGAGAAAAGAATGAGAGAGAGAGAGAGAGAGAGAGAGAGAGAGAGAGAGAGAGAGAGAGAGAGAGAGAGAGAGAGAGAATGGATTCTAGGCATAGTAATAGGTTTCCTAATATAGAATGGTCTTCTTTTGATATGCTGTTTCTTCCCTATCCTATACAACTTGAGGCTAAGTGAACGTAGCAGAGGAAAGCATTTGAGAATCGGAGAGTGATAAGAGGTATTATTGGCTATTGGAATTGCAATGTCTCTATTAGGGTTCTTCTGAATAGTCAGAAGTCAAATCTTCAGGATTTATGACTCTCTGACATGGAGTAGCAGATACATCAATCTTGTTCTTATAGTTTTATTTTAGACACATGCTTATAATTCATGCCATAGAAGAGTACAAGAGTAGAATCTGTAGCAGCAGCAGCTCTGGCTTACCAAGACTTTTACTTCAGACGTCATTGATGTGAAGAGAGCTTTAATAAAGAACAAATTACTTAGTTTGAATCATTTTTATTCTTTTTTACTTTTCTTCTTCATTTTTGATTGCATGTTCTTATCGAAAAATAAAACTGAAATTTGATACTGCTGGCCTTAAGACTGTAAAATAATTTGCTTTTGATTTTAATAGTTGATTCTGCATATATATTTGGGTCGAAAGAAAACATTCCCAGAATATAAATCACAGGTGCTGAGGATCCGTGTCTAGTGTGGATCATTGTTTAATGTAACTCTTTTTTCTTGAGTCTACAGATTGCTTTAGAAAAAGATGGATGCCGTAAATACCTCTTTGGTGACTGAATTCATTCTGGTAGGATTAACAGACCAGCCTGATCTCCAAATGCCGCTGTTCTTTGTCTTTCTAGCCATGTATATGGTCACTGCATTGGGAAATTTGGGTTTGATGATTCTAGTTTTGCTGAATTCACATCTTCACACACCTATGTATTTTTTTCTCTTTAACTTGTCCTTTATAGACTTTTGTTATTCTTCTGTGTTAACTCCAAAAATGTTGATGAACTTCGTACTAAGGAGAAATGTCATTTCCTATATGCAATGTATGACTCAGCTCTATTTCTTCTGTTTTTTTGTTGTTTCTGAATGCTATGTGCTGACTTCAATGGCCTATGATCGCTATGTGGCTATCTGTAATCCACTTTTGTATAATGTTGTCATGTCCCCTCAAGTCTGTTTAAATCTAATGCTTGGTTCCTATTTGATGGCATTTTCTGATGCTGTAGCTCACACTATATGCATGCTGAGATTGACCTTCTGTAATGCAAAAACCATAAAACACTATTTCTGTGACATCCTCCCATTGCTCCAGCTTTCCTGTACTAGCACCTATGTTAATCAGCTTGTAGCTTATGTTGTAGTCATCATCAACATCATTGTTCCCACTCCTACCATTATTATCTCCTATGGTTTCATCCTTTCAAGTATCATCCGTATCAGTTCCTCTGAGGGCAGGTCCAAAGCCTTCAGCACCTGCAGCTCCCATATCCTTGCTGTTTCTCTGTTTTTTGGTTCTGGAGCATTTATGTATTTCAAACCCTCCTCTGCTGGATCTGTGGATGGAGCAAAAATCTCTTCTGTTTTCTATACCAATGTAGTTCCTATGATGAATCCCTTAATCTACAGTTTGAGAAATAAAGATGTTAAAGTTGCCCTAAGAAAAACCTTGACAAGGTGGAAGGTTTGACTGGGTTCAATGTCTTCATGGCTGCATTTTTGAGTACAGGCACAGTTTATATTTAATGAACAGATTTGTCTGGCAGCTCTGTATCTCATGTGTTTTTCTAAGAAAATGTTCTTAATTTATTTTTTTGATTTATTGAAACAAAAGAAAATATTACCAGATGGAGAAATGTATAAGATTTAGCATAATGTAATAAAATGTGTATGTATGTGTATATAATGATAAAACAAAACTTCTATCTGCTTTTCATCATATTATGAGACTGAAAATAATGAAAGTAAACCACAGAAGTTAATTATTTCCTGTTCTTAAGCAATGAAAAGATACTTCTCCATTTTTCTGATAAAACACTGGCCAAAAGCAACTTGGAGTAAAGGAATGGTTTCTCTGGCATGCAGCTTACAGTCTATCAGTTATGGAAGTGAAGGAAAGAACATGGAAGTGGAGCTGAAGCAGACAAAATGGAGGAATTCTTCTCAGTGGCTTGTTTTCACAGGTTTGCTTTGCTTACTCATGCCCAGTAGTATTACTTCCTACAATGGGCTGGACCATCTGACATAAATCATATACCAAGAAATTGCCTCTCAATTCACATTCACAGCAAATCTAGAGGAAACAGTCCCTCAGCTGAGGTTCTGTCTTCCCAGGTGACTTAGTTTGTGTCAAGTTGTCAAAAGCTAATCAACAAATATGAATTAGATAATCATAGCCTATACTCACTCAAGCATTACTAAATCAGAGATTCTTAAACTTTTTCCTTTTGCAATGCTATTTTAACAAAGAACTTTTACATAACTTTTTACATAGACATATTGGTATATTATACATATAACAAGAAGAACTACAATGTAAGCACTTATAATAATTTAAATAAATTTATTTTATTATAT
>NW_026068124.1:1721597-1724661 GCF_014885135.2 Alexandromys fortis
TGTGTGTGTGTGTTACAAAGTATAAAAAAAAGATCAGAGGAAAGATTGTATGTCAGTATTAATTTTACATCCTGTTTTGGGGATAGGATTTCTTGTTGTTCAAAGATAGGTTTACCCTGCTAGTAGTACATTCACTTATAAGTATTTACCTCTTTTCTCAGTTTCAGAACATTGGTATGACAGTTTTCAGCTAGCACACCAAGCTTTGTGTGGATTCTGAGGATCTGGAATTGGGTTTCCACGCTTGAGCTACAAGGGCTTTACTTAGTGAGCCATTTTCTCGGCCCCTGAAGCAGTTTTCTGAATAGCATGTCAAACTTCTCAGCTCTAAAAGGAAAAATTCACATATTAGTAAGAAAGGTGTGTTTATTTTAATTCATATATGAATTATACCTTGAGTGAATGAAGAATATTTCATGACTAGGCCATCTTCCACACTTCAGAGTTTGTAAATATTTAACTATATAATAGTCACCACTCTTTTTTGTAAATTGAACTATTTTGTCAAAGTTTGTTTAGGGCAGCTTCAGAAGTCATTCAAACTTCCACCCAAAACCCAAGCCAATGTTCAGTTAAGTGATTTAACATAACCTTGTGTGTGGAATGTGTGCTCATGAGTTTTCATTTCCTGTGAAGCAATTTAGGGAATGTTGATGCAGATTTCACTGAATTGAAGATTGCTTTTACTATTATGGCCATTTTCACATTATTAAAACTACCAGTCCATGAGCATTGGAAGTCTTTCCATCATGTGGTAGTTTCATTTGTTTTTCAGTGTCTTCATGCTGGTATTGTTGAATCTAGATATGAAAATATGACCAACAGACACATAAGACTTTACATAAAGGTGCAAAATGAGATATTTGTCATAGCTTTTAAGGAGTCTGTCATATCTTACAAGTTGGCAATTAAAGGGGATATTTTGTTCACCAATGGATGATGTACAGAAGATAATAGATGTTCTAAATTACAAATCAAAGACACAAAAGAAGAAACTTCATGAATGATGGGAAAAGGCAACCCTAATCATTTGAAAAATGCTTTTTCATTATTTGACAAAAAAACATATGAATGTTCTTAATAAAAATGAGCAGAAATAACTAAGTATTTTAATTAGCATTATTCTTAAGTGCTACACAGGTCATATAGGATGAGAAACTGTGAAAATGGAAATTTTCTGTTGTAACCTTATCCAGTTGTATGACAGATTCTGTTTATGGCAATTTGTCAATGTGTATGAGGTGCTAATAAAAGCTGATTCTTTTGAAACTTTTAGAGTGAACAAGCTTTTGTACATCTATACATAGAACACCTGAATATATCTATTATAAGCAAACAATGCTTCAATATCACATTCACCCTTTAAGTTAATGCAGAAGACAATAAAAGCAAGGAAGTTCTTATAACATTTATCAGTTATAGTAGGGCAGACACATCCTCACTGAGCATAGTAAAAGGTGTTGACTGAGCATTCTAAGGAGACCACCAACCTCATCTTTCCTACGTGGTGCAATAAGAAACCCACCAATATTAATGGAGCCCCATAGGTGAATGCATTAGCTTAGCTTTATTTGAAAGGATGAGTGGTTTGCTACTTGTGGGAAAAAAATCAGTATTGACTCTAATGCTCAGCAGACATTAATAAATGGGCATAACAAAATTTTTATGTCTGTTCATCTGTTTGTTTATTTGTGTATCTGGCTATCAATCCACTTTTCTGTCTATTTATCTATACTGAACAAACTGTCTGAGTTGCCCCCTCAAAATAATTTTAGCCCCTCAAAATTCATAGATTCTGTGATTTCATATGGGTTACTTAAAGTTTTAAGATAGTGGTATCTTCACTGGTCAGCATAATTTTCTTTTTCTTTTATACATAAAAATAAGTTTGAGAGATTCATATAGATACTGAGTTTCTTAAGTTTTAAAAAAGAAACTAATTAATTTCAAAGGGAAAAATTCAATTTAAATTGAAATTACTAATTTTTCTCTAAGGAATACCGATACAGCTTCAACCATATAAGAATCTCATGCTGGATTTCAAGTGAATACAAGAGTCATCTTTGGGGGTTAGTGGTGCACCATCTAAAACAGCAGTTACTGGGATGCAGTTATGGTAGAAGGGATACTTTTTAAGGTAGATTTTCTTTTAATTTTTTGAGACAGGATTTCTATGTAGATTTGGAACCTTCCCAGGAACTAACTTTTGTAGAGCAGACTGGCCCTGAATTAACAGAATCCACCTGAGGATTAAAGGAGTACATCACCATGGCCTGGCCTAACATCATACTTTTAAAGTAGTGATACAATTTTCTGGGAATATCTAAATAAATTACAAACTGTTAAACTTTTATTTAAAGTATTTCATCCAAATGTTTATGCCAGTAGGGACACATTAGATACTCTTTAGAATGAATGGTTTCTAACGTATGTTGTACCCTCTCAATTTTGATCCAATATTAGTTGGATAAACTGAAATCAATCTGTCCAGCCAATATCCAGGGTGCAAGCTTTATACAAAAATGAATGAGAAAATGAAAAGAATATATTAAAGAAGCATAGAATGATTCATAATAAGCAAATGATCTGCCGATCTGTTCCATCCTTGTGTATAATTTACCTCCCAGTAGAAAGGTGAATTTTAAGTGAAAATTTTATTGATTCTGCAGATACAAAAGACAATGCCCTTCAGCTTACAAACACTTGTATATTCTGATTAATAAATTAATATTTTTTGAACTGTGTGAATTACATATATTTCAAATAATTCTTGTTTGTATTTGTTTCTGAGTATATACTGTTTTTATATAGGTTTTGTTTCAAATGTTAAAAGGCCTATTTTTGAATACTAAGATATTTCACATTGAATACAAAATGCTTAAAGCTGTTATATGTAAATTTTACATGCAAATCTGTTAAATATATAACATCAGGTAGAAAGTATTAATCTTTAAAGTTGGCACTATATAGTAATATGTGACATAAGAAGATTTTCATATAAAACCTGAGACTCTGTGAACATATTTCATCCTGACCTGTTCACCAGACCGTTTTTCATCTCTGC
>NW_026068124.1:1735888-1737261 GCF_014885135.2 Alexandromys fortis
TTTATAGATGTTAATATTTTTATTTTTGAAAATTAAAATAAATTGCATATTTCCCTTTCCTGTTTCCATCCCTTCCCTTGAAGAACTTCTTGCTCGCTGTAAAATTCATGGCCCTATATCTTTATTAATTATTAATATATCCATATACTTTTTTAAGTATGTAAATACAACATCTTAGTCCATATACGATATTTCTTTTTTTTTAACTTTTTAAGTTTTTTATTTATTCTTTAGTAATTTAATACATGAAAACAATGGGCTTGGATCATATCTGGTCTCCACATCTCCCCATACCACACTGAAACTTCTGTCCATTCCTCGATATTTCTTTTTATATGCGTTCATAGATGATCACTTGATATTGATATTGGATAACCAATTAAAGTAGGTTTCTCTGTGAAAAGGTCAATTTGTTCCACTCCCAACATTCTATAGAATTGTTTTCAGTTCTATAGGGTTGGAGCCCCATGAAATATTTCCTCCTATGCTAGTATGTCTCCTGGCATATTTTTTTCAGACATGTATTTATAAAAATAGCATTTGCAATGTTTCTGACAATTCAGCACTGGAGATGACTTGCTATAACACCGTACAACTTTCAGATACAGAATTTAGTCCAGACAGGACCTTTGGATAATTCTCACTTAACTACAGAAGCAAGAGATGAAGAAACCCAAACTCAGATTTCCCTTCAGATCACAAGACAATTGGGAAGGCAAGATTCTATCTTTCTATTAATGCCGGGGAATGCATGCTCTCTAGAGTGAATGGAAAGGATGAGTGTAATTGTGGGTCCCTCAGGAAATTAGGATCATGATCCAGGGTGGATTCACTTTCCTCTGCGCCTTCTTTGGTTGAAATGTTCTCCTGTTGGGACATTCTTTGCTGTGCTTATAAACACATACACCCCGAGGTTAAAGGGCAATTTCTCTGCTTCCAGAAAAGACTCAAAACATTAATCATAAGTAATGTTCTGCAATTCAGAAAATGGTACAGGAAAATTTAATCTTATATATATCTTCCTTAAGTTGAAATATCTGAAACCGCTGAATCTGAAATATTTATCCTGATAAACAAGGATAAATGGAAAAAATAAGCATCCTCTAATGTTTGGATTGAAAATTGTGAATTTCTGAATTCCAGGTATACTAACACCTTCTTTTTCTTTCTTTTTAAATGAATGTTTGTCTTTTATCGTATTGATACAAGAAAATTTTCACATAGTATAGTCTGATTACAGTTTCCTCTCTTTCAACTCCTCTGATGTCATCCTAGCCTCTCCTCTCATCCAAAATCCATTCCCTTTCTGTTTCTTTCTTTCTTTATTTTTTATTTTATTTTATTTTATTTTATTTTATTTTATTTTTTTGAGA
>NW_026068124.1:1738149-1758148 GCF_014885135.2 Alexandromys fortis
TATATAATGAATGGGAAGAATCCATGCCTAGTGTGAATATTTCACTAATACAGCTCTACTTTCTGTGTCCACAGATTCCTTTAGAGAAAAATGGACACAGTAAATGTCTCAGTGGTGACTGAATTCATTCTGGTAGGATTTTCAGACCAGCGTGATATCAAAATACCCTTGTTCTTTCTGTTTCTAGCAATGTATCTTATCACTGCATTGGGAAATTTGTGTTTGATAATTCTGACTGTGCTGAATTCTCACCTCCATACTCCCATGTACTTTTTTCTCTTTAACTTATCCTTTATAGACCTCTGCTATTGTTCTGTGTTCACTCCCAAAATGCTGATGAATTTTGTATTAAGGAAAAATTTAATTTCTTACAATGAATGTATGACCCAAGTCTATTTCTTTTGTTTTTTTGTTATTTCTGAGTGTTATGTGCTGACTTCAATGGCCTATGATCGCTACATGGCCATCTGTAATCCATTGTTGTATAATGTTGTCATGTCTCCTACATTATGCTTGAACCTTATGCTTGGTTCATACTTTATTGCATTTTCTGGTGCTGTAGCTCACACTGCATGCATGCTGAGACTGACCTTCTGTGATGCCAACACCATTAACCACTATTTCTGTGATATTCCTCCTTTGCTCCAGCTTGCCTGCACAAGCACATACGTCAACGAACTTGTCATTTTTGTTGTTGGGAGTATCAACATAATTGTTCCTACTTCAACTATCTTTATCTCTTATGGGTTCATCATTTCCAGCATTATCCACATCCGTTCCTCTGAGGGCAGGTCCAAAGCCTTCAGCACCTGTAGCTCCCACATCATTGCTGTTTTTCTGTTCTTTGGTTCAGGTGCTCTTGTGTATTTCAAACCCTCCTCAACTGGGTCTTTGAATGAAGGAAAAATCTCTTCTGTCTTTTATACCAATGTGGTCCCCATGTTGAATCCCTTAATCTACAGCTTAAGGAATAAAGATATTAAAGTTGCCTTTACGAAAACCCTGAGCAACAGGAAGTTTTAAATGGACAGGGTTGTCTTTATGTCTCTTATTTTTTACACAGAAATAGTTCCAATTGATGTGTAGTATTATATTGGGAGTCATCGTTTTCTTTCATAGAAAACGTTTCACGTTTCATTTTACTTTTTTTAGTTTAAGAACAGGCAGAATCTCTTTGTATAATCTTGAAGCTATATCTGATTCTTTCTTCATTAAATGAAGTCAGAGTCTTCTAGATTGATCTTAGTATTTCTAGAGTTGGACATCTTCTTTTAAGTCATTTATACCATTTTCATGGTCTGTTTTATTTAAAAAATAATATTATTGAAACAATTTAGCTTTTCCCCATTCATTAAAAGTTTGCTTTTTTCTCCTCTATCAATCTAAATCAGGTCTTCAAATAGACAAATGAAACAACTTGCAGGGTGGTTTCCACTGTGTGTGGGCTTCTAATTTTGAATACATGTTTAATTAATTAATTAAATTTAAGTAATGTATAATTCAAACATCTGATTCTTTTTTCTTTACATTTTTCCATTTTAAAACAACATATTCCTTTCAATTGCCAGTGTAATAGGTATGATTTATTGGTTATTGATAGCTTATTGCAAACTATAGAGTATCCTAATTGTCCAAGGTTTCAACCAACCTATTAATTCACATTTTCTTTTGAATATTTTATTACTATTTTGTAAATATGAGCATAATATGAAACTGGATTATGGTTGTCTGTTGTGGACCCCTGTGTCTAGAGTTTCTGCAGTGGTCACTTTATTTTGAATTGTTCCTTTGGTTAGAAAAAGCCAGGATTTTTGCAGTAATGAGTTTAGTTCATCTATAAAATTAAAATTATATAATTGGAATGTTTCAAGTATCTAGTAACTCAGTAAATAAAGTCCAGGGAAATAAAGTATGCCAGCAAAAATCATTAAACCAGGAGACAAATGGGGACTGTGAATAAGTAGTTTTCCCCTGCAATTGGCTCACTGAGGGATTCTGGTAATCGTAGTGTCATTAGAATCTAAACTTTCTTCTGTTGAGCATTGCAAATCTTTCCCTGCTTTATTAATATCACATTCTCTTTCTCACCAACAATGACTGTGCATTAGTATTGCTTGGAGTAATGAAGATTACTTGATTGGTCAATGAAGGCAGGCTACATTTGCTGAGTCCAAGTAGAGGGAGGACAGCTAAGTCAAAAAAGAAAGAGAGTGGCCATTGAGACTCTACTTAGGATGAGAGCTTCAGACAGTGCAGGGTAGACAATGGAGGCCTCTGTGGCTTCTTTTAGCTTTTCTGGAACTTGATGTTGTAGGGGCTATGAGAGTGGCTCCAGCTCAGACCCAGGGTGCCGAAGGCAAAATGCTTCTCAGGAGTGAAGGTGGTGTAAAAGATTCTACAATAACTTACACACGATAATGCTCTTTTCAAGTGCTCTTATTTTGTTCTTTTTCTATGCTGATGATAGTGTCCTACATCTAGCTTTTATATACTTCTTCTAAAATCTATTCTCTTATAGGAGCCTTGAAACAAAGAGGAGCTAAGTCACTCACCATGGCAACACAAAGGTCCAAGACCATAGTAGCAAAACCTCAAGACAAGGGGGTGCACAATTTCCAATGACATCTTTGAGACACAGACCCATTGTTAGTAGATTTGCATGTGAAGAAGAATTGGCCTGCTTTTCTTAGTAACCTTGGTTGAACTTTTGTGACTCTTAGCTTTCATTTTTTCTTTTTCTCTTGTATTTATGGAGCTATATTTTTTCTCTGTTCCCCTCCCTTCCTCCCATTTCATTGTCCTTCCTCCCCCTTCCCCTTTTACTATGTTCCTTTATCCCCGTGCTCCCAGTTTACTTAAAAGATCTTTCCTTTCTCTACTTCCCATGTATATTAGATCCATATATGTGTCTCTCTTAGGGTTCTCTTTGTTTTGTAGGTTCTCTGGAGTTGTGAATTGTAGGCTGGTTTTCTTTTCTTTATGTCTAAAAGCAGCTTGTGAATGAGTAAATATTATATATGTCTTTATGGGTCTGGGTCACCTCACTTAATATGTATGATGTTTTCTAGATCCATACATTTGCCCACAAATTTCAAGATATTATTTTTTCCACTGTGTAGTACTCTATGGTGTATAGTTTTCTTTTCCAAAAAAATCTTTAGTTTAGTTGAACTTATTCTGAGGTAAAAATGAGCTAATTATGTGTAGTTAGGAAGGCAGGCTTGTAGGTGTCTGTAGTCCTTGTGGAACAATATATCTAACTATGAAGAATGTTCCAGTATATATTCTATATATCAAAACTAAATGAAGAAGTCATATATTTGAACATCCACAGATATGTGTGCTCATATGAATGAGATTCAATCACAAGATTACATGTATGAAAATGCATCGTATCAGGGAGATATAATAGCTGTTATACAAGTAAAATTACAGAAAATAAAAACAGTTTTCAGAATAAGCTATAATTGTATTGTGGCATGTAGTAGATCATGATAAACACAATTAACAATCTGGAAATTGTGAGGATTGAAACATATCTCTGGAGAGGTTAAAAAACTTAAGTTAATTGACAATTAAGAAAAGTTTAACCCAAAGGCAGTTAGAGATAAGTAAATTATTCCATCATTGTTGACTTTCATATGGGTTTCCCACAGAGGATTTCTCTGCAAATTGAACAAAATATCTACCAAATGGACTGTAATAGCATAATAAAAGTGTCAAGCACAAAGAGATTATTTCCAAACAAATACCAAAGAGCTGACTTTTTCCCTTTGTGAAACAACGTGAGTGGATAAAGTGTTTATAGTCAAGAGTCTTTTTAAAACAACCACCTGAAACTGGGCTGTGTGACACACACCTTTAATCCTAGCACTTGTGAGGCAGAGATTGGCAAATCTCTATGCATTCAAGGCCATGCTGGTTAGTTCCAGGAAAGCAAGGACTTTTTAACAGAGAAACCTGTCTCAAGGGAAAAAAAAAAAAGAAAAGAAATAAACAAACAAAAACCAAAACATGAAAAAATAAAACAAATCATGAAACACGAAAAATTGCAGTTACTCTGGCAAGACTTTTCATTCTAGATAGAGTAGATAGAGGCTATCCTCCACAGTGTTTAGGAATAGAAAAATTCCATGCATCCTGTTATCCTGTTTTTGTTATCTCAAAATATAAATTAGTGAGGGGATGTTATATATTAATGTAACATCAATCATGAACAGAAGTGCCACGTCCACAGCAGTGACTGCCGTGTAGTGACAAAATGCCTCTGCGCTGGCTTTTGCCTGCTGAAGGATTGGGGTTAGAGCTTCTTGGAGCGAAGCCCCAGGTGGTCCCCCTGGCAATCAGCAGTCAAGAAAGGACCTGATGCCCTAGGCAAATCTCGTATCTGGAGATGGCCTTGAGAGCGAGCCCTCCTAACACCTTGCCTGATCTTTCTCTGTATTTCTCAATTTTCCTGTTCACAGCTGCCCGCTTACCAAGAGATCAAAGTACGTCCTTGGCTCGGCTCCACTGTTCAATAAAGCAGTCCTTGAGGAACTGAAGTATGCCCCACGCCACAAGAGCCTGGGAAACTTTATTATTTATGAAACAGAAGCCCTGGAGTCTTTATAGTAAGAAGGAAAGAAAGGAAATTATTGATAACATGAAACTAGTTTTAATATATTGGTATAGGAACTATCATGAGAAAATGAGAAAACTATTAGGAGATATGGAGCAAAGAATAAAAACTATATAGATGGAAAGCTAAACACAGGACCCTGAGAACTAGTCTCCCACGGTAGAAAGTAAATAATGGTGTGAGACAGAATTCTAAAAGACAAAACAAAACTAAAAGTCCTTGCCAACATCTTGAGCACGGAAGGGGGAACACGTAGAAAGGAGCACGTAGAAGAAGCTCTATTTTGGTTATGCTTAATCTTGATTTATGTCTGGAACCCTGAGTGGGGTGATGTTATGAACCTGCCAAGTTCTTTGATCTGTTTTGTACAAAAACTGAAGCTTTACAGAAGTAAAATTGCAGCAGATTTTCACTACACAGTGTGTCTGTCTGTCATTTCCCTTGCATCGTATCCTGACTATCCTATCCTTCACCTTGGTCCCCCGTGGGTGGTGGTCTCCGAGAGGGACGGTCCGTGGCACAGAAGTAAAGCATATTCACTATGGAGGGCAACCACTTTTTAGACAGTACAGGATACAACCAGACACAAAGTTATTGGCATAGGGAGGACAAGTTGGACAGGAAAGAGAGAGGTACTGCATCTCAATCTGGCAAAGAGCAAGCAAAAGCAAAAACTAAAGTTTTTCACTTATTTATTTATATGTTTATTTTTTTTTTCTTCAATGGTTGGTTTTTAAGAAGAAAAAATGGAAATGTGTGTTAGGGTGAGTTGGGAAATCCTAGTTAGCTAGGTTAGCCAAATCATGAATTTATATTATTAGACCTTGATATTTTGTCTCAGGAATAATTCAGTTGAATAGAATTGTGGAGGGTAATAAAGATCCTTTTGTATTAGTAGCGCTTTAAAGAGAGTGTATTTTCATTCGAATTTATAGAACTTCATTTTATCCTCTTCTACTATCTCAATAAATTCTTTCAAGATTTGTTAGAAATATTATTATAATTGCTGCATGCTAGGTTCAAACCCAGGGATTCACTTGAGTTATTAAGGACTCTACTACTTACCTAAATCCCCAGAAAATTAATATGCATACTTCATTTGCTAACAATAAAAATCTAATGAGGAATTTAATAATTCTATGCACAAAAATAAGTATAAAATATTGAAGAATTAAAGTATTTTTCATAATAAAAGACCTCAACAAATGTATACTGAAAACATTCTAACATTGTTAAAAGAAGTGAAGGCATTAATTCACATAAATATACTTTTCTCATAACTTAGATATGTCATGGTTGATATAATGCTTCCACAGTCATGCAAGCACATGCTCTTGCCACCTGCATGCCTACACACACATGTGCACCCACACAACAGAAATAGGTACATATCATACCACAAAATGTAACTAATGAGGCATTAACCACAGAGCTGAAAATTTTGTAAGAGAAAACCAAAAAACCCTGCTTTAAGAAATGAATGAGATAACCACACAGAAAGCACAACTTTTAGCCGGGCGGTGGTGGTGCATGCCTTTAATCCCAGCACTCGGGAGGCAGAGGCAGGCAGATCTCTGTGAGTTCGAGACCAGCCTGGTCTACAGAGCTAGTTCCAGGACAGGCTCCAAAGCCACAGAGAAACCCTGTCTCGAAACCGCCCCCCCCCCAAAAAAAAAGAAAGCACAACTTTTCATAAGTGGTCAGAAAACTTACTAGTGTTGTCAGTACTTTTCCAAAGCTGTCCGTAGAACCAGGGCTATACCTATCACATCCCAATGACATTTTAATATTAACATTCATAAATATCAAGAGACTATGAATATGCAAAGCAACCATGAGAAAAATATAGATTAATCCCACATCCAAATTTGAAAACTTATTAAAAGCCTATGATGATCCAAACATTGTAGTATGGAGATATAAGAGTGTTGGAACACTGTCTAAGAATAAAGTCATTCGAGGAGAATTCTGAGTGCTTCTAGAAATACTCCAAGAAGACAAGACAAGGATCTTATGACTTCATTTTCTTCAAAAATACAGAACTATTCTTGGAATATGCTCTTGTGCCCTCCCAAGTGTAGAAGATATCTGTGAGTTTATCTCATATTATTCATTAAAACTGGCTATTGTTATTGGTTTATATTCCTCCATGGAAAAAACATATCTGTGTCACATGTGGTTTCTACTTGTGATTACATAGTTTATTCAAGCAATTCTTTTTAACCTTTAATGTATAAATTATCTGGTATACTACTGTTGTCTATTGCATGAAACTATAGCCCACCTCATTTATAGGTCCTATTCTGCTAGTTCCCACTGCCTCAAGAGTGGTTAAAAAAAGAGATGGAATAGAAAACCCAGAAACAAGTTCAGAGATGAAGTTTTAAGGAACATTTGAAGAAGTTTCCAAGAACATATGTCAGGTGGGATGGGTACTCTTTTGAAGTAGGGATAACTGAAAGTAGACATGCAAGCAAATTATATTGGACCCAAAATAGACACTGCATATCACTTACTCCAAGTGGGTCAAATACCCAGAATCAAGATTTTTTTTAAAAAAAAAGTGTTTATGGGAAAAACATTGCCAAAAGCGCAGTCTCACAAGTGTTGATGACTTCTATACAGTAACATGAAAGCACAGGCAGCCATAGAAAAATAAAGGCGATTCACCATGAGTACACTTCTCTCATGTAGGTAAAACTGTCCACTTATGAGAGTGTATACAATTGACTTAAGCAGATCTATAATCCTCTGGGAGTCAACCTCCTTGTCACACTGTCTAAGAGTTTCAAGATGATTTAAGAGAGGTGGAAAGATACAGTCTGGTTCTAGCTGTACTATTATATGGACTGGCTTCAGACTGATTGAGAAGGATAAAATAAGTCAAGCAGTGACAAACCTTTCTCTTTACTGACTTGTCTAGTGTGGCCACCTGGCCATCACTTCTGCTACCTCAATTCCACATCATGATGCTCTTTACCCTGGTCTGTGAGCCATATAATCCCCCTTTTGTTTAAGTTGTTGTTACCATATATTTTGTCTCAGCAATAAGAAAGGTAAATTGCTGAATCACTGAGTAGAATATTTTACAACCATAGACTATACAGATAACTCTTCTTAGTCCATAATGACAAAATGCTAATGAAAAGAGCCATGTATTGTCTATACATGTCAACAGAAAAACATGCAAATTTTCAATGAGCTCATTACCAGTTCTCACCATCATTAGTCAATAAAAACATTTAAACCAAAACTATTATCAGATGCTAATCCTGCAGATCTTTGTAAGACAAAACAGAAGGAAACAGACAAGTGTTGGTGAAGATTCAATTATTTAAAATTTCAACATATTGTTTATAAGAATTTGAATGTGGTATTGTTCTTGGAAAACAGAGGAGAAGCTACTCAAAAATTAAATATCCAAGCTAGTGAGGTAACTTGAAGATATATATGATTGTTTCAGTTTGTAAATGTATGTGAAATTCTCAAAGAATAAAAATTGTTACCAAGAGAATGTTAGCATTCCCTATCTAAACTGATCTCCTGAAATATTTGTGAAAGTTATGATCCCTAGTTGAAACTATTCATAATTTTCAGTACTTTTCATTTGTTTTGGATGAGTCCATGATCATAATGATTTACTTCTATTATGTCAATTACTATACACATGTGCTCAGGAATATTTTATGTTTAATGCCAAAATGAACATTAGCTATCTACAGACAATAGCATTGTCTAATTTCTGGAATGTATATTAGAGATAGGGTTACTCTGTATAGCCTTAGCTGTCCTGTAATTTGCTCTGTAGACCAGGCTGGTGTCCAACTCAAAGATCTGTCTGCCTCTGTTTCCCGAGTACAGAGATTAAAGCCTTGTGCCACTATTGGACCCAGAAGAATGTTTCAACTGAACTGTGATACTGAGCATAATAGTAAAAGTCCTTACTATTATATACTAGGCTAATTGATCTTGAAATATATATATTAATGATAAATAAAAGGTTTTCAAATAAATGGGAATGCAATAAATATACAATATTTTGAAAACAGAAGGAAAACAGATCTGAATATGTTTCTCACATTACAACAAAAATTTCACACAGTGAGTTATGTAAACATAAACATTGAAATTTAAGACTTATTGAGGACAATAAAGGAGAAAAGATTGATGAGTTAGGAATAGACAAAATAAAGTATGACATTAAAAATAAAACCTATAGGAGATAAATATATAAATTGCATTTCATAAAATAAAAATATTTTTCTTCTAAAATATAGTATTGAGATAATGAAATTATAAGCCTCATTACTGACTGGACTAGTTTCTCAGATCTAAATGTCCAGTGGGTTTTAGAAGTAACAACCTTGGCAAAGAATTTAATTCTTTAAATTCTTTTAAAATATGTATCATTGGCATTCTGTAGGTTATAAGAGTTGAACTGATTTATTAAAATCCTTGAATTTTTTCAGAGAAAGTAATTAGGAGGCTTGGAGTATATTCAACTAGAACTTCATGATTAAAGTGAGTGGAGAGGCAAGGAGCCCAACAACATATTCCTCTATAGAGTTCTAAATAATTGGGTAAATTAAAGATTATATTTCTATCTCTGCAAGAGAGAACATCTTCCCAAAGAGAAATTTGTATAAAATTTTAAGTCTTTTAGAAACCAAAGGCATATTATAATCCAAGTTGCAAATGCAACCCCTTCAATTTCTTTCTATATTCAAATGCTATCCTCTTGTGAAGGGAGTAACTATACTTCCACCTACTTATCAGCAAGTAGATTAAGTCATTTATGTCACATTGAAAACATAGCCTTATCTGGCAGTGTGAGGATCATAAAGTTATTTCCTTTGCTGTTGGAGAACACTCAAATGTCTAATCACAAAATATCATCTGTACTTCAGAAGTATATCTAGAGTATATCACGAGCCAACATCCATATATCAAATCTTACTGGAACTGAAAACAAGACTACAGAATCTTAACTACCATCAATACACAACCATAAACTAGCCTTCTAGATAGTAGCCAAACATCTGCTTTATCCAAGTATGTTTTATTGCATTGGAAGTATCATGCATTTCTTTCTTCTATAGGCAGAAATCAGTAGGCAACAATTTTCAACATTTACCCCTATATTGACCTAAGAGTATTAAGTGTGCAAACTGCCAATCTCAATCACCATACCTTTCTCAGTGGCATTTGAGATCATAGTATATACTGTGTTGTCTTGAAAAACTTATGAACAGGCTAGACAGAAAATTATACTATGGATAATATGTGAACAAAATTTGACATTGGATATGTATATGTACATCACATTCATTTCCTAAGGTTAAGTTTTCATCCTTAGTTTTTAGTGCAATGTCAAGAACAGTGCATAGTTAGAAGCTAGCTTATTTTTCTCTATCAGATCTACAGAGGCTGGTTTCATGGCAGGTCAGGATGAAGGGAACTCATACTTAATTTTCAGATTCCTCATAGTTCCTTAGAGATTTAATGAGTTCATAACTGTTGTTTATTTTCTGTATTAATGAAGTAGGGTACTGCACTTCATTCTCAATCATCTTGATGAATTATAAAAAAAATATTTTCAATTTCCCTGGGTGATTTCCAATCCCTAAAGTGAAGGAAAAACCTGAATAAAAAATGAAAACCCTTTGGAAATGATGTCAGACTAATATCTAAGGAACAGTTGTAAACTACTTATCCCCATATTACACATAAAAATTACTCTCTTGAGAATTTTGTGTGATTATCTACCCTGTTTATAACTGAGTGTATTAGAACTCACTAATTGCACATTAAAACTCTTACTTATCAAAGGTAAATGTGTGAAAAAATTTCTCTGCTACTTGAGATTGCTGTAAGTTATGATAACAAGTTATGGCTTTTAGTTTGGAGACACTGACTAGATACATACTATGAATGTCTCTGTAATTTCATTGCTCTTCCAGGATCATCCAAGTGTAGTAATCAATGAGAAAATAATATATATTTTTATTTAATAAATAATAAGTTCAGAAGTAAATTTATATTATTATCTTCTGTAAGACAATTTCAGAGATCTAGGATGTAAGTCATTCTTTTTCTTAGTGTGGAGTATTGAGACTCAAGTGAGAGTGATGTAAGTATCCACTCAAAGTGGGTCATGGGGACTGTGAAGGTACATTGATGATTTTAAGAAAGGCAGAAGATTTATGTGGTTCCTCCTCTTTGGACAGAACAAAATTACTCTACTTTCATGTTTTTTTTCTATCTTTGACATAGGTTTAGCCAAACTACTTCTGATTATTTAGAACAATGTACCAATCTCAGCTTTCAAGGTCTAGCCTGTGTTAGGAAAGCACATGTTTCCAGGGTATCTACTTCCAATATCAGCAATGAGGGGACAATACAAGACATGGAAAAATTGATGATGAGAATGATGAGTCTCTGTTGGTACTGCTCTCACATTTCATATTCCTTGGCTTTCAGGAGTCACATTTTCATATAAAAGCATTGATAGTCATCTGTGGGATGGGCTTGATGTTGTATTTTGATATTGTTCTTGTTGATAATTGAGGGCAGAAAGAGTATAAGAGCCAGGGGATAGATGGGATATAAAGAAAAAATATGTTTTGTGGACACAGAAGAGTAGTTATATATACAAGCTTACAGGAGTTGTAAAAGTTTTTGTGAGATATCTTCAGGTCCATTACAAGCCAACCTTAGCATTTAAAGAAGAATTGGGTAAGAAGTCACAACTTTAGCTAAGAGCTATTGGCAGTTTTCAGATTCTGGGAGAGGAAGAGTCAGGATTCTCTAAGAGAATACCCTCTGGGAAGTCAGCTGTCCTAGTGAAGGGCTACATTTTCAAGAATATATGGACAGAACAAATTAGCCTGATGAATTAAAAAAGGATAATACAGTACAGTAGATAGTGAAGAAGAATGGATCTTTGAATATTTGGGGAAGAGTGAATAAGAACAGAGCAAATATGAAATAATATTATATACGTGTGTGTATGCCAAAAGAATTTGGATAAGAAAAACATAACTATTAGGTAAGTTCTGTAGGTGTTAATTTATATTACATGCAAGGCTGTTGTGGGAATGGCTGCATTTCCCTCTAACATGATTCTTCTTGACTGTGTGCATAGATTCCTTTAAAGAAGAATGGTTTCTGTAAATAGTTCTTCAGTGACTGAATTCATACTGGTGGGATTAACAGAGGAGCCTGATCTCCAGTGTCCACTCTTCATCCTCTTTCTGGTGATGTACGTGGTCACTGTGTTGGGAAATCTCGGATTGATCATCTTGATTGCAATGAATTCTCACCTTCACACCCCAATGTACTACTTCCTCTTTAACTTGTCCTTTATTGACCTCTGCTATTCTTCTGTGTTCTCACCCAAAATGTTAATGAGCTTTATATCAGAGAAAAACATTATTTCTTATAGTGGATGCATGACCCAGCTTTTCTTTTTCAGCTTTTTCTCTATTTCTGAGTGTTATGTGCTAACCTCAATGGCCTATGATCGCTATGTGGCCATCTGTAATCCATTCTTGTATGATATTGTCATGTCTCCTAATTTATGTTTGAGCCTTATGCTTGGTTCATATCTGATGGCATTTTCTGGTGCCATGGCTCACACTGGATGCATGATGAGACTGATTTTCTGTGAAGCAAACACCATCAATCACTACTTCTGTGACATCCTCCCTTTGCTTCAGCTCTCCTGTACTAGTACTTATATCAATGAGCTGGAGGTTTTTGTTGTTGTGGGTATCAACATCATTGTGCCCAGCATCACCATCTTTATTTCTTATGGTTTCATCCTCTCCAATATTTTCCATATAAACGCCACTGAAAACAGGTTCAAGGCCTTCAACACCTGCAGTTCCCACATAATTGCTGTTTCTCTATTCTTTGGGTCAGGTGCATTTATGTATCTCAAACCCTCCTCTGCAATGTCAATGGATAAAGGTAAAATATCTTCTGTCTTTTATACCAATACAGTTCCTCTGCTTAATCCTTTAATATACAGCTTGAGAAACAAAGATGTTAAAATTGCCTTGAAAAAGACACTGAGTAAAAGAAAGTATTGATCTGAAAGTGTCCAGTTGACAGAAATTTCCGTCTCACCATATACCACAGCTGTTAAGTCCCAAAGATTAATACAGACATCTATATCAATTACAAACTGATTATCTCAGTATCTCAGGCTCTTCCTATCAACTTATTCTTATAACTTATATTGGCTCATAATTCTTTTCTGCTAGCTATGTTGTTTGGTGACTTTTTAGGCAAGACAGTCACATCTTTCTTCCTCTGCAGCTGGGTCATTGTCATGACTGCAGACCCAAACTTCTCTCTTCCCAGAATTCTTGTTGTCCCACATATACTTCCTGCCTAGATACTGGAAAATCTACATTTTATTAAAAATAATAAAAGTAACAGGATAAAAGACCATTGTCCCACAACAGTGTCCTTTGTCACATAGTTACAAGACTGGAAAGTCAGTTTTGTTAGTTCCATTTGTGTGTCCATTATTTTCTCCTATTTTTTTGGTAATTGAGTGAAAACATTTGAATGCTCTTTCAACAATGTCTTTTCAATATCTTTTTTTTTTTTAAAGATATTGACTTCTACTGCCTGCTTTTGGCAGGATCAATTTCTCATTTTCTATCACATGTACTTTAAAAATTCTAGCAAAGAAATTTGTATATTTAAAATTATGATCACTTTTATCTTTTCTTCCCATGACAAAAGATCAATGTCTGATAATGGCCACATCTCATAATGTTAGGTTAGAATTCTGACAAGTAATTGGAATTGCTCATCTGGCATGCCATTTAGGAACATGCAGTTATGGATTTTTCTATTCTGGGAGTTCTGTATTCCATTAGAGATTGTCCCCGTTACAAATAAGAAATGACAGTTTCCATAGTAAATTAAATTTGTCCTCTAATATGTACAAGCACTATGAACTAAACATCTTTCAGCAAGGAGTTCTCTTAGTTAATCTGGCAAGTTGAGTTTTGTAATTTTTTTTATAGAAGACATATTTTGAGTCTGAATTTGGAAATAATGACTGAACTGGGGAATTTAAATTTGAAAGAACTATTTGGAGAATAAGCTAAGTTATGATAAAGTTTTTAAGTAAATCTGATGTTCAATTATGACTCTTTGATAAAAGGGCAAAAATGACAATCCTTAAGACACCAATTCAATAAAGAAGACCATCTATCATCAAAATTGTACATTTTAAAAGTTAAGGACATTGTTTTATTATAAAAACTTATCTATATGTAATTTGATAAACATGAATAGAGTTAGAACAGACATTTTGAAGCTATAAATCTCCACATTGGAGTTTATCCTTTTTCTTTTGAATATAGAAAACTTTTATCTACTCATCCACCACCAAAATATTCATTAAAGAAATAGAAAAGATCTATAAAACCATTAACTCTATTTCTATTATCTCCCAGTCTATCTACAATGAACTAAAGTTCTGGGACTATTTTCCATTATTTTCTATAGGACATTTACCTAGGCATTGGCTGGGAAAAAGGCTAGTGCTCTCTTCTTAAGCACATGAATGTCCAATTGACTCAGTGGTCAAGAGGGCAAGCCAGTGGGGAGCTAAAGAAGTCTTGGAAGATTTTTTCTCTCTGTAAAATGATAACAAGATGTGGTGTAGTGTGATGGATTCCTGATCCTATTTGAGTCTCTCAGTATCTCGAGAGGGCAATACCTATGTTGTTGGACATTTATAATAGTTGCATCTTATTTTATCCACTAAATTTTCTTTAAAACTAACAGGGAACTTAAAGTAACTTCTGAAATGTAAAATATAAAACACTGATATCAAAATTCAAACACATTTAAGAAAGATTTGTTCATTCAAATTTTGCTGTGCATCCTCATTGTATAGAAGATTGTATTACCTAAGAACATATTTTTATGCAAGCACATGCTATTATACATGCAGAAATTCTTTTCTACATTTTTAGCTTACCATCTACACTACTCCTTCTCTTTTAAGTCCCTTGAAAAATTTCACTTCTACTTTCATGTTATATTCATACAGCTTTAAATTACTATATAAAAAGGGAGAATCATAAATGATAGAAAAAAGAATATGACATTTGCTTTTCTGAGAAAGCCTTTATTTGTTCAGAATGATTATTTATATTTGTACTGGTTTTATTGCAAATTACATAGATTTGTCTTTTTATGGTTGAGAAACTTTGCTTTATAAAAATGTACATTTTCTTCTGTCATTTCTGTGCTGTTAGACATTTAATATGGTTTATATGATAACTATTGTGACTGATTCTGCAATAAACTCTGGTGTGCATGTATCTCTGTGATATATTGACTGGAATCTTTTAGGTAAATGCTCAGGAGTAGTCAATCTTTTAGTAGAGCTATTTTAAGATTTTTGAGAAAATTTCATGTTCATTAAATATTGGCTAGACTAACTTACATTCATACCAGTAGTTTGTGAAGGTGTGCTTTCTTTTGTTCAGAATGTTTCCAGTATCTGAAGCTTTCTCATGTTTTTATAAATTAAAAATCATATATTATTTTATATATGGAAATATAGCTTATAGATTAATAAAATTATAATAGTAAAATTTTATACAGTTTCATAGACAAGAAAATGAAAAATATTTAGATTACCAAACTCCTTTTCTTCATATTTAAAAATGCTAGTACTGCCATTAACTGGGATGAAATAGAATCTCATTGTAGCTTTTACTTACATTTATTTGATGTCTAGTGGAAACGAATATTTTTTTATGTTTGTCAAACATTTGCATTTTGTCTTTTGATAAATTTTTATTCATTTCCCAGCACATTTATTAATTAGTTTTTTGATTTAATGTTGTTTAGTTATCCTATTTATCTTTCTTTTGGGGGATTGAGACAGGGTTTCTATGTAGCGTTGGAGCCCATCCTGAAACTAGTTCTTGTAGACAAGCAGGCCTTGAACTCACTGAGATACACCTGCCTCTGCCTCCCAAGTGCTGAGATTAAAGGTGACTGCCACCACTGCCTGGCATTGTTTTCATCTTTCTATAAACTAGATACCAAACTTATGTAAGATGATTAGTTATAAAAATCTACAGGTTCTCTATTTATTTGATTTACTCCTTTTCTGTGCAGGTTTTAATATCAAAAAAATTAGTTTTTAATTGTTGGTATTAACCTTAGTGACCAGATGGTATTCAGAAATACCAACTCTAGGTTTTGCTATAGCAGCTTCAATTTTTCAGGCCTTACCTTCAGGCAGTGGTTCTCAAACTTGCTCACGCTGCAACTCTTTAAAACAGTTCTTCATGCTCCAGTGACCACAACCATAAAATTATTTTCAATGCAATTTAATAATTGTAAATTTGCTACTATTAAAAATCAATTTGTAAATATCTGTATTTTCCTATGATCTTAGATGACCCCAATGGAAGTGTCTTTTGACCTTCCCAAATGGGTCACGATCCACTGGTTGAAAACTGCTGCTGTCTATCTGAAGCTGATTTTTTGTGAAAAACAGGGATCACTTCTTTATTATAATAGTGATTATCTATTATTCCCAGAAGCATTTGTTGAATAGGATATATTTCCTACAGTGTATATTCTTGGTATTTTTGCCAAACTTTAGTTAGTTATAGCTTGATGAGTTTATGTCCATGTCCTAATTTAGTTCCATTTTTTACTCAAATATTACACTATATTTTGTTACTATGGTATTCTCATGCATATTAGAACCAGGAATGGTGACATCATTAGTATTGACTTTTTGCTCACGGTTGTTTTGACTGTCCAAGATATTTTGTGCTCCCACAGGAATTTCACAATGTGTTTCTATTTCTTTGATGTTGGCATTGCAATTAGATAGGAAGGTAAAGAATTTGTAGGTGATTTTGGAAGTGAGTTTTTGTAATATCAATTTCCCAATAATGAGTAAGGAAAGTCTTCTCAACTTCTAGAGTCAACCTCAATTTTTCTGTATATTTTAAAGTTTTCAATGGTAAAGTCACATTCTGGTTATAGTGATTCCAGTTTTGTTTTTTGTTTTTAGTTAATCACTAATGGATATATTTTCTTGATTTATTTGACAGTATGATAATATTGGGAAAGCTACTGATATTTGTGTTACTTTAGTGTACTGTCTGTTTACCAGACCTGAGTATTCATTTTTTCAATTAAATAATAACTTCTTGAAGGATTTTTTATAATCTCTTTTGTATAATATGGTATCATCTTCAAATAGTAAGAACACTGATTTTTTTCCATATTATCTTTTTTATTTATTGTCTTGTCTTATAGATTTTGATAAGCCTTCAAGCACTATGCTTACTAAGAATGAGCGAAGTGCTAACCCTACCCACCCTTATGACATCTCCACACTCAGATGCCTAGCTCCAACAGAGCAGCTCAAGCACTGACTATCTCTAGCTCTGATAACACATCCTGCATATGCCCAACCTAACAGCCTAGATTCATGTATCAGACACAAAGCAAGAAAGGAAGTCACATGCCCAAGTCACAATGTAAAAACACAAATGTTATGAAAGGTAAAGGCAGTATTACCACAATATACACACTAGTATTACAGAAGTGACCTTCAATAGAAATTACATAAATGAACCCTAGAACAGAGAATTTTTTAAAAAAGAAAACATTACGTTACCAAATACTTCAAGAACATTAAAAATGAACTATACAAGATAAATATAAACACCTGTGTAATATTCAAGAAAACACATGTATATTTCTAGCTGAAAGAGTGAAAGATCCGAGGGAGAAAGTTGACACTAAGAAAACAAAGCCGTAAATCAACATGAGCAAAGTTCATAAGAACTCAAAAACTGAGGCTTGTCCTTGACTGATTGATTTGAGACAAGGACATATCCTGTAACTATTATACAGATATACACATCAACAGCAGAAGTGGAAGAGGATATCATCAACAGTTTCTATATAGATCTCCAGAATGAGATCAGCAGGGCACATAAGAACGACATACTAATTGATATAGGTGACTTCAGTTCAAGAGTGTAATTCAGAGAATTGACTATGGTGTCATGAAAACATACGGATTTGGACAAGGGAACCATAGAGGGGAATGACTGCTTCACCTCAGCTATAAAACTGATTTATACATATCCAGCATAAAATACAAGCATGCCAAACCATCAAAATGCTGGATGTGGGAATCACCTGACAAATGCACATACAGCCAAATTTACTACATTCTGGTTAGCAGGGAAATCTTATCTAGGATCTATAACACCTGTCCCAAAATGCTGATGAAATTTGTCTATGAGAAGAATACCATCTCTTATGTAGGGTGCATGACTCAGCTGTTTCTCTTTCTCTTTTTTATCATCTCTGAATGCTACATGTCAACTTCAATAGCCTATGATTACTATTAAGCTATATGTAATCCACTACTGTATAAGGTTACCATGTCCTCTCAGGTATATTCCATGTTTCCTATAGGATGGTTACTCTCCTGAGTGCTGCAGCTGTTCAGGGACAGAAACAGATGTTCTGCACTTATGAGCTCAGGGTCAGCTCTCCCATGTGCCACAGGTGGCAAGTGGAGGGAGGCATCTCTCCCTAACTTTCACCACCATAATCAAAGATGAAGGGTGGGGCTAGATCCCCCATTCCTACATTCTCAGATTAGGTTCAACTGCACTCTCATCAATAGGATCAGCTCTACTGTGCTCAAAGGCAAGATACAGGGCATAGTTTCCTGAGTGCTACAGTAAGTAAGCAGGAGTGTCAGCTCCCGTGCCTATCACAATTGACTGGGACAAGGGAAGGAAGCCCTCTTTATCTTCCCCTCACCACCACATGTCAAATGAGTGGTTGTGGCCAGCTATATCACTCTAACACCTTCAAGGCAAGCTCAGCCATGCCTCTGCCTACAGGGCCAACTCTATTGTGCTGTGCAGTTGAGATACAGGGTCCACTTTCCCGAGTGCTGATGATGCTAAGTGGGAGAGTCACCTCTTTCTTCCATTGTAGGTAATGAGGGGTAAGGAGTAAAGGAGACATCTCTCCTCGGCCCATATCACTGTATGACAGATGGGTAGTAGGAAGAGCACTCCCACAGTCACAGCTTCAGAGTTGTATCTCTCACATCTCCACCAACAGGGCCAGTTCTGTTTTGAAACCCAGGTGAGGTGCAGGGCCTGCTCTCNACATCTCCACCAACAGGGCCAGTTCTGTTTTGAAACCCAGGTGAGGTGCAGGGCCTGCTCTTCTGAGTACTACTGCTTGTGAGGGACAGGAGAAGCTCACACACCTTTATGACTTCAGGATCAGCTCTTACACTTGCCTCAGACATAGAGGCAGGGGGCATCCCTTGCCCCCACTCATGTTGCAAGGAGGGCCGCTTGTTGGTTTCCAGGTACCCGGATAGCTTATACCTGAAATAATCACACAAAACTGTATTTATTAAAACATGCTTGGCCCATTTGCTCTAACTTCTATTTGGCTAACTCTTACATCTTAATTTAACCCATTTCTAGTAGTCTGTGCATCGCCATGAGGTCGTGAACTACCAGCAAATTTTCAGCACGTCTGTCTACATGGCTCCATGGCTTCTCTTTAACTCCACCCTTCTTTATTTCAGCATTCATTTTATCTTTCCCTACCTACATAAATTCTGCCTTTCCATTGTTCCAAAGCAGTTTCTTTATTCATTAATAGTAATCACAGCACACAGACGGGACTCCCATATCACCTTCCCTTTTCTGTTTAAATAAAAAGTAAGGTTTAAATTTTAACATTGTAAAATTACATATAACAAAACAGTTATCATGCAAGAATTATATTTACAATATTTATATCTTTTTATCTTTTAATATTAAGCACTACATCCCGAGTGCTGGGATCTTAGGCGTGCTCAAACAGTGTCCTTTTTTTTTTATCTTTTATTATAACTAAGAAAAACTTTAACTATAAATTCTTCAACTTCATCAAAGACTCCAGAAGGATATATTAGCTAAGTAAAAAGGAAGTACATTGTAAGCTATTCCAAAACTCTAGAAACGACAGAGACATCTCGCTGCCTAGACAGTCACACAGAGTTCTTCTGTACTGTTGTGGCATCCAATCTTCAGCCCGCAGGCTCATAGTATCCAGGAAACTATTCCATGAAGCAGCAAATTTCAAATACTTTTTGACCTATATTGGCAGCTTGTACATCATATTTTTCTGTGTCCTGAAGAATGTTTGGCAGACTCTTTCATATATCAGGATCCTGAAAGATTGTCACACCTTTAAGCAAGTTCAGCGTCATTTCTCTGTGGGTCCTGCTTGTCAGTTCAGCGGTACTGGTAGGAATAGTTTCTTGCCCAACTGGCA
>NW_026068124.1:1764569-1767147 GCF_014885135.2 Alexandromys fortis
TCCCATCAAAATTCTTCACAGATCTTGAGTGGACAATAATCATCTTTATATGGAAAAACAAAAAACCCAGGATAGCCAAAACAATCTTATACAATAAAGGAACTTCGGGAGGCATTACCATCCCTGACTTCAAACTCTATTACAGAGCTACAGTAATGAAAACAGTGTGGTATTGGCATAAAAATAGAGAAGTCGACCAATGGAATCGTATAGAAGACTCAGATTTTAACCCACAAACCTATGAACACCTCATTTTTGATAAAGGAGCTAAAAGTATACAATGGAAGAAAGAAAACATCTTCAACAAATGGTGCTGGCACAACTGGATGTCAACCTGTATAACAATTGACCCAAATCTATCACCATGCACAAAACTCAAGTCCAAATAGATCAAAGACCTCAATATCAACCTGAACACACTGTACCTGATAGAAGAGAAAGTGGGAAGTACCCTACAACATATGGGCACAGGCGATCACTTCCTAGGTATAACCCCAGCAGCACACACATTAAGGGCAACATTGAATAAATGGGACCTACTGAAACTGAGAAGCTTCTGTAAAGCAAAGGACACTGTCACTAAGATAAAAAAGGCAACCTACTGACTGGGAGAAGATCTTCACCAATCTCGCAACAAAGGTCTTATCTCCAAAATATATAAAGAACTCAAAAAACTAGACTTTAAAATGCTAATTAACCCAATTAAAAATGGGGCACTGATCTTAACAGAGAATTCTCAACAGAAGTTCAAATGGCCAAAATACACTTTAGGTCATGCTCAACTTCCTTAGTGATCAGGGAAATGCAAATCAAAACAACTTTGAGATATCATCTTACACCTGTCAGAATGGCTAAAATCAAAAACNTGTGTGTGTGTGTGTGTGTCTGTGTGTGTGCGTGCCACAAAGAACAAATGGAGGTCTGTAGAGGGCTTGAATGTCAGTATTCTTTTTCCATCTTGTTTTGGGGATAGGGTTTTTTTGTTGTTCAAAGACAGGTTTCCCCTGCTGGTACCACATTCACTTCTAAGCATTTGCCTCTCCGCTCAGTTTCAGAATATTGCTATGACAGTTTTGAGCTAGCACACAAAGCTTTGTGTGGATTCTGGCGATCTGAACACACATTCCCACACTTGAGCCACAAGGGCTTTACTCACTGAGCCGTTATCTTAGCCCCTGTAGCAGTTTTCTGAGAAATATATCAAACATATCAGATCTAAAAGGGAAATTCCATGCATTATTAAGAATGAGGTGTTTATTTTTATTCACATATGAATTACATCTTGTGTTAATGATGAATAGTCCATGACAAGGCCATCTTCAACACTTCAGAGTTTATAAATATTTTATTTTATAATAGTCACCTCTTTTTTGTCAATTACACTAATTTGTCAAAGTTTGTTTAGGGCAGCTTCAGAAGTTGTTCAAAATTCTACCCAAAACCCCAACCAACATTTATTTAAGATATTTTAACATAACCACGTATGTAGTAGGTGTGCTCATGGGTTTTCAATTTCTATAAAAAATATAGTGGTGAATTTTGATGCAGATTTTATTGAATTGTGGATTGCTTTTAGTATTATGGCCATCTTCACAATACTAAAACTATGAATTCATGAACATTGGAAGTCTTCTCATCATTCGGTATTGTCTTTGTTTTTAGTGTCTTAAATTTCTCAGCATCCTGGTGCCCTGCACATACAGTTAGATATTAAGAGCGCAATGTATGCTGGTATACTTGCATCAAGATATGAAAATTTGCTTTTTAGTCCCCGGATCATTGGGCTACCAGGCAGCCCTGCTTAGGTGCTGAGGAGTTCCATATGGACTGGTGAGTGTGTGCTATCCAGGGACAGAGTGTCCCTGAAGAGAGCACAACCCCCCCCTTCCCCAGCCCTTTCTGCAGGGCTGTCTTTCTTATGCACGACCCAGCCCCCCAGCACTCCCCCTCCCCCAACCCTGCCCTGCTGTATGCTAGGACCAGTGCTCAAGAATGGTTTTAAGCTCCTACACTAAGGCTACCCACCCAAAGCGGTGAGCCTCAAGGTTCCCAGTAAGAGAGCCCGGGCACCCTCAGCCTGTGCTCCAGGGGCTCCTGTGCTCTCCTGAATCCGGCACTGCCTGCCCTGTCCTTCCTTCTGTCCCCGGATCAGTCGCCATCCTATACACAAAGGATATGGAAGCAGAGAGGGAAATCAGAGAAGCATCACCTTTCACGATAGCCACAAACAGCATAAAATATCTTGGGGTAACTAACCAAGGAAGTGAAAGATCTATTTGACAAGAACTTTAAGGCATTGAAGAAAGAAATTGAAGAGGATACCAGAATATGGAAGGATCTCCCTTGCTCTTGGATTGGGAGGATCAACATAGTAAAAATGGCAATTCTACCAAAGGCAATTTATAGATTCAATGCAATCCCCATCAAGGTCCCATCAAAATTCTTCACAGATCTTGAGTGGACAATAATCATCTTTATATGGAAAAACAAAAAACCCAGGATAGCCAAAACAATCTTATACAATAAAGGAACTTCGGGAGGCATTACCATCCCTGACTTCAAACTCTATTACAGAGCT
>NW_026068124.1:1772506-1773351 GCF_014885135.2 Alexandromys fortis
TCCTAGAGAAGCTAAATAAGAAGGTGAACCCAAAGAAAAACATATAGTCATCCTCCTGGATATTGGAAGTAGACAAGATTGCCAGGCAAAAATTGGGAACTTGGTTGTGGGGTGGGATGGGGGTTAGGGGAAATGGGGAGAGAAAAATGAGAAGGGGAGGATGGGGGGAGATTGGGGGAATCAAATGGTTGGGATAAAGGAAGGATGGATATGGAAGCAGGGAAGTATATATCCTAATTAAGGGAGCCATCTTAGGGTTGGCAAGAGACTTGACTCTAGAGGGGCTCCCAGGTTTCCAGGGAGATGTCCCCATTTAGTTCCTTGAGCAGCTGAAGAGAGGGAACCTGAAATGGCCCTATCCTATAGCCATACTGATGAATATCTTGCATATAACCGTAGAACCTTCATCTGGCGATGGATGGAGATAGAGACAGAGACCCACATTGGAGCACTGGACTGAGTTCCCAAGGTCCAAATTAGGAGCAGAAGAAGGGAGAACATGAGCAAGGAAGTCAGGGTTGCGAGGAGTGCACCCACCCACTGAGAAGGTGGGGCTGATCTATTGGGAGCTCACCAAGGCCAGCTGGACTGTGACTGAAAAAGCATGGGATAAAACTGGACTCTGAACATAGCAGACAATGAGGACTGATGAGAAACCAATGACAATGGCACTGGGTTTAGATCCTACTGCATGAACTGGCTTTATGGGAGCCTAGGCTGTTTGGATGCTCACCTTCCTAGACCTGGATGGGGGGTGGGACCTTGGACTTCCCACAGGGCAGGGAACCCTAACTGCTCTTTCGACTGGAGAGGGAAGGGGAAAGGAGTAGGGGGAGGCGGAGAGG
>NW_026068125.1:0-4103 GCF_014885135.2 Alexandromys fortis
GAGAGAGAGAGAGAGAGAGAGAGAGAGAGAGAGAGAGAGAGAGAGAGAGAGAGAGACCGGGAGGGAGAGAAAGGAAAGAGGGAGTAAACAAGCACATATGTGATCTTTCCAGAACTGGAGTTACAATGTCTTGTGATTTATCTAGCTTGTGTGCTAGGAAAACCAACATAGGTTATTTTCAAGAGCGAGATACATTCTTGAGCACTAGACTATCTCACCAGTCCCAATATTGGCAATTTCATAACATATATATTTTCTACTCTGATTTTACTTCCAGTCTGATGTGTACAATGTTTGTATGGGATACTTTGCATATCTATAATAATAAAATTACATAAAAGCAAGTGTCATACAGCCATCTGTTCTGAATTGGAACAGTGCCTCCTGAAAGGAGGATGGATGCACACAAGACTCGGAAGCATAAGAAAGAAGCCTTGGGATCCACTGCAATGTGCGTGCTGAACAGGGCTCTTGTCCAAGACGACACAGCAGTGAGCAGTGCTAGCAAGCGGAAAGCACACAACTGCCTGTTAATGATGGGGGAAGATCCAGGGATGCTTCTCATATGTGTCATTGCCCATGCTGATAGAGATTTCTCACTGTTTAGTTGCCTTTGAGTCACCCACACCCTGTAAGTAACACCACTAAATACATGTTTTCTTACATGGAATTGTGTGGTATCATTTCTTTGGTATGACAATAGTACCTTCTCTAAAGCCAACAGTCATTTGATCAAAACTAAACATGAAGGCATCTTATTAGAGATCTGTTTCAAAGGATCTGTTTCAAATCTTTCAGAGGCTAGCTTTCTGTCATCAATGTTACATATCCTCTGTGTGCCACTGTTTGTTCAGCTAGAGAGTAGCAAAAATATTTATCCCTGAAGTGCCCAGAAGAACTAAGAAGATATGCATTTTCGCCTGCTACTTCTGACATTAGGACACTGTGTTATGTAGTTCATGATTTGGACAAAGTCCCACAAACATGAAAAGTGAAGGAACATTAGAATAGTAAAAAGTATACTCTAAATTTCAATGAATACAGGAAACTTTGGATAAATAATGGTATTAAGTGTACTAATGTAAAGTGGAATAATATGAAACAATAAAGTTCATACTTTAACACATGTAATTAGATAAGAAGTACCATATCGCAAAATACAATACATTCTAATATGGAAGATAGCATATTACGTAAATATACTCATGCATGCATCTGTAGTTCTATAATATAAATTTCTGATAATTAATACATCGTGTCTTTGCTTCAAAAAAATTTATGTGCCTTTTGATTTTCTATAATCTTAGTTACAGAATCTAAAAATCTGAATAGAAAATTTCAGAAATGAAAAATTCTCATTTTCATTCTCACACTGTCTTGAAAAGTTTGGTGAGTCATATGACATCCAGCTCTGTTGTCCTCCATTTTGTTAAGCCACAACCAACCACACTGTTTGCCATGTAGACACTCCTTTATCTCACAGTGTTCTCCCCCCACTTGTATTTTTGTTGTGAAGCCAATCTCATATCTTAAAGTGTTGTGCAAATATCCTTTATTCTTAGTAACAGCCCTGCCCACCCCAAAAAAAGAGTGATGGTTCAGATGACTATGACATGTCAGAAACAGAAGCCATAAAGTATTTCTTTTCAGTGAAAAGGTGTAAGGTCAGAAAAACTTATCATATGTTATGGTGCTATGATTGACAGGAATGTAAGACTTGTACCCACGACAGTAGTGGCTTTACTATTGTTCCTCACAATGCACAATATGTCTAACGAATGAGAGAGAACAATGAATTACAGGCTGTGGTACTTCTACAGTTCCAAGCATGAACTTGTGAATAAGGAGAAGAAATACTATTCAAATAAATGAAAAAATAATGAATTTGCTTCAAAGTATAAACTATCTGTATAGACCAATGTTCAAACATTGTAATGGTGAAAATTATGACAAAGTATGTTCTTAATATTGCATGCATTAGAAAAGAAAAAGGAAAGAACAAATGGGTTTTAAGGCTAGCACTGTATTGAACATAAAATAGTAGAGGTGAAATTATCAGTGTAATAGAATAAATCAATACCCAAAACTAATGGACAACAGGAGATCAATCAATTAAAATTAGACAAAGTGATTAAAGTCCTTCATAACCAGTTTATCTAATGTGAGACAGAAGTAGAAAATATGTCTGCCATCTATCAAAAAAATTAAATCCTTAATTTAATTAATTTGGGAAAGATGTACATGGGCCAGGAAGCAACATCTCTGGTGCCGAACATACATACAAAAATAAAAGCAGCTAATATGCTTTTCCAAAAAAAAGAAAGAAGTTAATGAAACCACTAAAATTCATCATGTAAGACCACGATCTAACTTAGTGTCAAACTTAGGAAAGATTCTAATTACAATATAAATTTGTGACAATTTTCTCATATCAGCATAAGCATGAATAAGTTGAACACAAACAAGTAAGATCTGTAAATATTTGGAGATAGTGATCACTCATAATTAGTGATATCATCTCATATAAAGAGTGATTTAACATTTGACATTCAAGATAATTCACCATCTTACCTTTCAATAAAAGGAAATTATAATAATTGTGGTAACTGAATTGGGAAAGCCCACCCTCAAATGTTCAGAAAAATACAATTAATGTTCAAATGAAATATAAACAAGTTTTAATAATCTGATAAAGAGAGTCAAGGAGAAATACATGGGGAAAATCCATTTCACTTTAGTGTGGGGGGGCATTGCAGCAAAACAATTTGTCGAAGTATTAATAGAGCCATAAGACTGCTTGCTCATACCTTGTAGATCAAGAAACAAAGACAAGACAGAAAATAGAGATAACTATAAATCTCAGAGCCCACATTTCAGAAGTCCAGTTTTCCAGTTGGTGTCCACCTCCAAAAATTTGAAAATTTCCCCAATAATAATATAATAGCTGGAAATCAGCCCAAACACATAAGCTTGTCTATATAAATTATATGTATCTTGTCAACAGAACTTATGAAATGACTCTCTCTCTCTCTCTTTCTTACACACACACACACACACACACACACACACACATATGTATATATCTTGTCAATAGAACTTGTGAAATGACTCTCTGTCTCTGTATCTCTCTCTCTCACACACACACACATACACACACACTTGCATTATGTTGGAGTGCCTTACAGGCTGTGGTTGAGCTAATCCAATAATGGCTACCTAAGAAGGGAAGGTCCATTAATCTAGTAGTTGCTCAGTACACAATGTTGGTCAACATCAGTTGATCTTCAATAAAAACAGGAATGCTGGAAAAGCAGGCTCTAGTACCAGGGAAGGAACAGACTTGCCATAACAAGAAGGCAAAGATAGCAAGCTTCCTTCTTCCATGCCTTTATATAGGCTGCCATCAGAAGGTGTGGCCCAAATTAGAGATGTGGATTAAAGGCATATCTTCACACCTTAAAGATCCAAATTAGAAGTATGTCTTCCCACTTCAAATGGTTAAAAAAAATTCACAGGTGTGCCCAGACACTTATGTTTTAATTAATTCCATATGTAGTCAATTGAAAACCGAGAATAGCCCTCTGAGACATTTTACATCCAAACTACAGCATTACACCCCTCCCTGACACTCACGGGCTAGTGACTATTTTATGATGCACAATGCATTCCATCAAACCAGAAAAATCCCCATAATGTTACCAGTACTAGCACTATTTAAATGTTCAAAGTATCTCCTAAAGACCCAAAGCAATTTCTCAGCAGTGGGTCCCTGTAATTCTAGACAAATAAGTTACATTCATTCAATGTGTAGTGACATAAGGTACGCATTTCCATTCCAAAAGTGGGGAGTAGAGATGTAGTAAGGAAACACTGGACCAAAGATAGACCTAAAATCAGCAGGAAACACACATAACTCTGCAGCCATATATTCTGTGCCACGGACTCTCGCTATCATTTGGAATTCAACAGTTTTGAGCAGTCGTGCTTCCTCTACTTTTTTTTTTAAATATAATTTTTTATTGAAAAAAAAATTTTCCGCCTCCTCCCCGCCTCCCATTTCCCTCCCCGTCTTCCTTTCCCCCCCTCCCTCTCCTCTCCCCCTC
>NW_026068125.1:5806-10540 GCF_014885135.2 Alexandromys fortis
GGGCGCGGGCGTGTGGACGAACACAGGATAGACGGGACACGCGCAAAGGAAGGACAAGACACGCGGTTCCCACGTGGGTGTGTTTAATGGGGAGAGGGGAACACGATAAGGGCGGGACGTGCAGACACACAAGGGTAAAGGGAAAAGGACCAAGGGAGCAAGAGAGAGCGAAACCTCGTGGAGCGCTCGCTTTTAACTGGGGGCGCAAGGTTATCTGGGAGTAATGGTCTTCACCTGGGCGCGGCCAGCGCGCACGCAGGTGATCCAGGAGAAGTCTGGGAGCTGTAGTTTCCAAGGAATAACAATAACTAATATAAGAAAAACAATATACAATAAGTACAATAACTATATACAATATTTGCAGGCAATAAGTACACCAACAATGTCTAGTCCATTTGCATTTGACAAATTCAGAGAAAATTCTCCATATCTATCCTATCTTGGTGAGTTCAAAGTCTTGTATTTAATTTACTTTCTATCATAACTTGTTTTCTGTGTCTGGTAAACTGTAAATATAGCTCTCTAATCTTCAACTCACTCAGAGACCCAAGAAAGAAATAATATTAGCTGAGTAATCAGGAAGTGCAAGCAACTGACTTCCAAAAAATGTGAGTAATGGATAGTCACCAAAGTTCCTCTGCAATGTCAGGGCATCCATCTGTAGTCTATAGGCCTACAATATTCAGCAGACTTTTCTGCGTGGCAGGATATTTTGTGTTCTGGTTGTCCATTTAGGACAGCATAATGCCAGCACTCAAGGCCAGGGCATTTTCTTACCCAATGGCTTACTTTTGTCACAAAGAAAGTAAACTCCATGTGGAGTTTCTTCAATGCCCATTATCTTCTCTGAAGTAAACTGATGCTGCCAGGAGCAGACTTGTTGCATTGTCACAAAAAAAAAAAAAGAAGAGCCTAGATTATTAAAACATCTTAAAGGCCATATTCTATAGATTCCTGAAGAGTTTGAGTATGCCCTTCTTATATAAATTATATCTTTGTTTAACTTTAAAAACATACCTAATATGACTACAAGTTTGATTATACTAGGTGCTTAACTACTAACCTATATTTCCTTATTATCCTTAACAGTTGGTAATAATAATTTTCAAGGACTAGAAATTTTCATTACATTTTTAAATGAGCTATATAGGTACAATACCTTGAACAAGATTAGAAATGTATTATAGTATGTTTTAACAAAATTACTCTCAAATTTGTATCAATATACAAAATTTGTATACAATATACAAAAGTAGAACCAGTATAAAACATTTTAAACTATTAAAAAATAGATTCAATAATTTATCTTTTTATCATATCATGTCTATATCCTCCCTTTCTCTTTGCAGAATAGATTCAACAATCTACCTTTCTATCATATCATACATATATCCCCTTTTTCTTTTCCTTTCTTTACCTTTCTTTCTCTCTCTCTCTCCTTCTCTTTCTTTTTTTTTCTTTCTTTCTTCCTTTCTTCTTTTTGGTTTTTCGAGACAGAGCTTCTCAGTAGCTTTGCCGCCTATCCTGAAACTTGCTCTGCAGACCAGGCTGCCTCCTGAGTGCTAGGATTAAAGGTGTGTGCCACCACAATTTTTTTTTTTTAGAAAAAAAAACCCTCAAGAACCTTGAATCTAATTTCCTTTGTTTAGCTTTTTTCCTGACCATTATCCATATCAATCTGTAACCAAACATTAAACAAAAACAAACATTCATAATGAATTTTTGGGGAATGTGGGTGTAGTTTTCTGGGCTACTTCCTGCTAATTGGGGGCACTTATAATCTTATAGAGAAACAAAGAAAATTTATGAATTTCTTACTGGAGTATTTCGTGAAGCTGTATCATTTCAGCCAGCAGACTATGTCACACAGAAGTCCCATGATGTGGTTTTAAAAGCCCATAGAAGAGGTAATAATTATTACCATAACTTAAAAACTACACAAAGCAATTCACTAAAGAAGGTATCAAGATGGCTACAAAGACAGTACCTTACTGACTGAGTTATCTCCCTAAACTGTTTTATGGATTTTAAGAACATAGATATACCATATGACTACAACTTGGAGAAAAATGGACATTAGCAAAGTTACAGAAGCAAACATTTTGCCTTCTCAAGGCATTCCTTGTCCCTAAGTCTAATTATTCTGACTTTTGCCACCATAGAGTAGCATAATGCTTGGTATTTTACTTGGGTCTCTATAAGATCATAAGTGCCCCCAGTTAGCAGGAAGTAGCCTAGAAAACTACACCCACATTCCCAAAAAAATTCATTACAGTAAAATATCATTTGATAGCTTCCTGGTCTCTTCAAACTTTCTTTCTGGGTTTTGTTTAGAAAACAGGTGGTGGCAGCACATGCCTTTCATCCCAGCACTCGGGAGGCACAGGCAAGCAGATTTCTGTAAATGTAAGGCCAGCCTTCTCTACAGAGTGTGTTCTAGGACAGCTGAAACTACACAGACAAACTCTGTCTAAAAAGAAAGAAAGAAAGAAAGAAAGAAAGAAAGAAAGAAAGAAAGAAAGAAAGAAAGAAAGAAAGAAAGAAAGAAAGAAAGAAAGAAAGAAAGAGGAAAGGAAAGGAAAGGAAAGGAAAAGAGAAAAGAAAAGAAAAGAAAAGAAAAGAAAAGAAAAGAAAAGAAAAGAAAAGAGCTTGATTCCCAGGAAGACCTGGACTTTTATGTTAGAGGGAGAGGTAGCCTGGCCACCCGGCTAGCTTAGACCAGAAATAATCACACAAAAACTATATTAATTAAATCATCGATTGGCCCATTAGCTCTAGCTTTTTATTTATTAGCTAACTCTTATATTAATTTAGCACATTTCTATTAATCTGTATATCACCATGTGGCTGTGGCTTACTGGGCAAAGTTCACAGCGTCTATCTCTGGTGGCTCCATGGCTTCTCTCTAACTCTATCTTCCTCCTCCCATGATATAGGACAAGCCAGTTCTTTATTCACTAACCAATAAAAGCAACACATAGCAGAAGAATCTCCCACACCAGTTCCCCTTTTCTCTTTAAACAAAAAGGAAGGCTTTAATTTTAATGTAGTAAAATTACATATAATGAAACAGTTATTAAGCAAGAATTACAGTTACAATATTTATATCTATTCTAACTTTTATCATAACTAAGGGAAACTATAACTATAAATTCTTCAACTCCATCAAAGACTCCAGAAAGATATAATATCACCTAAGTTAACAGGAAGTACAATGCAAGCAACTTCTCAAACTCTAGAATTGACAGAGACATCTCACTGCCTGGACAGTTACCCAAAGTTCTTCTGTACTGTTGGGGCATCCAATCTTCAGCCCACAGGCCCATAGTATCCAGCTGACTTTTCCATGATGCAAGAAATTTCAGACAGTTCCACATATATTGGCAGTTTGTCAATCACTTTCTTCTGTGTCTTGAATGTGTCTGGAAGATTCTTTCATGAAGCAGGAACCCCAAAGGATCATCTCACCCTTATGCAAGTTCAGCAACACTCTTATTTTGTGATTATTAATAAATCTCTTTTAATAAGTTGTACAGAAGTTTACTTTCAAAAGAAAGTAACTTTCATAATCTTGGTTCAAAGGGGAAATGGGCTGAGAATCTCAAGGGCACTCAGTGTCACCACATACCTTTACTTCCTCTACTCTTACAAATGAACCTTTCAGGCAAGTATTTGCATAGAAACTATGTGAGAATGTTCAGAAGCGTTTCCAGTCTACAAGATGAAAAGAAGCATGCTGAAAAGATGCATGCTGAATCGGTCGTGCAAAAGCAAATTCTGACTTCTGTGGTTACATTAATATTCTGGTTTCTGTTTTGCATTTATGTATGTGCAAATGATGTGCATATATGCATATAACGTTTTGTACAGAAGTGCATGTTGACTTGTGTGCAAGTATGTATGATAATATGAATGTAAAAGACCTAAGTTGTTATGAGGAGAATTCTTAGATTGCTTGCCACAATTTTCATTGAGATAGACTCAGTTAAACTCAGAGTTCTGGCTATGGCTAGTCTAGATAACCAGCTACATTTAGAGATCCTTCCCCTCTACCTTTTCAGCCTTGGAATTACAGTTAGGCAGTCTCACCAAAGATAAAAATTTTCAAGATCACGCACATACAGGTGCATGGAGAGTGATGGGAGAATGTGCCATAGTAACATTTTAACCCAAACAGACAATTGAATTAGACAAATTAGGCTTAGAAATCTTGGGGTCTTGCTTGACTAGTTCATCAGTACTTGAAAGGAGGGGTGAATAGTAAGAAAGAAATAGACAAGAGACTATAGATAGAATTGGCAGGGAATCCAGTGAATCCTGCGATCTGCCTCGTTTTTTTGTGCTATTTTACTTTATTTTTATTCATTTATTAAAGATTTCTGTCTCTTCCACACCACTGCCTCCCATTTCCCTTCCCCTTCCCCAATCAAGTCCCCCTCCCTCGTCAGCCCAAAGAGCAATCAGGGTTCTCTGCCCTGTGGGAAGTCCAAGGACCACCCACCTCCATCCAGGTCTAGTAAGGTGAGCAAACAAACTGCCTAGGCTCCCACAAAGCCAATACGTGCAGTAGGATCAAAAACCCATTGCCATTGTTCTTGAGTTCTCAGTAGTCCTCCTTGTCCACTATGTACCCAAATCTAAAAGGAAGAAAGACAAAAGACTCTTTTGCCACGATGTAAAGAACAAAGTAATTTCCTCTTCACATCTCCAAATATCATGTAACTACACCTTATA
>NW_026068125.1:15289-48691 GCF_014885135.2 Alexandromys fortis
AGAAAAGAAAAGAAAAGAAAAGAAAAGAAAAGAAAAGAAAAGAAAAGAAAAGAGCTTGATTCCCAGGAAGACCTGGACTTTTATGTTAGAGGGAGAGGTAGCCTGGCCACCCGGCTAGCTTAGACCAGAAATAATCACACAAAAACTATATTAATTAAATCATCGATTGGCCCATTAGCTCTAGCTTTTTATTTATTAGCTAACTCTTATATTAATTTAGCACATTTCTATTAATCTGTATATCACCATGTGGCTGTGGCTTACTGGGCAAAGTTCACAGCGTCTATCTCTGGTGGCTCCATGGCTTCTCTCTAACTCTATCTTCCTCCTCCCATGATATAGGACAAGCCAGTTCTTTATTCACTAACCAATAAAAGCAACACATAGCAGAAGAATCTCCCACACCAGTTCCCCTTTTCTCTTTAAACAAAAAGGAAGGCTTTAATTTTAATGTAGTAAAATTACATATAATGAAACAGTTATTAAGCAAGAATTACAGTTACAATATTTATATCTATTCTAACTTTTATCATAACTAAGGGAAACTATAACTATAAATTCTTCAACTCCATCAAAGACTCCAGAAAGATATAATATCACCTAAGTTAACAGGAAGTACAATGCAAGCAACTTCTCAAACTCTAGAATTGACAGAGACATCTCACTGCCTGGACAGTTACCCAAAGTTCTTCTGTACTGTTGGGGCATCCAATCTTCAGCCCACAGGCCCATAGTATCCAGCTGACTTTTCCATGATGCAAGAAATTTCAGACAGTTCCACATATATTGGCAGTTTGTCAATCACTTTCTTCTGTGTCTTGAATGTGTCTGGAAGATTCTTTCATGAAGCAGGAACCCCAAAGGATCATCTCACCCTTATGCAAGTTCAGCAACACTCTTATTTTGTGATTATTAATAAATCTCTTTTAATAAGTTGTACAGAAGTTTACTTTCAAAAGAAAGTAACTTTCATAATCTTGGTTCAAAGGGGAAATGGGCTGAGAATCTCAAGGGCACTCAGTGTCACCACATACCTTTACTTCCTCTACTCTTACAAATGAACCTTTCAGGCAAGTATTTGCATAGAAACTATGTGAGAATGTTCAGAAGCGTTTCCAGTCTACAAGATGAAAAGAAGCATGCTGAAAAGATGCATGCTGAATCGGTCGTGCAAAAGCAAATTCTGACTTCTGTGGTTACATTAATATTCTGGTTTCTGTTTTGCATTTATGTATGTGCAAATGATGTGCATATATGCATATAACGTTTTGTACAGAAGTGCATGTTGACTTGTGTGCAAGTATGTATGATAATATGAATGTAAAAGACCTAAGTTGTTATGAGGAGAATTCTTAGATTGCTTGCCACAATTTTCATTGAGATAGACTCAGTTAAACTCAGAGTTCTGGCTATGGCTAGTCTAGATAACCAGCTACATTTAGAGATCCTTCCCCTCTACCTTTTCAGCCTTGGAATTACAGTTAGGCAGTCTCACCAAAGATAAAAATTTTCAAGATCACGCACATACAGGTGCATGGAGAGTGATGGGAGAATGTGCCATAGTAACATTTTAACCCAAACAGACAATTGAATTAGACAAATTAGGCTTAGAAATCTTGGGGTCTTGCTTGACTAGTTCATCAGTACTTGAAAGGAGGGGTGAATAGTAAGAAAGAAATAGACAAGAGACTATAGATAGAATTGGCAGGGAATCCAGTGAATCCTGCGATCTGCCTCGTTTTTTTGTGCTATTTTACTTTATTTTTATTCATTTATTAAAGATTTCTGTCTCTTCCACACCACTGCCTCCCATTTCCCTTCCCCTTCCCCAATCAAGTCCCCCTCCCTCGTCAGCCCAAAGAGCAATCAGGGTTCTCTGCCCTGTGGGAAGTCCAAGGACCACCCACCTCCATCCAGGTCTAGTAAGGTGAGCAAACAAACTGCCTAGGCTCCCACAAAGCCAATACGTGCAGTAGGATCAAAAACCCATTGCCATTGTTCTTGAGTTCTCAGTAGTCCTCCTTGTCCACTATGTACCCAAATCTAAAAGGAAGAAAGACAAAAGACTCTTTTGCCACGATGTAAAGAACAAAGTAATTTCCTCTTCACATCTCCAAATATCATGTAACTACACCTTATAACAAATTTTCCTTTTGTCTAGGCAAATTATCTCGTAGTCTCACCTTAGATCAAAACATCCTGTTGTATAACTTTGAAGGAGCAAGAGTAGGTTTGAACTCTCTGAACTTTAGTCAAGGTGGAATAGATTCATTTCTGTGGGCTTCTACATAGATATCACACAAATGATGCTTAGGCCATCAATTTACACACTTGCAATTAAAAATACTTTTGAATCTGTTGTCTTCCAAAGCATTTGAGTTCTTCACATATTACAAGCCATTAGTTTAGCGTATTGAACCTCTGTCTCGTTTAAGAATCAAATTCAAGGCTTCAGATAGCCTTCATTATGAGCATGTAACAATCACAGGTGATTTACACATAGAGAAATCTGAAGCTTCAATTTAAATATGTCCATATTACTGTTACTCTGTATTATTTAGTTTTCCTCTATGAGGATGTATCCCTTGAGGTTGAGCTCCTCACCAACAGTTGATCTCCGTGCCATGGCCAGTTGTGAGTCTCTGTACTGGTCTTCATTTACTGCCAAAAGAAGCTAATTTGGCGTTAGGTGAGAGCTACACTCACCTGTGTAGATAAGGATAAATAATTACAATGTAGTACTCGTTTAGTAAAGTATCAGTAATAGGTTCCCTTCTAATACCTCCTCAGGCATTGGGTCAGGTTTCTAGTACCAGCCATATTTCCTATCCTGTTAAGCAGGCCCCCATGTCCAATAGGACACCTGGTCACCATCAGAACCGAGTACCTCTATTGTACATTAGGGATATCTTGCTCAGTGTGGTGGTTCCTAAGTATCACAGCTGAATCAGACTCACAATTGTATATATAATACAAAATGGCCATCCTAAAAGTCATGTCCAAAAAAGTCATATCATATGTACTTAAAATGTTGTATTGATATACATATATATGTACATATATAAAATGTAAATGTGTATATATATATATATGTAATAATAATAATAATATATGAGACCATCAATTTGAAAGAGTGGGTCATGGGTAGAATGGGAAGGAGCAAATGGGAAGAGATGTATTTGAGTTTTAATTAAAATTAAAAATCAACATTCCTCTGCAAATTTGGAATTTCAAAATAATAGATTAAACATAAGGTAATATGGTAGAAAATGGCTCAGCAATAGTAGTCCTAGCTGCTCTTACAGAAGTTGTAAATACATAGGTCATGTGGCTCACAACAACCAGCCACTCCAGCCTCGAGGCATTTCAACCTTCTTCTGACCTCCACAGGAATACACAGACACAGACACACACACACACACACACACACAAATAAAATAAAATAAACAAATCTTTAAAAATTAAAATGTTGGGAAAACACAGGCAAAGATTATCACTAAGAATCAAAGTGCTTGTTGGTAAACTTTAGAAAAGCTTGTCTTCACATTAGAGAGTATAGTGTACATTTGATTTTAAATGTTTTGCCAGGGCCTATACTTGGGAAAATATACCTTAAATGGGCTGAAGCCATGTATCTCATATGGAGTACTTAACTATTATAAGCAAGGTGGTGGATTCTATCCCTAAAACTATTAAGAGAAATACGTTTTAATGAAATAGCTATGAAATAAATGTTGAGAGAAAAACACAAGCATCTTTTCCTAAAGTAAAACAATGGTGGTTCAAAGATGCCCCCAGTAGAAGGGAAGTTCGCCAAACAATTTCCAGGCATTTTTATATGTAGTTAAGAACATAAATAACAACTGGGTGGTGGTAGCACATGCTTCTAACCCCAGAACTCAGGAGGCAGAGAAAGCATATATCCTTTAGTTTGAGGCCAGCCTAGTCTACAAGAACTAGTTTCAGGACAACTAGGACTGTTACACAGAGAAACTCTGTCTCAAACAAAAACAAAAAATAATATAAAGAACACGTCTTAGGACTTGGTGGACAGAATAAGTACGATGATGTCTTCCTGCAGAGTTTTCTTTTTGATATGAGATTTCAAGTGAGTAATTATTCAATAATTAGAAAGATAAAATATTGAACTGTGAGAATAAAAGCCTTTAGCAAGTTTGAAAGATTAAATGAATGCAGCAGAGACTGTGTTTGAGAATTGACAACTTCAAAATCAAAGTGAGACGCCTAACGTACATCTCATAGAACTAATATAAATGTGTGGCCACATTTCTTGGGAAGGCAGGTGTTTCTTGTGTCTCCAGATTTTGGAGTCTGTCTGCATTCCTTTATTTTAACCCTGCCACCATTTTCAAAGGCAGCAACAGCATGCTGCACTCTTCTTGCCTCATCCCTTGCCGCCTCCTCTTTCTTCCTTCTCAAATCCTAATAATTTGAAGGATTTCATTCCATATGATCTCCTTTCCTGTTTTTAATAAAAATAGGTAATTTACTGAGGTCTGTAGTATGAACCCACCACTTTTTTGGTATATAATACATGAGAGCATTAAGTCATTATGTAGAGACATAAATAAATAAAATGTAACTTAAAAATTAAGATAAAAATACATCAGTTTAGTCTTCTCATTTTATGATTTTGAGCTTTGTTCTGCAGTTCCCTTCCTTGCAGGTGTCACCTGCAAGGGCTTCACATTGGCCCGAGAATTAAAGACTGAAGGCTTCAGATCCTAACATTCAGAAGCATATTGCTCTAAGCTTTCAAAATCAGAAACAAAATGATATATCACATACATATTGACTATTATTAATCAGAACTTGTAAGAAGTGCTGGAGACTTCATCAGTAATAAAAATGTGAACATATGTCATAAAATTTATTATCTATAGGAAGACAGGAAAAATAGCAACATAAATAGAATACAAATTGTACTAGATATATTGTGAATAGGGCCAGGGAAGAAGTGTGTGTGTGTTAGCTTGTGTTGTGCTGTGTGTGCATGTGCTGTGTGTATGTGAGAGATGTGGTTTCAGAAGGAATGCTTACATCTGCGTTTCAGGACCATCGAGTGCAAAAGCATCTAGCTCATAGACAGCTGCATAGATTTCACCATAGTCTATGTGAAAAATGACTACAATAATGTTGTATTGGATTCCTTATAGGTGCACTGAATGCAAAGGGAAGTTACAATTCTATGAGAAGCAATACAAGATGCAGCAAAACCAAGGTCAGAAGGGCAGCCTTCACATAATACCTAATCAATATGCCCAGGATTGTCCAGTAGTGCTTGGAAGAGTTGCTCTTCTCAGTGTATGTTCACCAAACTTCTGTCTCCATACTGGACTAGTTTTCAAATGTGACGAGACTTTCATTAGGGAAGTAAAAGATTTTCAGTCAGAAACTGGCAAGTTTCTTTTAAAATGGAAAAACCAATGAAAAGTTGATGATTGCCTTTAACATTTAGTGAAGAGAAAGGAAATGTCAAGTAACCGGAAGAAAAGATTCTGTTGATTGATTTAGAAATGCATTGACATTGTTGAAGACCAATGGGGTCTCACAAACTCATGATGTGCAGTCTCTTGGACACCAGAGACAAAGGGACTTGATGGCACACATGACTTCAGCCACCCCAATAACAATCCTTCGTGGCAGTGGAATTTTTTGTTGAAGTAATGTATTGTGTGTCTATCCACAGTTCTGGCACTGTTTTCTTAAGCAGACTCCTAGACTCTTAAAAAATAAGGGAGCCATCTTAGGGTTGGCAAGAGATTTGGTGCTCCCAGGTGCTCAGGGCGATGTCCCCAGTTAGTTCCTGGGGCAGCTGAGGACAGAGAACCTGAAATTACCCTATCCTATAGCCATACTGATTAATATCTTGCATATCACCATAGAACCTTCATCTGGAGATGGATGGAGATAGAGACAGAGACCCACACTGGAGCACTGGACTGAGCTCCCAATGTCCCAAGGAGGAGCAGAAGGAGGGAAAATATGAGCAAAGAAGTCAGGACCACGAGGGGTGCACCCACCCACGGAGACAGTGGGGCTGATCTATTGTGAGCTCACCAAGGCCAGCTGGACTACGACTGAAAAACCATGGGATAAAACCGGACTCTCTGAATATGGCGGACAATGAGGGCTGCTGAGAAGCCAAGGACAATGCCACTGGGTTTTGATCCTACTTCATGTTCTGGCTTTGTGGGAGCCTAGCCAGTTTGGANAGGACTTTGGACTTTCCACAGGGCAGGGAACCCTGACTGCCCCTCAGACTGGAGAGGGAGGGGGAGAGGAGAGGGAGGAGGGGGGAAAAGGGAGACGGGGAGGGAAATGGGAGGCAGGGAGGAGGCGGAAATCTTTTTTTTTTTTTCAATAAAAAAATTATATTTAAAAAAAGAAAAACAGTAATGGAATAAATAAATTTAATTAACACAGGACTAGTAAAAAAAATAGCCCTTCTGTAAGCATGTAGAGTGACTTAATTCATCATTCCAGCAAAAGAAAAATATGGTATGTGTCCCACTCTGCCCTGCTTTCTGGGGTAAACATGGATGTGATTTCCAAATAAAAGTCAGATTTTGGATTATTTTATGTGAAATGCATCAGATGTTAAAGTGATGAAATTTTAATAAAATTCCTCTCTAGACGGAAAGTAAAACAGCTGCATGCTGAAAGTTCTTGCACCGCCGTGACTTTTATCCTACATCTAAATTTAAGCAACACTGTTCAGCTATTGCTTACACAGCAATAGAGTATACACATAAGTCAGCAGTATTTTTTGCCCTCTGCTCATTAAGTTAATTTTTTTTAAAAAAAAAAAGGAATTTGTAGCCCTTTTACTTAAAAATGTACTTATTTAGGTTCAGTAATGGGCCAGTTGAATCTCTGAAGTTGATATTGTTTGATTCAAATGAAAATTGTAGGAAAGCTGTATTAAATCAAGGAAAAGGAAATTGTGTATCTGTTAATAACACCACACTAAACTAACCCACGCAAATGAAAAATAGTAGCTGGAGGTAGATGTTTGTGTCCTTGGGAATTTGTTTTCCATATTTACGTTCATAGAACATTTCATTATATTAATACTATGAAATATGCAGTGGCTATATATTTGTGCACATGCTTCCTCCCTAACTTATTCATTCCTAGTGCATTATTGTCTAATAAAATTGAGTGGATGAAGTAAAACTTTCGCAATCCATTGTCTCTGAATTCTTGCAGCCATTTCTCAATAGTCATTCCTAATATAACATTATCATGTAAATTATACCATATAAACTTGAGAAACTACTAAGCAGTAAACAATTCTTAATTATCAACACTCCAATAAACATCTCATTACCACCCATTAATGCGTTCTCTATATTCAAACAGGTTTCCTTCTTGTAACTAAACCAGACAGAAACTGTGGTGTCCTCTGTAGCCATTAATTGTCGCGTCCACCCTCGACCAGCAATGAAAAACACAACACCTGGAGCTCTTCTTGCAGCAGTTTTCAGGATTTTATTCACAGCAATCTATCTCCTTCTCCTTCTCCTTCTCTTTCTCTCTCTCTCTGTCTCTCTCTTTCTCTCTCTCTCCTTCCTCTCTCCTCTCTTCTCTCTCCGGCAAACCTCTCCCAGCCCGTAAGTAGGCATGGGCTGACAACCCTGAACTGCCAGGTGGGCACTGCCCATAGGTTCATGCATATGCAGGCAGCTGATGATCATTGCATTATCACAGCATAAGTAAGACTTTAGCCATAGGAGTTGATTATACATCTCCATCAGGTGTGGCTCTATGCTGCTCACTACAATTAATGGTCACACACACTAAACCACTAATGGTGTGTGTGACCATTAATTTCCTGGTAGTGAAATTCTACCAGGAAACCTAAGACATGGGTATTGATTCTGAGGAGCAGGTCATTCTTCTCTAACTTATTATTGTTCAATTCAAAAAATAGGTGAAAATTAAACAGAAAAATACACATAAATTGAAAGAATGTCTTATAGATTGTTATTATACACAATGTCAAGGAGAAAACTATTCTGGTTTTCTCATTTTGTAATAGTGAGAAAAGTCAAGTTTTGTTTTCTGGCACCTGATCCATGTTTAATGTCATAGCTCCACCTTCGAAGAAATGCATAATCCCTCCTTCTTAGTGCTTCTGGTCATAGTTGAGAATGTAAAAATGTCTAGCTTGCTGGACTGTGTTTCCTAGAATGTCTGAAGATACATCCATAACATTTCACTAACGTAACTGTCAATGAGATAAACAAGAATAAGTACAACAGACATATTAATATGGGTGAAACAAAGTTCAGGAGAATTTAACACCAAAGCAATAGCTACAGGCAACTAACAATGCTGAGAATTGGAGAAATAGTTGAGCCCGGAGTAGAGCAAACTTGTTGGTTATCCAATGCCAAATAGCTAGCCTTGAAAACATACAAGAAGTAACATTGTACAAACATCAGTTTGTGTTTCTGTATTTAGAAATATATGTGTGTTGAAAAAAAGGCCATAAGAGAGAAAAACGGATTATACAAGACAATTTGGAGAGAGAAAAGAGGAGTAAATGACATTATTATAATCTCAAAAATAAAATAAATAATTTTAAATAATAAAAAGTGGGGCTAGATAAGAGTAAAATAGTATATATTTCCAAAAAGGATTTTGAATATTTTTACAATGAGGAAATAAGAAATACCTAATGGACATAGGTATTCCTAAGCTGATTCACGCAGAGAGGATGCATATATGTCAAAACAACACAAGGGTCCTTATGCATATGGACAACCTTATGTTCACTCAGTTTTAAAAATACATTTAAAATTCAAAACAACATATAAATTGGAAGCATTAAAACAAGCTTCATCCCCAGAGGGTAGAGAATTTATTGGAAAAGCACAAATGAGGAGATCTATGCTGATGCTGCTTCTGCATGTATACCTTTCTGCATCTTTTTCCTAAAACATGCTGACTTTATGAGATTAGAGTTAGGATGAAGACACTGGAGATAAAGATCAAATCATCCATGTCTCAATATTAAGTTTATATCACTTCTTAGTAAGCCTTCACCAAGTACATGCACATTGTGGCAGTAGAGTTTTGGCATAATCATTTATTTTTCATCAGCCACCCAAGTGAAACCTGCCATGAATCCCAGAAAAAAACCTCACTAATCTCTGGACTCAATCAGGTTCAAAGGAGCAAGTTCAAGGGGTCAAACACTCCCTTACCACACATAGGTTTAATGTTTACAGTTATATTTAGCAAGCTCTGAGTGCCTAGAACTTTGTGCATAAGGCAGCAAGGACAGGGCTTCCAAGAAGTGAATGCTTGAACACTTATTCAGAATAATATGCAATAGTCTCAAAGAAATTATAGAAATGCAAACTTACAAACAGATAATGAGATGAAATTAGGAGTTCAAGGTTAACTAGGAATAGGTGGTGACTGTGAAAGATGGAGGGGAAAAGAATAGGGAATGTCCTCAGACCTTAACTCAGTACTAAGTCCGTGAAAGACTGAAAGATGGAAGGAGAGGAAAAGGGACTGTCCTCAGACCTTACTGCAGAGCTAAAAGGGTGTTTTGTGCCATATTCCCAGCAACAAGGTGGAAAGAAATCTTCTTGACTATTTCCCATTTTTTAAATTATGCATACAGTTGCTGTGAATTTTCATGAGCAGTATTTTGTTTAATATCAAGAACCAAGATTGGTGGCTTATATTTGTTTCATTTTATAAGAAACGCCATACACTTTATAACAAGAATGTACCAATTGCAGATTCTTATGCGGTGTTTGTGAGTATTGGAAATGTTCCACGGTTTGTTACCGTTTCCTATTGTTGTCTTTCTGATTTTAGCCATTGTCATGTTGCCAATTCATTGTGCTTTTCCTTTCCCTTCTTCTGACAACTAAAGATGTTGAGCAACTTATACTATTACTTATCTTTGTAAGTTGTTTATTTTTATCCTTCAAAGTGTCTTCAGTAGCTTCGAAATGTCTGAGTATTAGGAAGATATAGATTCTGTTGCAAATACTCTCTGTATTGCAGTAGTGACATAAATAAATAAAATGTAATTTAAAAATTAAGATAAAATACATAAGTTTAGTCTTCTCATCTTATGATCTTGAGCTTTGTTCTGCAGTTCCCTTCCTTGCAAGTTTCACCTCCAAGGGCTTCACCTTGGCCTGAGAATTAAAGACTAAAGGCTTCAGATCCTAACAGTCAGAAGCATATTGCTCTAAGCTTTCAAAATCAGAGGCCTACGATTTTATCCTTGAGAGCTGTGCCTTCAGGCTTTCAAACCAGAGAATTGTGACACCATATGCTTAAATTTCAGCACCCAGCATCCAGTACTCAGCACCCAGCAGCTTGAATTGTACCAATAGCTTGAATGTCTGCCCCAACCAGTCTTGACCATCATTGACTGCCTTTGACTTATCAGCCGGGGTCCAAGTTTCTTTCCCTTTTAGCTTTTAGCTTTTGTCAGTAATGATCTTAACTTACTGCCTCTCGACCTATCAATTCAGCCCTCCTACCTGTGGCAGAATCCACAAGTAAAAGCCTGCCCATAAATGGAATACGCACAGCTTTGAAATCTAGCCTCAGTGAAGTGCAGCCACTTCTTCAGCTAGATGATGATGTGGCTCATGAGACATTCTGCTTCAGATTCTATGTGTGCTGCTTGCATGACTCACTTACTGCTGAGTTCCTAAAGAGGCAGTCATCGTCTCCTGAAGTAATGACTACAGGACAGATGGGATCATCCAGAATTTATGGAGGCTTGTGAGAGCTAAGGTGAAGTCAGTGAAGCTGATGCAGGCTGTCTAGAGTGGGCATGACTAAAGCCAGGCCTCCTGAAGCAGAAATTATGGTTTGCTGGTTTCTTCAAGGCTACAATAATGAGAGTCCAGCAATTTTTTAAGGAGGGGGCTACTTGGCCCATATTTCCCTCTTTAAGACAAATACATATAAGGGAGAGCTTGTCACCTGTCAGTCAAAAAGCAGGCTGCCTGGCTACAGATAGCTTTGCTTATTCAAACCATCAATGTATGCTAACGATGAGGACCTGACACAAAACTAGCATAGTGATCAGTATAGAATAGTACTCAAAGCAGAATCAAATAGTCTTAATAACAGTAGTGCACTTCTTACCTGCCTCAGTAAGAAATGTTGCAACATGTGACTCAAAACTTTTTATACTGCCTGGAAAGACACAGAATGGTTTATCTATTTACTTGCATTTGTAGGGATGGATCTAACTCTGAGACCAAAACAGGAATCTAAAAGTGAGTCTAGGGAAAGAAGGAATAATGTTTTCCATTAATTTAATCTCTGTTTTCACAAAACTTTAATACATTTAAAATAGCTGGTTTGCTTTTTGTGTGTGTGGAGAAATGGTTTTTGGACACATACAAGTTAAAGAATCTGTTCCTGTAGCTGGAGAGATCGCTCAGTAGTGAAAAGCATACATTGTTCTGGCAAAGTTCTTCAGTTCTACTCCCAGAACACATAGGTTGGCTCACAATCACCTGTAACCCCAGCTCTCGAGACCTGAACACAGCTTCGGAGGGTACATGTGTGTGCGTATGCGTGCACATGCACACGCACACACACACACACACACACACACACACACACGAGAGAAAGAGAGGGAGAGAGAGAGAGAGAGAGAGAGAGAGAGAGAGAGAGAGAGAGAGAGAGGAAAACTGAAAACACAAAATCTAACAGCTGTCTAATTGGACCTAAGACTACTCAACATAATGAAAATCATGCTTGGTACTGAAAGCCTAACCAGCTCTCTAGTGCTTATGACTCATGGATTATAGGACAGAATCAACTATGGCCACTGTACTAGACCAGCGTAATTCCTTACTAGATTCTCAATTTTATCCTTAGCCCATGGATAACTGCTGCCTCTCATGATAGAACCATCAAAGAAAACCACCACTGGAAAAGTACCAAGATCAACAGATTATGGGGAACATATCCTTAAGGATATATCAAAGCTCATGAATCTATAGCTCAGGCAACATAACTGACTTATTGTGATGTGCAGAATAGCAGGAAAACGATTGTTAAATAGCTTTTACTAGAAATGTGTGCTTAAACAATGCCAATGCCAGTGGACATGTTAACACGAAAGAAGGAAATTTCATGGGGTCTACGCCTAGACAAAAATATTGTAGGTAACTTATAATTGCTGGGATAAGATCGATTAGCCTCTTCCTGGCATGAACCCATTTATTTACTGTATGATTCAGACTTGTCAGCTTGAAATCACATACACAACAACAGCAAAAATGGTTGTATTCATATATAGAGTTGTGCATACACATAGATACATATGTGTGTATAACAATAACCAAAGAAAAGAAGGCTATTAGCTTGAGGGAAAACATTGAGGGTTTTCAGGGAGGGTACCTGAGAATAGTTGAGAGAAGAGGAAGTGATGTATTTCTATTTAACTTAAAAACATATTTAAAAATTTAAATTCATACCAAAATAGTTTTAAATCTATCTGTTTCCCTTTGAAGCTAAAACATATGGACATTTTATCTTTTGACAAATATTAAATTTATGACTTGGGAAATATCCGTACACTGTTAAAATAAATATCTGAAGCATTCCATGTGAAATCAATCTTATTTTTCTGGTATTTATTTGTCCTTTAGAAATTGCCTGTTGGTTTATTTTCTTAATACTTATATAAATGTCAACTAGATGTTTTCCTTAAACACAGGTTCCTAAAACACTCTGTTTGAAAGAATAAACTTCCAGCTCTTTTGATGGTTCTCATTACTTACCATGATCCTCTTAATTAGGTTTCTAATGGCTATCAACCATTATTCCATGACTCTCATTGAAATTAATGACCATTCACTTTATTTAACTTTCTAGATATTTAATCTTACCATCTTTACAAGTTTCCTATGTTGATTTTGAGTAGAAACATGATCCAACATACCTAACCATAAAACTCACATATTCTCCCTAAGTTCTGTATAAGTTCATACTGACTAGATCACTCATCTTCCCTAAATGTAACCTGTTCCTTATATCTCTTTCAGTAATTAATTTTTTGAACTTTTAGAATTAGTGACAAGTGTTCATGATGTCTGTGTGTGTATGTTCTCGCATACATATGTGTCTGCTACATGTGTAACTGTATCTGCAGGAAAAAGAAGAGGACATTGGATCCCCTGGAGCTGAAATTAAGGCTTTGTTGTGAGCTGCCCAAATTGGATACTGTAAACTGAACACTAGTTCCCTGCATAAGCAGTAATTGTGCTTAAAATCTGACCCATTTTCCATTCCCAAGCTGATTTTTCATACTCAGTAACTTCCATTAGTCCCCATGCTACTAGGAAATCAACTCTAGTAAAAACATATTGCAACCATATTTACATTTCTTTTAGTTCATAAAGAAAATGTATACTAAATATTTCCTAAATGAATTTTACACTGATTTTTCCTATATAATAGCTGATCACCATAGGTTAAGAAATCTAATATATTATAAGTAAGATCTATTATAAATTTTGTCTTTTTCTTAACACATATTGAATGCCCTTCTTAACAGATCAAGTGTGATGCTTCCAGACACTTATTGTTATTCCATCTGTTTGAATATCTAAGTTCTCACTTTATATTCACTTAACATTTGATGTCTACTTTTGAGAAATTCGTGTATGTGTACAATAAAATGTGATCATCCCCACCTGCCATTTTCCCCTCCAACTTACTGTAAATTCCTTAAACACACCCCACCCAAATTTCATAGCATTTGTTTTCATAACTCACCAAGTACAGATAGCATTGCCCATTATGTGCATGAGTGTGGGTCTATCTACTAGAGCAAGGAAAACCTACCAGTGTCCACATTCTCACTTAAACAGTGATTCTCTCCCCTCTAGCAACTATTAGCTTTCTATAGCTCCTCAGCAAAGTGTGATCTGGAGATAATCTATCATATCTATGCAGGGATTTTTGCTGGGTGGTATATGTGTCCATCATCCTTAGGAAACCACAGCTGACGTCAGGTCACATGTGTGACAGTCATGTCATGTCTTTCCAGTTGTTTCTCTGAACTATTCATTGAGGCTGGGGTAGCAGATTGATGAAGATACTCTGTGTAGGTTAGAGAACACAGTCTCTTTTTCTCAGAGCTCTGATCACCTCTGCACCTCTCCAGTGACTGGTGCCACTACAAAAGTGTTCCCTGACAAAGGTTGAGAGCAGACCAGGTCTGAAAATGTAAATGTATATAGTAAACATTTTTGATCGCTAAAATTCACTTTTTTTATTTTAACAAGAAACTCATATCATAATTTCTACTTTACCTTGGAAATCACATTTGAGATAAAGCCCAGTTCAGCTCATGGACAATCTGAATAATTGTTACTATATGCAAGATCAAAAGAATGCAGCATAAAAAAATAATTAATTAATGTAAACATTCCTTAATTTTCAAAATGAATCCATGGGTACCTTGATTTTAAAAATGGTGAGTCACAAATTTTGTTAAGACTCCTTAGATATACATTCACTGCACAATGTGGACATCAATATTATTCTCTAAGGAGAAAATTGTTGAAGTTCAGATTACAAAAGGATTGTAGTCTACCCTATATCATAAATATCAAAGACATCAAAAGGCATGCAGAGGGCTGTAAAATGCCTGTCTGTCAGGGGTTGGACAATAAGAAGAAAAAATGAGTATTATCACTGCATAAATATGCACAGAAAATAAAATGTGAATAAAAATAATTATCCATTGTTTTTCATCTTTCTTATTTCTGTGGGTGCTATATGTCAACCGATTTTTCTTTACTTTAAAGATGAAAGTATTTAACAGTATGATGAGGCTGAGCCAGAATGTGACTGGGCTTAGTTCAGCTTGCTGAATTCACATCAGGAAGATTAAAGTAATACCTGGTTTCTTGATTTTTGATGGTTAAAATGGTCATATTCTTTATGGCTAAATATTAATGTAAGTGAATACTCAAGCTGTCAGAAGTAAGTAAAGAAAATTATCAAGCTATATTTGGCATGCAAAAATGAAAATGTGAGTGAAATAAATGACTTTATTTTAAAGAAAATGTGGCTATTCATTCAACAGAATGATAAATCCATGTCTTCCATAAGCTCTGCAGGCAGCATAATGTTACACTAAGTTACATTCCAAGCCTGTGTGGGCTAAGGTAAAGGGAGTGAAATGACTTACCCATGACTGTCAAATCTATTGTTAGAAAAGGGATTAAATAAGCAGGATTAAGAAAGAAATCTCTCAAACGTTCTACACAAAAATTTGTTTTGTTTAAGACAACCATCTGATTGTAGCAAACTGGAACATCTTAGTCCATTAAATATTTCCAAAATCAACAGGCACCAAAAGAATATTTTGATTTTCTTTAAAATTTCCAAGACTTTCATTTATTACTTTTCTTTCTCTGAATATTTCAGCTTGTGATAACCCAGACATCTGTTTTTAGACACTCATTCACTATTTCTATTCTATAAAGCAACCTAATCCATTTTTAAAAATTTGGTTATGTGGAATTAAAGCAAGTCTGATCTTGACTGCAATCATTTGAGAGGATTCTTGGTCTGAGTTTAGTCTCCACCACTCAGCATTCTCTTTTCTGTTTGTGAACAGCCCATGCTATCCCACTGTGTATCTAAAGAGACCAAAACCTTGTTTTTACGTTCCCTCACATTTGATGAGTATTCCAAGATGAATTTGCCTTTTCTGTCACTTCATATGTCCAGCATTTTAAAACTTCATGTGACCAGATCTTAAAAATGTGTCTTTCTCTATTGCTGATCATTGAAGGAGAAACAAACAAACAAACTGTAGTGCAAATCCACTTTCACCAGATGCTCAGATATGTTTTTCCGTATTCTGTGAATATGTATTGCACTTATTGACTGATAAATACAGCTGCATTGGTCTATGGCAAAGCAGAATAGAGCCAGGTGAGAAATACAAGCAGAGATACAGGAGAAGAGGGGCAGAATCTGGGAGATAGCAATAGCCACCAAGGAACAACACACCAGAAAACATGTAAAAGCCATGGCCACATGGCAATATTTAGATGAATAGAATGTGGTTAATTTGAATGTAGGGCTAACTAGTAATAAGCCTGAGCCATTGGCCAAATCTTTACAAGTAGTACACCTCTGAGTGGTTATTGAAGAACTGGCAGGCAGGAGAGAAACCTCCAGTTACAAATGGCATGCCAATTAAAGGCTCTCAAATTTCCACATTTTTTTAAATGTCTGAGACAGAATTTAAAAAGAGAGGAGATGTCTCCTTTAAGAGTTTCTGCAGAGTTCAAGGCCAGCCTGTTCTACAAAGTGAGTTTCAGAACAAGCTCCAAAGCTACACACCCTGTCTCAAAGAAGAAAAAAAAAAATACAACAAATAAAAAGTTTCTGTAGGACAGTGAGCTCTTGAGCAGCTAGTGTGTTAATTAGGAGCAAAAGAACTAAGTAAACATGTCTGCCACAGTGCAAGCATTTGCATTCTAGAGATCTAGGAAAGGTTTAAAGAAGCTCTTGGTAATGGACCTCTGAGTGGGTTGTGAGGCTTAGTAATGAAGTTTTTGGTAATGAAACTCCAAGTGGGCTATGAGACTTTTATCACCAGAGAAGCAGGCAGAACCAGCTGCCAAAGTCACAGATAGACTTTTGTGCTGTTTAGCAGTTTACAGATTTGCTCACATGGTCAAAAAGGCTAAAAGATACACAGTAAAAAAAAGAAGGTTCAGATAAAAGAAAAAACTTCTAAACAGGTTCTAATATATTTTGCAATGTGCATAGGCATAAGAAAGAAATAAAAGGGTATTGAAAAACACTGAAAGGAATAAGTAATTTTAAAATAATATAAAATTATTTAAAGAGAGAAATAATAATAAAACTAAGCCACATAAAAATAGGAAATATATGATATTGTGTCAGTTTTGAATTTTTTTAATTTATTTATTTCTTTATTAATTAATTAAAGATTTCTGTTTCTTCCCCACGGCTGCCTCCCCTTTCCTTCCCCCTCCCCCAATCAAGTCCCCCTCCCTCGTCAGCCCAAAGAGCAATCAGGGTTCCCTGCCTGTGGGAAGTCCAAGAACCACCCACCTCCATCCAGGTCTGTTTAAATAGGAGCGGCGGGGCTGCGTCCCCAACACCCCGGCCTCTTGGCTAGCTCATGCCCGAAATAACAACACACAAACTGTATTCATTTAAGAACTGCTTGGCCCATGAACTATAGCCCTTACAGGCTAATTCTCACACCTGGACTAGCCCATTTCTAGTAATGTGTGTAAGCACCCCAAGGTGCGCTTACCGGGAAGATTCTAGCCTAAGTCCATCGTGGATTGGAGCTGCCTGGGAGAGCAGAGCATGGCGTCTCCGGTCCCTCTGGAAGCAGAGCAGAGTCTGACCTCACTTCCTCTTCCGCCCAGAATTCTATTCTGTTTACTCCTCCCATCTATGTTCTAAGCTATGAGGCCAAGCAGTTGGTTTATTATAATTAACCAATGACCTTCCTCCATCACAGATCTAGTAAGGTGAGCATCCAAACTTCCTAGGCTCCCACAAAACAATAGGTGCAGTAGGATCAAAAACCCGGGCAAGAGACATTTTTTAAATACATGGGATAGAAAAAGACATTGATAAAATATACCAATCTAAATACTTTTAAAATGTCATAGGTTTGAGACAGAAATCTAAAATATATATTTGGAAAATGGAACTTAAAAGATCCGTTGCTTTGGAGAGGTATTTTGCTTTTGTTTTCACAGGAAACAAGAGGCTATGGATTTGTTACAAGTTACCATAAAACAGATGTGCTCAAGGGAGACCATGTGAATCTTGACAAGTGATATTTATCAACTGTTGGAACTGGTCTTCCCAGGACTTTCTCTGGGTTCCCATACGATCCAAGCACCCACCAATCAGCAGGAAGTAGTCTAGAGACCTACACACAAATTATGAAATGTTGTTTATGAATGGTTAGTTTCATTTAAAGAGGGTTGTTTAATGTTCATAGTTAATCTCTTTCTAAAGGTGAAAGGGGGATATGATATAGAAATCATGGGGAAAGGGGTAGGATTATTATGATTTTTAAAAAGGGGTATTGTAAGATGCCCTTCTGCATGCTATGAATATATTTTATTATTATTGGTTAATAAATAAACTGATTTGGCCAATATCCAGGCAGACTAATGCCAGGCAAAAAATTCAAGCAAAGATAAAAGGAAAAGAAAGGCACAGTGGAGGAGATGCCAGAAGCATCAGAAAAGCAAAATGTGAGATAACAAGCCACAAACCTCATGGTAAAATATAAACTAATAGAAAAGGCTTAGTTTCAGTTGTACGAGCTAGTTAACAATAATACTGAGGTAATAGGCCAAACAGTTTGTAATTAATGCTACACCAGCGTGCAGAAACTGGCAGATGGGAGAAAAAACTCCATTTATAAGGGAATAAGATTATTGAATCTACTTTCATCCAAAAAAACAAATGTTAATCTCAAAATACTTTATATTGGTATGGATTTTGGTTTATTGACACAAAATTAAGGTCAATTTTACTATGCTGTATGCATATTTCTACTATTGTTTAAGATATTGTATTTATGTAAAGGGAAGGTATTATATTTATTAAAATTGTAATATATAATTGAAAATATAGACTAATAGTCATCTATAATAGTCAACTAATAGCCATCCATATTAGTTAGGTTTCTAAGGTATACAAAGATTTCAATTAAATAAGTAATCTTCAAGCATTTTAAAGACCTACAGAATATAGCATTTAAAATATTTGAAAAACTGCCTTTTCTTGACAGTGAGACACATCTCCTGGCAGTACCAATAACTTCAAAGAGGATGATGGGCATCAGGAAAAATAAAAAAAAAAAAAAAACTTCTTATGGAATTTACTTTCAGTATGGCAAGGCTGTTCATTTAGACAAATACTGTTCTTGTCAAGACTGCTTGATAGCATTTTGTGTAAACTTGAAATGCAGGACCCACAGGAAAATGACCACAAAACTTTGCTAATATAAGGCAGAATGGCCCTTTGGGCTCCTGCTTCACAGAATAAATTGCCAGACATTCTTCAGAATACAGAGGAAAACAGCTGATGAATTTTGCCAAAATAGGTGAGACAATTCTTTAAATACCCTCCCTGCTCCACTGAAAAGTCTACCAGATACTCTAGGCCTATAGGCTAAAGAAGGATGCCTCAATGTTGGTGCCAACAAATATGAGTCCTGATCGACCTTGACTATAGATCAGAGACTTTGAGCTTATTTTTACTCTTTCAAAGTTGTTGACAACAGGTATGGCTACAAACAAGAGATCCTGACTTAGGGTATAGTTTCTTGGTGTTTTGAACATTAAGCTGACCCATCGAGGTGGATCTGCTCTGCCTTGATCAATGATCAGAGAATTCAGGACTATTTCTGCTCATTTAAGGAGATTGGCAGGAGGTTCCAGGGAGTGGTTGCCTACAGGACACTGGGTTTATTCCTTATATCATGTTAATGAAGTCTGTTCCCTCCCCCGTCCCTTTCATAGTAATGTATCATGTGGAAAATAAACGTGGGCAAATTCAGTATTCACTGAATTTTCCTCCCACTGATGTTCTTTGTTTCTGTCTTTCATTTCTCTCATATGTTTGATCTTTTTGCTTAATTATTCTAATTCACATGTATCTATTTTGGAACACATGAACCCTGTCAAGGCTGGACCCCAACAGATGTCATCCCAATGTGGCACCTTACAACACCCCAATATTACAGAAGAACTTTGTGTACTGGTTTAGGCAGACAGATGTCTCTGTCATTTCTAGTGTTTCTGAATTGCTTGCAATGTACTTCCTCTTTACTCAGGTATTACTATTAACTCCTGGAGTCTGATGAAGTTGAATACTAGATAGTTTTAATTATAGTTCTCCTTAATTATAATAAAATGCTATTTAGATATAAAACTTTAGACTTATCAAGATAAGGTAGATAATTAAATGTTTTCTCAAAATTTTCCAAATAGAAATGGACTATCTGTTACAACTATAATTCTTTATTGATAACTGTTTTGTTATATATAAGTTTATTATATTAAAGTTAAAACCTTTTTTGATTGGACAGAAAAAGAGAAATGCTGTGGAATATCTTTCTGTTTGCTGTAAATATGTGTTGTTCTCATTAGTTGATAAATGAAGCTACTTTGGTGAATGGCAAGGCTGGAAATCCAAGCAGAGACACAGAAAAATAAAGGCAGAGACAGTGTCATGCCAACAGCTGCCCAAAGAACAATATGCCAGTAGAGCAGTAAAAGCCATGGACATGTGGCAATACATACATTAATAAATAGGTTATTTTAAATGTAGGACCTGCCTAGTAATAAGCCTGAGCCATCAACCAAGAATTTATAAGTATTATTAAGCTTCTGAGTAGTTATTCAGGAACTGGTGGGTGGGAGAGTAACCTCCGGTGACAGTCAGATGAGGACAATTATACAATTATTGGTGGGATCTAATGTTCCTATTTCTAGCCATAAATAAAGGACATTGAGCCTATAATTCGGGTTCTTAGAGAAACTAAATAAGAAGGAGAACCCAAAGAAAATCATATAGGCTTCCTCCTGAATATTAACCTTCATCAGGCGATGAAAGGAGACAGAGACAGAGACCCACAATGGAGCACCGGACTGAAATCTCAAGGTCCAAATCAGAAGCAGAAGGAGAGAGAGCACAAGCAAGGAACTCAGGACCGTGAGGGGTGCACCCATACACTGAGACAAGGGGGATGTTCTATCGGGAACTCACCAAGGCCAGCTGGCCTGGGTCCGAAAAAGCCCGGGTTAAAACCGGTCTCGCTGAACATAGTGGACAATGAGGACTACTGAGACCTCAAGAACAATGGCAATGGGTTTTTGATCCTACTGCACCTATTGGTTTTGTGGGAGCCTAGGCAGTTTGGATGCTCACCTTACTAGACCTGGATGGAGGTGGGTGGTCCTTGGACTTCCCACAGGGCAGGGAACCCTGATTGCTCTTTGGGCTGACGAGGGAGGGGGACTTGATTGGGGGAGGGGGAGGGAGGGGGGGGCGGCGGGGGGGAAGAGACAGAAATTTTTAATAAATAAATAAATAAATAAATAGATCAAAAAAAAAAAGAAATAACACTATTGTATATATAAGAGTGATTAGTGGGAGAATTCTGCTGTTACTACCACTAGTCATTTGTGTTTGCTATGATTTACTTTGCAAATTTTTTATTAAGATGTACAATATTAGGTTTCAAACTGCTATTTTCATACAGTTTTGATTACTTCTAACCTGTCTTCTGCCCCACCCATCTGAAACCCTTGTACATTTCCTCCTATATCACACAGCCTGCTCTCTTTTTACTGTGTCTCTCACCATTCCCCATGCTCCTAAGTTCCTCTTTCCCACACATCATTATTTCCTTTCTAGTTTCACAACCTATAGTTTCATTTAGTGCAGAAAATTTAACATAATCTGATCTTGCAATAAACCCAATAAAAGAATTTCTGGTCAAGAACACACTGGGACAGCAAGGTGACTTATGGAGCTTTTTATCACTTGATAAGTTCTTTTGTAATTTTGTTTCCACAGGGTGTTTGTTTAATGTTTATGGCAGTTTAACACCAGTTTCTCTTGACCTCTTAGAGTTTATAATAGGAAGCAATGCTGGAATGTTTTTCTAGGAAATATAGTTTGGGAGAAGAATAAGAAATTAAATTGCATAGAAGCAACTTAGGTTGAATATATTTAAGTAGCCATAAGAAACTTAGTACTAATAGACGTATAATTGCCAGAACAATTATACCAATAGCTTCCCTGTACTTTGCACTAGGAATTCTGTACTCCCAGGCAACTTGAGTAGGACGTTTATTGAATTTGCCATAAACAAATACCTAGGTATTTGGTTTATACTTAAGACACAAAGAAAATGGTTGCTCTCATAATAGCAATGGCTACTAAAGCCCTGTGATTATATACATTTTCATGATTGCTAAAAATACTTACAATAATTTATTCCTGAATATTTTCTAAAGTCCATTGTCTATGCAACAGCAATCAAGTGGAGGCTTTGGATAAATTGCTCATTTATTCTTGGTATCCTAAAGAATTGGCTTTAGATTTTGATTTTGGTATTGGGCTATTGACCATTTTCAAGATATTCTATAGATAAGCTTTGGAAATTAATATATATATTTTTTGTTCTTTGAAACAGGGTTTCTCTATAACTTTGAAGCCTGCCCTGGAACTAGCTCTTGTAGACCAGGATGACCTCTAACTCACAGAGATCTGCCTTCCTCTGCCACCTCAGTACTGGGATTAAAGGTTTGCACCACCACAGCACAGCTGTGGAAATTAATTTTTATTTTTGAAAATGAACATAGGACACTTAGCAAGAATTTTTTACCATAGTGACTATAATTTTCATGGAAATGTTTTTTACAATTTAATATGATTTAAATTTTTATTCACTTAGAATCTTGATAATCGTCATCAGTCTCATTTCTAGGAAGAAAATCCACATAATATCTGAGACATCTATTACAATAGCTTTTTTTTTTTATTTCTGGTGCCTGACTTCATTTTCTGTTTTCAGTCATGAGTGTTTTATTTTCTTCTATACTTTTTCCACATTTAAGTTGTATTTGTATAGAGTAAAAATAGTTTTGCTCACTTTGTGAATAAGTTAAGTAGTAAGAAAATATATTTAATAACTGACAACCTATAAGTGATTTTGAAAATTTTGATGCTTCTTCCTATATATAGGTGTATATAAAATTGTAACATAATCTTATAATGTTTGAGAATTAAAGTCTCATAGTATTCTGATTGTTATGAAAAGCTTTCTGTTTGGTTTTTGGGGACTATTTTGTTTTTAGTTAATTTCATTTCTGGATATTGAGATCCTATGGTAATAGACATAAATAAGGTGTATCACTTTAAATGTTAATTTCATCTGAATTTATTTTTTTTTCTTAGAAAAAAATTAAAGGAGTCACTGGTAAATTTTAGTACAACTGAAAGCAAACACTGATGATGTCTTATGGAGAAAAAAATGTCTAAGAAATGCTATAACAAAATCTCTTTGGTCTTTAAAATAAAACAAATGTCTAAAATGATCAGATTGTGTGTGCATGTGTGTGTGCACATGCACGCTCACACACACAAATGGGTGTACTTAACTACAACTGTGTAAGCAAAAACAATATTATGGAAAAACCTAACTAAATTCAAGTATATGTTAGTTGTGATTGGGAAACAGAATAGAGGTTCTTACATTTTAATTTGGACATGTTTTACATGGAAAAAAATAGGAAAAAGGGAGAAGATCACCCGATCATTGTTCAGTTTTGTCTGTTTATCATGTTACTGAAAAACTTATATTAATATTGGTTAGTTTCTGAAGAAATAATATTAACAGGGGAAATAGTATAGACATCATCTTATATGTGAAAAAATACTGCTGAAATATAGCCTAAAGCTGAGGTATGGAGGAAATATAGCTGTATCCAAATATTTTGAGAGATTACAGGTAAACAGTGTACACTCACTTTATAACACTTCAAAGGATAAAATGGTCTTGTTGAGAGATGTAAGAATTCGATAAGAGTAAAGTAAATTTCAACTGAGCTGCCACTGTGTATTAGCCTAAAGAAGATGTCAGCTGTTCATCTTTCAGGAATGTCAGAAACAAATGAAAATTGCTGAAAGATCTAATTAAATTCTAAAATAATACATACAGTACATTTTTTACAGAACAAAGATATCTATGTTCTTTCGTATAAAAAATTAGAAAGAAGTAAAACAATAAGGTAACAGTACTTCAAGTAATATACTATACTACATTACATTAAGAATAAGTAGAAAATGAAAACATATACATTCCTTATTGGGCTTTGTGGTCAATTTAGAAAAACAGTCACAAATAGGTAGTAAGTTTTATAATACAATCATTGTAAAGATAGAATTATATGCTAAAATACTATGCAATGACCAACTCAGCTCAAGTATGGATTTTATTCTATATACTATTAATATTTATTCAGGGGCTGGAGAGATGGCTCAGTGGTTAAGAGCATTGCCTGCTCTTCCAAAGGTCCTGAGTTCAATTCCCAGCAACCACATGGTGGCTCACAACCATCTGTAATGGGGTCTGGTGCCCTCTTCTGGCCTGCAGGCAGACACACAGACAGAATATTGTATACATAATAAATAAATTTAAAAAAAAATATTTATTCAGGAAGATTCAGTTTTTAAGAGGAAAATCAGTATATAAAATAAAACCTATAACAATTTGACTTTACCTTTGCACATAATGTGTATATTAATATCTTCCAAACTATGAAATATAAAACTAGACCTTTGTAGCATATGAAACAAATGAGTTCTTCAGGAACTCAGATGAGCACATTGTAACTTGAAAACTGCTTAAGAACCAGGAAAAATTAAAAGTCTCTGAATAAAGTGAAAAGCTTGAGTGCAGGGTAATTGCAAAGGAGGCGATAATGCAACTCCAACATTGAGGGAGATAAATCATACAAGGGATTTAAACAGCAGGGGAATTATTTGTCCTGATGCAAAGCTATTGCAAAACTCATGAATTTCAAACCAATAAATTAAGAACAAAGGATTTGGAGCTTAGTTAGAAGAAAGTGAATGACAACTTCTGTAGATCATCATAACTGATCTATCCTGAAACAGCAAGAAATGAATATTCCAAATCAGGTAAATCACAAGAAAATGACTTTGAAAATAAATTTATGATGTGGGTGTCTGGGTCCTCAACTAGAGATTCCTACTCTCTATGATCTAGCCCCTAGAGGTACACCCATACCCCACCCCCACCCAGCAAATTACCAGAGACCTGGGTGCAACAGGTTCACATACCCAAGCTCCCTCCACTGCATTTGTGACCACAAGAGCCTTGACCTCATACAACTGGAGGAGCTTCAGTGTCATAACAGCTTTCACCAGAGGCACAGACCTGACCACACCTGGAGGAAGAGTGACCACTTAAGCCACAGGCCCCACCTTCATCAATTGGATGAAAAGGCATTCCCCTGAAGCACAGGACCCACCTGTATCTAGTGGAAAAAATGGCAGTGTAAGAACATTCAACAACATAAAGAACAATATGGCACCACCAGAAACCAGTGGTTCTAAATCAGCCAAACCTGAATAGCCCAACACAGGTGAAGTAAAAGAAAATGGACTTAAAATAATTTTATAAAGATGATAGAGGCCCTAAAAAAGAAATGAAAAAGACCTTAAAGAAGTGGAGGAAAAGACAAGCAAAAAATTGGAAGAAATCAAGAAATCCCTTACAGAATGCAAAGAAAGTCAAAAAAAAAAAAAAACCACACACACACACAAACAAAAAAAAAAACAATCAAATAGGTAAAGGAAACAGTTCAAGTCTTGAAAACTGAAATAGAAAGAATACAGAAAACACAAACCAAGGAAATTCTGGACATGGGAAATATGGGTAAATGATCAGGAACTACAGTTACAAGCATAACCAACAAAATACAAGAGATGGAGGGGCAAGTCTCAGGTGTTGAGGAAAAGATAGAAGAAAGAAATTCATTGATCAAAGAAAATGTTAAATCCAACAAACTTTTAACACAAAGTACCCAGGAAATCTGGGACATAGTGAAAAGACCAAACCTAAAAATAATAGAGATAGAAGAAGGAGAAGAACTCCCAGCTTAAAGGCAAAGAAATTATATTTAACAAAATCAGAGAGGGGAACTTTCTCAACTTAAAGAAGGACATGTATATGGAAGTATAAGAAGCTTACAAAACATCAAATAGACTGGACAAAAAAAAAAAAACAGTCCCCTTGCCACATAATAATCAAAACACTTGACATACAGAATGAAGAAGAAATATTAAGAGCTGCAAGGGAAAAACGCAGAGTAACATATAAAGACAGGCCTATCAGAATTACTCTTGACATCTCAGTGGAAACTCTAAAAATGAGAAGTTCGTGGCTAGATGTTCTGCAGAAACTAAGAGACCACAAATACCAGACAAGACTAATATACCCAGCAAAGCTTTCACTTACCATAAACAAAGAAAACAAGATATTCCCTGACAAAATCAGATTCAAATAATACCTATCCATAAAACCAGTCTTATAGAAAATACAAGAAGGAAAACTTAAACCCAAAGAAATTAGCTACACTCACAAAAATAGAGGCAATAGATAATCCCATATCATCAGAGCCCAAAGAAGGAAATCACACATACAATACCACCACCAACAACAAAAACAAAAGTAACAAGCACTAACAACTACACTAACTGCAGAATTATAAACTCATAAAATTTGAATAATGCTCAACTGAATCACTCCTGGATAAAGAAGAAATAATGAAAGTAATTAGAGACCTCCTGGAAATCAATAAAAATGACCACACATCATACCCAAACTTATGGGACACTTTGAAAGCAGTGCTAAGAGGAATGTTCATAACACTAAGTGCCTACATAAAGACCTGGAGAAATCTTACAGCAGTAAATTAGCAGCACACCTGAAAGCTCTAGAACAGAAAGAAGCAAACTCACCCAGGAGGTATAGATGCCAGGAAATAATCAAACTGAGGATTTCAAAATAGAAACAGCTGACATGCTACTCAACCAAAAAAAAAATAAAGAAAATATGGTATATTTACACAATGGAGTATTAATCAGGGTTAAAAAAATAATATTTTGAAATTTGCATACAAATTGATGGAGCTAGAAAATACCAACCTGAGTGAGGTAACTCAGACCCAGAAAGAAAAACTTGGTATATACTCACTTATGCATGGATATTAGACATAAAACAAAGGGTAACTAGCCTGCAGTCCGCAGCCCCAGAGAAGACAGGAAAAAAGAAAAACTCTAAGAGGGACTTACATGCATCTCCCAGGGAAGAGGAAGCAGTCAAGATCTCCTTAGTAAATTGGCAGCATGGGGAAGAGAACGGGGACATGGAGCAAGAAGGGGATTGCAGAGGAGATCATGAGGGATTGGGAAGGTAGAACAGAGAGGGATAGCCAGAAAAAAAAAATAGCTTGAATGAGGGAACCGTTATGGGGTTCAGGAGAAGCCAGGCACTACGGAAATTCCCAGGAATTCACAAAAAATTATCCTAGCTAATAATCTAAGCAATAGTAGATAGGGTACCTTAACTGCCCTTCTCCTGTAATCAGATTGGTTATCCTCATAGAACCTTCATCTAGTAACTGATAGAAGCAGATGCAGAGATCCACAGCTAAGGACTGGGCCAAACTGGAGTCTAGTCATAGAGAGGGAGAAACACCATTATGAGCAAAGGGACCAAGACCATGATGGAGGAAATACACAGAAACAGCTGACCCAAGCAAGAAGGAGCTCACTGACTACAGACTGACAGATGGGGAACCTGCATAAGACTGAACTAGACCCTCTGAATATGGGTGACAGTGTGTGCCTGGGGCAGTCTATGAGCCACTGGCAATGGGACCAGAACCTATCTTTCATGTTTGAACTGGCTTTTTGAAGCCCATTCTCTTTGGAATGTTAACTTGGTCAGCCTAAATATGGGCAGAGAGCTTGGCCCTGCCTCAAAGTGACATGCCAGAGTTTGTTGACTCCCAGTTTAAAGACTTACCCTCTGAAGAATGGACAGGGGTTGCAATCAAGGAAAGGGGGGAGTCAGAGGAGGGGAGGAATTGGAAACTAGGATTGATATGTAAAATGAAAAAAGATTGTTTTAAAATTTAAAAGTGCAGTTAAATAAATAAATAAACTAAGTTCCACACTCAATTGTTTCTAAATCCTACTGTCCATTATTTCTTTCTTCTATGATCTCTATTATATGTGATCTCTTTGCTTCATAACTCCTGTACTCTTTTGCCTAGGTATTCCATGAAATTTATACTCTGTGAACTCTATTCTCCAAGACATTTATCTTTCATGACCTCTCTCCCTCAAGAATTCTAACCTTCATGTCTTATCTCTTTATTAACTCTATCCCCCATGACCTCTATTCCACAAGATCACTATTCTCTATGACCTCTATCTCTAGCTTCATATCTCTATCTTCCAGCATCTATAGCATCATGATCTCTATTCTCTATGACCTGTATCCTCATTACCTTTATCCTCCAAAACCTTGATCTGCCTATGAATTATAGCCTCCACAGCCTATTTACCATGTGGCCTTTATCACCCATGAACTCTATATATACCCCAAGACTTATATCTTACAAGATACCTTTCCTCCATAACTTTTATACTCCATTACCTCTATTGCCTATGATTTCTGTCCATCAAGAATTTATCCTTGAAAGTTTCTATAACCCATGATCTCTATCCTCCATGAACTCTATCTCCCTGACCTCTCCCCCCCCCTTGACCTCTATCCTCCCTGTCATCTATCCTCCCTAACATCTTTCTAGCTCTACAGCAATATTGTCATTTGATGGTCACACTTCAGTAATCTAGTGGCCATTCACAGAAGCAGATGATTTTCTTGGTCTCTGTGCCACTGAAGTCTCCATTGTCATGTCTACCTATGTGGATTTCTTTCCCACAACTTATTACTAAAATCACCGTGATAATGTAAATTTTACTGAACTAGTTTTCATATTTTACCTCACTGAAATATAATAAGCATATATTCTATTTTTAGTGAATAAGTAAGTGAATAAATATTTTATAAGGCAGTATATTGAAGCTACTTTACATAACAAATACTGTCTTGTGGTAAGCATTTCTTTAAGTCTTTTTCTAAGTTAGTGAGATAGAATTCACAATGAAAACACTACTCGTCTATACTGTAGATCTTTTCTCTTAAGTATAATGGCCAGAGAACAATCAGTGTTCAAAATTTCTTTTCCCCAAACTGATTTTAAATTTATCTTAAAAATGCTTTATTAAATGCCTGCTGAGCTAGGCAGTAGTGGTTCACACCTTTAATTCCAGTATTCAGGGGGTTTGAAAATAGTCTGGCCTAGAGAGAGAGTTGTGGAACAGCCAGAGACATACAGAAAAAAACTTGTCTCAAAAAAAAAAATGCTTTCTGATTTTTGTATTCTTCTTTTATAAATTATCCAACTCACAGTTTTAGGTTAACAAGTGCAAATTCTTTATGAAATGTAAAAAGAAGGCCCGGATCTATGTTCTGACAGTGAAAACAAAGATGCTAAATTAATCTTTTCTTGACATCTGCCCTCATCATCTTCACCACTGAGCACAAGAGAACATTGTCTAATCATGACCATGAAAATGAGGCTTAGAAACACTAAAGTTAAAGTCATTACTGTATATTAAAAGATTACCTCACCGTTAAATGATTTCTTTTGTTCTCTTCCTGACCACCTTGATGAATAAAGCAGGATAATGACATTCTCATTATTTTAGGAGCACATTTGCATCCGTAATGAAAGAGTCCCTAAAGGGCACAGACACCATAGAGGCGACTGTCTGAATTAATTAAAATTGTTTTTCTGATTAGATAGAAACTGCAAGCATCAAAGATACATCAAAGAAATTTTCTCTTTTTTTCATCCAGGCACAAGAATCAACTGTTTTTACTGAAAAGCTTTAGAAGACACACACACACACACACACACACACACACACACACATATATATATATATACACATATTTTTTCCACAAATTTCTGTACATTAAAAAAAAACCTTATTGTCTTATTGGTCATAGAAATAAGATTTCCTCTTGAAGGCTTGATTGGTTGATTAAATTAAGCAAATGTAATAAGATACCTGAAACATGAATGTACAAATATATGTAGAAAACTATATCAAAAAGGGAACATTGGTTTATTATTCTTATTTTCATGTTATGTGTATGAGTGTTTTACTTGCATATATGTATTTGCATATAGTTTACTTACATATATTTGCCACCTGTGTTCTCTGTGCCCATAGAGACAGAAGAGAATACTAGATGCCTTAAATCTATAACTTCAGTTGTTTATAAGCTGTCAAAGAGTCTCGAAAATAAGCCAGGTCCTTGAATAAGAAGCAAGTGTTCTTAAGGAGTAAGCCATTTTTTTCACTCATGGATTTAGTACACTTGATATATGATTTGTTACAGAAAACTTACTTAATATGATAAGAATTTATTGTTATTTAAAAGAAATAAATATATATTTGCAAAAAGAATCATTTACATTTTATTTACTTTATTATTTTTTATTTTATTTATTTATTTTTTATTTATTTATTTTGAAGAGAGGGGTTCGGGACAGAGTAGCTCTTGAGAAGCCTACAGAATGGGAAAATACCTTCACCAACCCCATACCTAACAGAGGAATGATATTTAAAATATATAAAGAATTCAAGGGACTAGACAACTAAATACTAAATGGCCCCATTAAAATGGGGTACAGATTTAAACAAAGAATTCTCAACAGAAGAATCTCAAATGGCCAAGACACACTTAAAGAAGTGTTCAGTATCCTCACCTACTTAGGACATGCAAATCAAAATGACTCTGAGATACCATATTACACCTGTCAGAATGGCCAAGAGGAAAAATGCCAATGAAGCCTATTTTGGAGAAAATGTAGAATAAGTGGAACACCCTTTCTGGTGGGAATACAAACTAGTAAAACCACCTTGAAAATCAATATGGTGATTTCTGAGAAAATTGGGATGCACAATTAATAAAAACCCAGCTACACTAAGGCTACCCACCCAGACCGGTGAGCCTCAAGGTCCCCTGTAAGGGAGCCCGGGCACTCTCAGCCTGTGCTCCAGGGGCTCCTGTGCTGTCCTGGATCCCACACTGCCTGCCCCATTCTTCCTTCTGTCCCCGGATCATTGGGCTACCAGGCGGCCCTGTTTAGGTGCTGAGGAGTTCCATCTGGACGGCCTGCGTTTTCTGCAAGGTCCTTTGCCCAGGAACAGTTTTCTGCTCCTACACTAAGGCTTCCAACCCAGAGCGGTGAGTGCCTGCCTACATGTCAGGCCTCAAGGATCCCTGAAAGGGAGCACGCGCACCTTCAACTTGTGAGGCAGGGTGTCCTGTGTTCTATTCGTCCCTGCCTGCCCCCAAAGTTCCTCCTAATTGTCCGCAGGTCATTGGACTACCAGTCGTCCATGTTTGGGTGCTGAGGAGTCCCAGCTCGACAGGACGGTCCCTGCTTCTACATTGAAGAGATCCACCCAGAGAGTCAGTCACAGCAAAGACTGGACCAAGACACCAAGGCCTCTCCTGGCTCCATTTGAAGGAGGAGAAGGGAAGGCACCAATGCAAGACTTCCTCCAACAACCTGAAAGGCAAAATGACATCACCAGAATCCAGGGATCCCGAAATAAGAAGAATTGTACACCCTACTCCAGAAGAATTAGAAGAAATCGACTCAAAAGTGAATTATATGAAAATAATAGAAGACCTTAAACAGGAGGTGAAAAACTGCCATAAACAATTAGAGATTACAAACGAAAAGGTAGAGGAAATGAATAAATCGCTCAAAGATACCCAAGAAAACCAAGAGAAACAAGAAAAAGCAACCAAACAGGTAAGATAAGCAGTTCAAGACCTGAAGAATGAAATGGAAGCAATGAAGAGAACACAAACCGAGGGAAGGTTGGAGATGGAAAATTTGGGTAAACGAACAGGAACTACAGAGACAAGTACTACCAACAGAATACAAGAGATAGAAGAAAGAATATCAGACACTGAAGATACCATAGAGAAAATAAACACACTGATCAAAGAAAACAGCAAAACCAACAAATTCTCATCACAAAACATTCAGGAAATATGGGACACAATAAAAAGACCAAACCTAAGAATAATTGGAGTAGAAGAAGGAGAAGAGGTGCAACTCAACGGCCCAGAAAATATATTTAATAAAATTATAGAAGAATTTCCCAACCTAAAGAAAGATATACCTATGAAGGTTCAAGAAGCATACAGAACACCGAATAGACTGGACCAAAAAAAAAAAAAATCTCCTCGCCATATAATAATCAAAACACAAAGCATACAGAATAAAGAAAAACTATTAAGAGCTGCAAAGGAAAAAGGTCAAGTTACTTACAAAGGTAAACCTATCAGACTTACACCTGACTTCTCTATGGAAACCATGAAAGCCAGAAGGTCCTGGATAGATGTTCTTCAGAAACTAAGAAATCACGGATGCAAGCCCAGACTACTATACCCAGCCAAGCTTCCGTTCACTATAAATGGAGAAAAAAAAATTTCCAGGATAAAAACAAATTTAAAAAATACTTAGCCACAAATCCAGCCTTACAGAAAGTAATAGAAGGAAAATCACAAAACAAGGAGTCCAACAATGACCACAATAACTCAAACATCTAGAGACCCTTCACCAGCACAAATCAAAGGGGGCAAACACACAAACTCTACTACTAAAAAATTGACCAGAGTTAACAACCACTAGTCATTAATATCACTTAACGTCAATGGACTCAACTCACCTACAAAAGGCACAGGCTAAGAGATTGGATACGAAAACAGGATCCAACATTCTGCTGTTTACAAGAAACACACCTCAATCACAAAGACATGCACCTACTCAGAGTAAAGGGCTGGGAAAAGGCTTATCAAGCAAATGGACCTAAGAAACAAGCAGGTGTGGCCATACTAATTTCTAACAAAGTTGACTTCAAACTTAAATCGATCAGAAAAGATGGAGAGGGGCATTTTATACTCATAACAGGGACAATACATCAGGATGAAGTCTCAATCCTGAATATTTATACCCCTAATATAAAAGCATCCAAGTATGTAAAAGAAACATTACTAAAACTCAAGGCAGCCATCAAACCACACACACTAATAGTAGGAGACTTCAACACTCCTCTCTCACCAATGAATAGGTCAATCAGACAGAAACCTAACAGAGAAATAAGAGAATTAATGGAGGTAATGAATCAAATGGACTTAACAGACATCTATAGAACATTTACCCAAATAGGAAAGAATATACCTTCTTCTCTGCAGCACATGGAACCTTCTTGAAAATTGACCACATACTCGGTAACAAAGCAAACTTCCCCAGTTACAAAAAAGTATCCTTAACCTCCTGTGTCTTATCAGATCACCATGGATTAAAGATAGAATTCAACAACAACGCTACCCCTAGAAACCCTACAAACTCATGGAAACTGAACAGTCAACTACTGAACCACAACTGGATCAAGGAAGGAATAAAGAAAGAAATTAAAGTCTTCCTTGAATTCAATGAAAATACAGAAACAACATACTCAAACTTATGGGACACTATGAAAGCAGTCCTAAGAGGAAAGTTCATAGCACTAAGTGCCCACTTAAAGAAAACAGAGAAAGCACACATTGGAGACTTAACAACCCATCTG
>NW_026068125.1:51806-170268 GCF_014885135.2 Alexandromys fortis
GGGGGAGGGAAAGGGGAGGCGGCGGTGGGGATGAGACAGAAATCTTTAATAAATTAAAAAAAAAGATTATATTACACACCAGATGGAGGTCTCAAAAATAAAGTGTGTACTATTTAAAATCTAATAAATGAATAAATAAATAAATAAATACAAATATGTTTTTCAAAAGTAAAATCTTTAGTGGTCATTTTTACTTATATAAACTCAATATACTTGTTATCACTTCTTCACTACATTGTTTTTCTTGTTAACAGGGGCCTATTTTATAAGTACAACCTAAAAATAGTTCTATAACTAACCATCTAATGCTCTTATCCATCAGAGCTCTCAAGTGTTGTTCTACGAGTGTTTTGGTGTGCTATGGATGAGATAATTATCTAGGATGGAAGGGATTTGCACAAATCTAAAATGGAAGGAGACTATTGACTTTCAGGGAAAATGAGATATGTTCTCTAAGAGAAAATTTTACTTTCAAAAGATAGTCAGGGTGTCTTGGGGCAGGAGTGATCAATGCTTGCAGGAAATGATACTGGACATAAATCATGAACACCAAGTTAATGAAACCTCATTGAACAACTGCAGGTTTAGAAGGAATATTAGTTCATGTTTGTTCTATCTCTAGGAAATAAAAACAAAAAAAGGAAAGAAAAACTAAAGAAAGAAAAAAGAAAGAAAGAAAGAAAAAAGAAAGATGGGGAAGAAAGGAAGAAAGAAAGAAAGAAAGAAAGAAAGAAAGAAAGAAAGAAAGAAAGAAAGAAAGGAAGGAAGGAAGGAAGAGCAAAGGAAAGGCTTTAAAATGAAAGGTTTTGAGAGTAATATGTGGCAGTCAAAATTTTCTATATATTCTGAAAGAAATGAAAGATAGTTAAGTTGTATAATTTTGCTGTAGAATTATGCTAAACGGCCTATAATATATCTGTAAATTATATTATATGTTAGAAGGTAAGGAATAAGGAAATGGCTTAAGGTTATTGGGTTATTATAAATGTCTTTGGCAACTATTATTAAGAACCAAGGAGAATAAGAACTGAGACATCATGAAAACCATATTATTATACTGACATTATTATGGACAAAGTAACTACCATTTAGTGAGCCCTTATTATGAAATCAGGTCCTAAGCTAAGCACTTTGCCTAGATTATATAACTTAATCATCACTAAACTGTAATCACAGATAACAAAGTTGTCTACATGGTAGAGATAAGTTAAGTAGAGGCTCTTGGAGGTTAAAGTATTCACCCAAGCTATTACACATGGTACTAAAAGGAGAAATGACTGTATTCTAAAGATTTTTATTCAAAACCCATTGGGTAACAATATAAATAAGACAATCTGTTGTTCTAGAATGAAGGAGAAAAATACTCCAGGATGACCAAACATCTGAGGTTGGGTGATAGCAAACACAGCTGTGCCATTCCTAGGAATCAGGGTGTTATATGTTTGTTATTTGCATTTAGCCTTCTTGTACAAGGAATGTACTTTGTGTGTGAGCCTGCTCTTAATGACATGTCAGCATGTAAAGTGCACTAACACAGAACTACTAGCACATGAATAAGATAACATAAATCTTAAAACGTTTTAGATATAAAATTACTGGGTTAATAGAGATGATAAAATAATCCAAAAAAAACACAAAATGAACAAACTAGATAACAACAACAACAACAACAACAACAACAACAACAACAACAAATCTTATCAACTCCAATTCCTCAAAATACTCATGCTAAGATTAGAGGGTAGAGGTAGCCACCAGCTAACCATATAGGTCTGGATGTCTGTAAACACAGACAGGAAGTGATAGGGATAGATGGGGAGAAGAAGCAATAAAGTGGGAAGAAACAGGAACTCAGTTTCTTTTGGGATAGGAAGTTGAGTAGGTAAGGTGACTATGATCTTGCTCCTCCATCTCTCTGATTTCCCAGCATTTTCCCCTATATCTGACTCCAGGCTTTTATTATTGAGACCTATTAGAACTCATGCTACATATTGGTGTGCAAACTAAAGTCAGAAATTCATGAAAAGGCCACTCAAAGGCTGGAGCTGCATGTCTGGCTCCCATTGGAACATCATGCAAGGCTCCTGCCCAGTCCAGCTAGGCATTCCTTTCCTTTCCTTTCCTTTCCTTTCCTTTCCTTTCCTTTCCTTTCCTTTCCTTTCCTTTCCTTTCCTTTCCTTTCCTTTCCTTTCCTTTCCTTCCCTTCCCTTCCCTTCCCTTCCCTTCCCTTCCCTTCCCTTCCCTTCCCTTCCCTTCCCTTCCCTTCCCTTTCCTTTCCTTTCCTTTCCTTTCCTTTCCTTTCCTTTTTGTTTCTTTTGTCCCTAAGCACCCAAGCAAGTTTCAGATTGTTATTGTTCTTGTTGCAGCATGTCTGCAACATATTTTACTGGTCCAAATACCACAGGCACTTGGGCTCCAAATGACACAGGACTTACCTGTCCGAGACTGACTGGCTCTGCCTTCAGGCAGCCCCTACCACATGTGTTTGTTCTGTACAATCTGATGTAGCTTTTTCAGACAGTCATTTCTGTCTGCCTGTCTATCTATCTATCTATCTATCTATCTATCTATCTATCTATCTATCTATCCATCTATCTATCTATCTATCATGTATCTATCTATCATCTTTCTTTCTTTCTATCTATCTATCTATCTATCTATCTATCTATCTATCTATCTATCATGTATCTATCTATATCTATCTATCTATCTATCTATCTATCTATCTATCTATCATCATCTATCTATCCATATCTATTTCCCTATCTATCTATCAATCATCTATGTGTATCTATCATCTATTTATATCTATCTGTCATATATTTATATATCTATCTATATTCCCCCTCTCTTCTCTGTCTCCTCCTCCATGGGTTCTGAACTTTCCCTACACCCCTCTACTCAGACTGCCACTCACAGCTCATGGCTACAAGTTAGCATATGCAGCTCTCCTCACCAAGCTGTTCATCTCCTCTGTTCTCCAATCAGATGTGTTGCTACACCTCACAATTCACTGATATTGTCAGAAGATTTGGTAAGATAATTGGAAGTTTCTAAAGAAGGAAATTAGTTAAAAGATGTTTCTTCCCACATTAAAAAAGGTGGAAACCTTAATACAATGTAGGGATTTTATGATAATTCACTGTGTTATTAAATGGTCTGCCCTGTCACCTGGATATCCTGTCCCTGTACAAAACAAGCCTCGCCCACTCTCCCTTCAACCAGATAGTCCTCCTGCCTCCTTGTGCTCTCTCTTTCCCCATCCCTCTTCTGAAGAGGGAGCCACTATCTCTCTTTCTTCCCCCTTCTCTTCTCCCCTCCCTCTCTGTTTTCTCTCTCTCCTCCCTTCTCCTTCCCTTCCATAACCCACTAAATAAACTATGCCCAAACTCTCTCTGCATGGCATGTCTAACCATCTCTCACCCGCTGTGGCCTGAGGTCACTCACCAGGGCCCCTCCTGGGTCTTTCCCAGCAGTGGCCTACCATGGTCTTCCAGCCACCACTGTCCCCTTGGAACATCTGTTGCTTTTTAACACACCATACAGTTTGAAAATGGAGCAATTAAATGAGATGATAACTAATGTAGATGGGACTTATGAAATGTCCATTATAAACATTATCAGTTTTATTATTTTTGTTTTATTGCTAAGAATTTGGCTAATAAGAGTACTAAAATCTAAGTATTAGAAAACTTAATAAAACAGATGATAGAGACATTCAAACCCAGAAAGAGGAATTTGATATAGAAACAATTTTAACATTGCATTTTAAGGTTAAAGAGGAACAGTCTAGGGTTTCCAAGCAAACAATTTTTATTTATACAGTCACATTATAGGAACTACCAAGTCAACTGATATCCCCAAGGTTGTGCAAGAGCTAAATGGACTCCTGTGGAAATGTTAGATTTAAGGAGATTCAAAGAAGTGATAGTCTTATATAGCATACATTCAATAGAATAATCAATTCCTAGAGACGGGAGAAAAGTGGTCTTCGAGTCTAATCCTCAATTACAATGAACAACCTGTTTGAAAGAAGAGTCTGTCTCTGGTGGGGCTACATGGCTTCTCGCTGACTCCGCCTTCTTTCCCCCAGCATTCAGTTTAGTTTTCCTCTCCTACGTATATTCTGCCATATGCAGGCCTATAACAGTTTCTTTATTAACCAATGATATTCACAGCATACAGAGGGAAATCCCACATCACTTCCCCTTTTCTGTTTAAATATAAAGAAAGGTTTTAACCTTAACATAGTAAAATTACATATAAAAATTAGGTATCAAGCAAAAATTATGATTACAATATTTATATCTACTTTATCTTGTATCATAACTAAGGAAAACTATAACTATATATTTTTCAACTCCATCAAAGAATCCAGAAGAATATAATATTACCTAAGTTAACAGGAAGTGCATTGTAAGCAACTTCTAAAACTCTAGAATTTACAGAGACATCTCACTGCCTGGAAAATCAGCCAAATTTCCTTTGTATCATTGGCGCATCCATCTTCAGCCCATAGTATCTGGCAGACTTTGTCATGAAGCAGGAAATTTCGAAGACAGTTCTGCCTATATAAGGGGTGTGTCAGTCACCTTTTTATGTGTCCTGCAGAATGTTTGTCAGACTCTTTCATTAAGCAGGATCCCCATCTCACCTTTAGACAAGTTTAGCAGTCATTTCTCTGCAGGTCCTACATGTCCAGTTCATAAAGAATAACATCAAGCAGTTAAGGCAAGAGCAGTTTCTTGCCCAAATGGCTAGCAAAATCAATATGGACCCTCTTCAGTGCCCATCTTCCTCTTGAAGTTATTGGTGCTGCCAGGAGCAAATATGTCTCACTGTCATTAAAAGTCCTAACTTCTTAACACATGTTTAATGCCATATTCTGAAGGTCTTTGCAAGATTTGAAAAATACCTAACTGAAATATACCTCTGTATATCAAGAACACTTAACTAACATGACTAGAAGCTTGACTATTATAGATGATTATCTATTAACATATTTTTCTTAATTTTATACACTACATGGTTAAATAAGCTGCACAATCACAACACTTTAGTCAAGAGCAGAAATATACATATAACAAAATTTAACTTAAATTTGTAGCAATAAGCCAAGATCCATACCAATGCAAATCTCTATAGCATATCCCCCTTTAAATGTAAACAAACATTTATAAACAATCATTAGGGAATTTAGGCATAGTTCCCTCCAAACTGCTTCTGCTTTTTCTTCAGCAAATTAATTTTGGGGGGTGTTCATGGTGCCCTTTCAGGGTCTATCAAACCACATTTGTCAGGAAGGATTCCACAGGCTCTTAACTTCTGTAGAAACAAAAGAAGAACCTCTTTTCCAAAATAAAATACCCTACACCCAAATTCTGAAATCAAGATACTTTTATGTTGGCTTATCTTAGCAGCCCATAAAAGGAAATGTCTCTCTATACTTAGCTCCTTCACAGTCAATAAAATTCAAAGAAAACTCAATAATACACATAATTCAGACTCTGCATTTTCTATCTTTACATAGCTTATTTTTTATTTCTTTAATCTATGGCTGTCTGTACTCTGTCTCTTTAAAGAATTTGTTTTAATTTCAAAAAAACTATTTATTTCTTTTTATACTCTCTATACCTTTTTTCCTCTCTGTCCCAAGCCTACATACTTTTATCCAACACTGTGACCCATTTAGAAGTCTTTTTTTTAAAAAAAAAAAAAATCTGGATTTGTCTTTATTGCACATCTGTAATCATTTTCTGACCAGAACCTTTCTTTTTTAAATAAATAAATAAATAAATAAATAAATAAATAGATAGATAGATAGATAGATAGATAAATAAGTCGGCATGGTAAGGGACAACAGGGCCCTGCCTGTTGGCTCTGCCTCTGAGACTGCCCAGTAGGAGCCATTCTCACCACCTCAACTCTGGGAATTACTATATAGCATATGAGCATTTTTTATCTGAGTGAAAGCTAAATCTTCCATGCAGCACAATGTACATCCTGGAAGTATCTTTGTGTATGGCAGCAGGAATCTGCCATGCTTTCCTGCCTGTGTATTCCTAGCAGACCTGATCCTTCCTCTTTCCCAAGGAGGTGGCACTGAGCCACAGGCATTGTCTTAGATAATTTCCTCCTAACCCCAGGTGGGCATACAAGCACCTGGGTCCACAAACCCTACTCAAGTGCTCTATAGTCAAACCACTCAAAAGAGTCAGAGACATTTGTGCTGGTGACCCCCAAAGCTGACATTTTGAAACCACATGGTTTATGCTGCTACCACTGAATCAGGAAATCTTATCTTAAAAGAATCGTGTCTCTGCTTGCTGCTAGCAAACAGAGTCCACCCAAAAAAAAAAAAATGCTTTGTTTTGTGTATGTGTCTAGAATTCCTTTTTAAGCTTCCTCAAGTTTTTCATAGATTTAGTCGACCACATTGACATGCAAATTTGTTGTAGGTAAACCACTTATTTGTTCCTGGCTGTTCAGCCCTAAAATAATCACACAGAAACTATATTTTTGCAAAACTCTTTGACCAACAGCTTAACTGTATTTCTGGATAATTCATACATCTTAATTTAATCAATTTCTAGTAATCTGTTTATTGCCACAAATCTTTGGCTTACCGGGTAAAGTTCTGGCATCTGTCTCCCGTAGGACTACAATGGATTCTCACTGACTCCACTTTCTTTTCCCCAGTATTCAGTTTAGTTTTCCCCTGTATTTTGCCCTGTGCAGGCCTAAAACAGTTTCTTTATTAACCAATGGTATTCACAGCATACAGCAGGTAATTCCACATCAGCATTCCTCTACAAGAATTTTAGTGCAGAAGGAAGACATTATCTTTGAATAGATCTTTTTTACCACTTAAACTGAGTAAAAAAATAAAAAAAAATGTATGGAAAATGTCTCTGAATTAATTCTAAAAGGAAAAATATGACTTCATCAATTAGCAGGAACTGACCCAGCAGAAATTATAGTACCATTCAACAAAGATTAAATTGACAAATTATGGGCAAAAGTAAACCCTTGAAGACAACTTGCAGGCATTTTTTGGAAGATATTAACAATATGACCAAAGCAAAAGAATTCAATTAATAAAGACAACTAGCTGGATTCTTCCTCACATTGTATGGCATATCACATTTCCAACAGAAATTTTGGAGTTGGAGTATGGCTGTATACTTCTCTAAACCCAAGTGTGCTTATTAAAGTAAAACCCAAAATCTCTGTTTCATGTAAAAAGAGCCCAATGATATGGGACAGAATGAAAGAGAAAAGAAAGAATTATTTTATTGCCATTACTCTCATAAATCTTTAGTTCTACTTTGAGTCTTTGAATTTTTTTAACCTCTTTGAGATTTGTTGCACATGACGTTTACAATCATTAGGTTTTGTTCAGTGAACCATAACCATGTCTAACAACAAACTTTGGTTTCTAAAAGGATGATGGGGCCCCACACCAATAATTCTGTCAGAGAGAATATCACCACTAAGCTTAAAAACACTAAAGATTGAGTTTGGACTACAAACTGTTCAGGACAATTTCCAGGTGACTAGTTAAAATGATCCAGTCTTATAGGCAACACTAGCTAGTCCTATACTTTACCATTGTGTAGTGGTTGAATAAAAAGATACAGCTACCTCTTCCAGGACTTGGCAATTAACCCAAGTTTTTCTTTTCAGGATCTTCTTAAGGTGTTGTTGTCCCCATAGAATAGGAAGTAAATTTAAGACTATGGGTTATGGATATTTGTCATTATTTTGAAGGGTTTCTTACAAGTTGTTATTGGTTTCAGTCAGGAAGAAAGTGGAACAAAGTTGAGCAGATTCAGAAGTGTTGTTTTGAATAAAACTGATAGGCTATAAAAGCAAATTGTTGAACCTACTCGGAAAGAAAAATAAGGGGAGATATAGAAATAGGATTAAAAGTTAGATTATTGAATCTACTTTAAATTAAAAAGGCAACTACTAGTTTTAAATATTTTACATTAGCTTGGCTTGTATGTATATTGAAACAAAGTTGAGATTATTTTTCTTCGAACATACATTTTCCATCTTGCTAAAGGTATGATATCTATGCAAATCATTTAACAATCTAATACACATTTCTGGCCCTACAAAGTTATTATTATCTACTATTTAGTATAGTAAGGGAATGCAGGTTAGCAATTGAATTTGTAGTCTTATTAAGTATGTTTTCAAGGTAAAAGATATATATTTTAGATAGGTCATCTTCAAGCACATCAGAGAATATGGTAGTTAAGTTGTTTTAATGACATATTTTCTTATCTTTTATAAGACAATGAGATATGTCATTCCTAGCAACACCAATCTAATTCAGAGAAGATAATGAGCTTCAAAGAAATCTCCACATGGAGTTTACGTTATTTGTGGCAAAGGTTAGCAACTAGATAAGAAAATGTTGTTGCCATGATTGTTGACAGTATGTTGTCCTAATTCTACAAACAGGACACAAAATGAAGGACTTCTCAACTTTGCCAAGACAAGGATATGCTGCTTCACAGAAAAGTCTGCCGGATATGCTAGGCCTATAAACTGGAGATGGGTGCAGCATCATTGCAGAGGAACTTTGGGTCCCAGCAGTCAATTGTTTCTGTCATTTCTCACATTTTTTTTGAAAGTAGCTTACTTGTGCATCTGGCTTACATGGATAATATTATTTCCTTCTCAGGTATCTGATGGAGGGGAAAACTTTTTAGTTATAGTTATAGCTTTCCTTGTTGAAAGATTAAGAAAAAATTTGCTAAAGAAATATAAAGTGCATAAGGGTGAGAGACATAAAAAATAGTTCTGGTAATGCAAGTTAGAATTTAAAGTAATTTAAGTACAACTTTTGGACTCACCAAGATAGGATTGATATAGAGAATTTTCTCTGAATTCATCATTTTTAATAATTTCTTATTATTTTTCATATAATAAAATATTCTTTTGCTTTTGCAACCGCATAAAAGTGTAAGGTCATAATAGCAGGTAACACAAAAGGAAACAGTGTCATAGAACTGAACACAGGTTATAGCTTGTTGAGCTTTGTCTTGGTTGAAAAGGATAATTTTACTATCTTCATGGAGATGGAGAAGTCAATCCCAGGGTGAAGAAAACTTGGGGACCAAAGGTGAGTTCAATGCTACCTTTCTAGAAACACAACATAAATAAATCAATGAATTTATTTTAAAATATGAAAACTTGAGAGATATATGATTGTAATGAAGGCAGGGAAATAAATGTATCAGAAATAAAATTTGGGATCTACTGTGCTTTAATATATTCCAACTTCAAATATTTCACTGAATTATTTTTGGTCTGTAAGATTTCATAACGTTCAAAGGCTCAAACTACTAAATAAATAAAAACATTTTCATTAGTACTGACTCTTTAGTTTATTTGAAAGAGATCATTAATTGAATTGGAAATATATCACACTAAACTAACTGTTTATCATTGCTTATTTATTGTATAAGTGTGATGTGTACATATATATGTACACGTGTATGAGGTTGTGTTACCCATTAATGAGTAGGTCCAAAGGAACGAGGACACTGTCAGGGAGAATGGCTATTCTCCCTTCAATTCTTGAGACAAGATTTCTAACTGATCCTGAAGCTCAACTTTTTCTAGATTGGCTGACTAGCAAGCTCTAGCAATCCTCCTGTTCCCACCCCACCACACATATTCTAAGCACTGGGCTTAAAAACCCACACAGTAATTCCAGGCTTTTATATGGGTGACTCCCTGAGCAACTTTACTAGCTCCTATGCTTGTTATTGGTTTCCTTCTAGGCATTTCTAGGGAAACTACATAAATAACTAGCCAATATCTCTTTTACAAGAGGGTGTAGAAAATGTCTGAAGACACTCATTTCCTTTTTCCTTCATCTCTTTATGATAAATATTTCCAGTCTTCAGGCCTTCATCTACCATATGATTTCTAGAATAATTAAGGATCAAATAAGCCTCAAAATCTTCTCAGCAATATCTTCTGTCTAATTAATATAAAATGTCCCACTTTTTCTTAAATACAACAAGACTATAATAACTTCCTACTTACTTTTTAAGACAAGGGAAATGAGAAGTTTCAAATAAGGCTAAATTGAATCAATATTTGTGTGAGCTTAATCTGAATGAACAAATAGAGGCAGCAGGCATTAAGGGGTTCATCATCATTCACTCTGACAGAAATTCTTCACTTTGGTAAGTCACCTCCACACCGTCCCTCTAATTCAGCTGGAATTACTAGAAAGGCCAAATTACTATGACCACCGCCTGCAAGTCAAAATACTACCAGTGACATCCATTGAGTTGGCTTGATGCATAAATCTCATCTCTGCCTGTAGAAAAGTTAGGAATTATTTTCCCCTTTGGATAAAGCATTACTTTGTTCAAATGAATCAAACACAAGAGGCATAAAATTCATTCTATCTCCTTCATCCCTTTCCTTTTTTATTGCATACTTTATGGCTGGGACTCTGTGTTCTATTTTGCCTTTTGTTGCTTTGGATATAAAAATATTCTCTGTTGACGATCAGAAAATACAAGCAAGCTGCTCTTCATGACTTTATTCTGGATACTGCATTTGAAAATAAAAACTGCAAAGTACACAACTAGAACCAACTTTCTGAATAAATGATTTGTACAGAAAGCCATCTAATTAGTGGTGTAGAATTAGTTTTAGGGGGCCTTGAGTACCAATTTCAGTGCCCCCAAGGGCTCAGAAATTGGATGTCTATGGCAAACAAGGATCTGAGTGTAAAAATCTTAACTCAAGTACATTACCTCTGAATGTTCTTTATGTTTTTTGTGAGGAGGAAAGTGAAGTGAAGGGGTACAGAGAAAAAGAAAAATAAAGGGGAGAAGAAGGAGAAGTGGAGGAGAAGTAGAAGAAGACAAAGTTCCTGGTTTTTACAGAAGTAATTGGAGAATCCATAGACAAGGTCATTGATAATATGCATATCAAAATCAAAAAAGGGCAGTTAGAACCTGACAAAGCAATACTCCTTCAGAACAGGTGACACCACCCAGGAAATAGCCAGCATTCAAGGGGAAATAGCTAACATCGCAAACCATTAAAGTTACTAAGCATCCCCAAATCCTTTATTCACCCATTCTCCTCATCTAATCTCTTTTGTGACAAACAGCTTTGAGAATGTCCAGATTCATTTGTTAGCAAAGGTGTTACCTTACTGTTCAGTGCCTGTCTTTTATAGATATTTCTATTTGACTTATTAGCAAGTAATTTTGTGGGACTGATTCAATGTAAATTTGACTGTTAGAACAAAGAGTGAATGCTATCACTCTAAGGGCTCATAGTGTTGGGGAATGGAGCAAGGTCTTTCCACTGCCCTTGTAAAGGTTACACTGCTGAGGTGTTCTGGGAATGAATCCCATTGTTATTGCTTCACAAGGTTTTTACAGATAGGACAGTGACTTTCCCAAAAGACACGTGTTCCCGCAACTCTGCAAAATGGGTGCCCCATAAGTTGTACATTTGTGTGTTTGCCTTTATAAATGTATCAGCTGTACATTTACTGTATAGTCTTGTGGGCTCCAACACACTCTCCCCTGAAGGAAGGAGCACTTAGGTAGAACTCACATCTTCCTCCCTTTGATACCGTTGTTGATGTAATATCATCAACAAGGATTATTGTTTGATCTTTTCTAAAAATAGCCTCCTGGTCCCTTTCATAAAATCAGTAGGAAGCCAGTTCTGTATAGGCTACTGAGGAAGAATAAGATGGGGCTGTTTATACCTTCATGAACCTGTTTGAAATTACCTGTCGTGAGTGAGAAGGAAACACGGAACATGCAATAAGCCCACACAGGAATTTATTAGAGGAGGCCTGTACAGGCCTGGGGAAGCCAGTGAGAAGAGAGAGAGAGAGAGAGAGAGAGAGAGAGAGAGAGAGAGAGAGAGAGAGAAAGAAAGAGAAAGAGAAAGAGAGAGAGAGAAGGTGCATCCAGCTTTTAAAGCTGCCTAGTATATGTGCACAGGGGGTTGATGTGTCTACGTCATACGCAAACAATGGGGGGGGCTCATGCATGAGCGCAAGGGCTTAGCTGAGTCATATGTGGATGATGTAACCATGCTTGTGCACAAAGGCTTAGCTTAGTCATACATGGATCACACAAGACCGTTTAACATCCCCGGAGTTCATTAGGCTCTTCTGGCTGAGGAATTTTCTGCACATGCATGCCCCCTAGAACCTGGAAGTATCAGCCTTATTGTGGCTGAAATATTACACTGTTCTGAGTCAACATCATAAAGGATACCAAGTAATATTGTAAGATTGTCACAGAAATTATCAGAAAAAATAGTTGTTATCAGAAATACTCTTCTATTTCTCAAAGTTCTTGAGGAAAAAAAAAAATAGAAGATCAGGGTGTTTGAGATTTGTTTCTTATGAGAGCCCTGCCTAGACATTCCAGGTGCTCATTTTCTCCATGTGTGACATGGTCTTTCTCATGTACATCCTCACACATAGTATTGCTTTTTTAAAATAAGGACACAGTCCTTATGTGACTCCATTCCTCTGACATCATTTATCATTAGCTTTCTAAAGATCCTATTCCAAAATATAGCCAACTGGGACTTATCATAGGACAAAAGTATATGCTATACTATGTTCATAGCAGCATTGTTTGTAATAGCCAGAACCTGGAAACAACCTAGAAGCCCTTCAAATGAAGAATGGATGAAGAAAGTATGGAATATATACATATTAGAGTACTACTCAGCAGTAAAAAAACAAAGGCTTCTTGAAGTTTGCAGGCAAATGGATGGAAATAGAAAACACTAGCCTGAGTGAGGTAAGCCAGACCCAAAAAGAGGAACATGGGATATACTCACTCATATTTGGTTTCTAGCCATAAATAAAGGACATTGAGCCTATAATTCAGGTTCTTAGAGAAGCTAAATAAGAAGGAGAACCCAAAGAAAAACATATAGGCATCCTCCTGAATATTAACCTTCATCAGGCGATGAAAGGAGACAGAGACAGAGACCCACATTGGAGCACCGGACTGAAATCTCAAGGTCCAAATCAGGAGCAGAAGGAGAGAGAGCACGAGCAAGGAACTCAGGACCGCCAGGGGTGCACCCACACACTGAGACAATGGGGATGTTCTATCGGGAACTCACCAAGGCCAGCTGGCCTGGGTCTGAAAAAGCCTGGGTTAAAACCGGTCTTGCTGAACATAGTGGACAATGAGGACTACTGAGACCTCAAGAACAATGGCAATGGGTGTTTGATCCTACTGCACGTATTGGCTTTGTGGGAGCCTAGGCAGTTTGGATGCTCACCTTAGTAGACCTGGATGGAGGTGGAAGGTCCTTGGACTTCCCACTGGGCAGAGAACCCTGATTGCTCTTTGGGCTGACGAGGGAGGGGGACTTGATTGGGGGAAGGGGAGGGAAAGGGGAGACGGCGGTGGGGAAGAGACAGAAATCTTTAATAAATAAATATAAAAAAAAGAGTGAAAAAAAAAAGGAAATCAACATGCTGATGCCAGGGCTGGGGTAATAGTCTCCAATCATAAACAGTATCAAATAACATGGAAGTTACAAGCATACACACAAAAATACTGTTTTGATTTTGAATTAAAAGTAGAACTCACACTTTTAATTATAGAAAACCTAAAACAGCTACAATTCACCTAAAAAATTAGAAAACACTTTGAATTTTTCAGCAATGCAAGACCTAGATAATTTTGTACAGAGTATAGAGAATGCGCTAACAGAGGAATTAAAAATAACTAAATGCAGCTGTAGAATCTGTAACTGGAAGGAAACATAGACGACAGCTACCATAACCATATTCACATTGAAAGATTCAGAATGGAAGACCCCCAGAGTTGAGAGACTCTCACTCAAGTCTCAGGATTTCATGAACTTCCAGGAACTCACGAGAGACCGTCCTTGCTGCAATCACATGAGGTTTATTGACAGGACAAGAATCAGCGTGCTAGGGCTGAAACTCATTTCCCATGCAGGGGTAGAGGAGTTCAACCCCAAGTAGTTGAGAGAACGGGTATTTAGGGAAAGAAACCACAACCCAAAGGGGGTAGGAACGGCATCATTGGGAAATTCTGAAAATACCAGTGATAATCACAAGGGGTTAACTCCCTGTTTCTCACGATTATTCTTAAGATTATAATCTAACTTTATGGCCAGCTAGTTCCTGGAACAGAGTCACCGAACAGGATAACCTGGATTTTTGGTTCTTCTCTCTCTGATAGATTTTTGGCTCTATTTTTTTCTGCTAGACAGGTCTGGATTTATCCAGGTCTTCCAAGAATCACACCTATCAGGAGTTAGGCCATCAACGGAAGGGAAAGATTGATGGGGGATGTTGACTTGGTTCATGTACTTGAAAGTAAGAAGGGAAAATTTACCTGCAGTATGTTTTAGCCTAATTGAAGGAATGTGGGCTTACCCTTGTTGATCTTCTCAGGGCTATTTTATTTATTTGGTTTGGTGTTATTCTTGGGCCATTTACCCAAATCAGAAGCAAGCAGACTGTATTTTCACCTGCTATTATTCATCAAGAAAGACAAGAGCTTTCTTTTACATTTTTCTTCTAGTCACTGAAATTATTTAAAAAGAAAAATCAAACTATTAAAACACATGCCAAGTCTTCACCAATCCCTGCTGCAAAAGAGAAGAGATTACTAGGAGTGTCTTGGCCCAACCTGACTATTATTGAGGCTGCTCATGACACTATCCCTTTCAAAATTTGTGGTTACTATTCAACATGTTCAAAACAAGATGAATAAGATTGAACCTGCCACAGTTACAAATAGTATCGGCATTGTAGTATACATGTTCAATTCTCACTAAAAGTCTAGGCAAAATTAATTTTCTCCTATAATATTTGTTTACATTTCCACTATAAGAATAAATAGTTATAAATGGATGGAATTGTTGAGAAAATAAATGATTGTAGGGATAAGCCCTCCCGTTGGGGGCGGGCTGCCCTCGGGTGAATGTTTACTGATAAATTGGGCACACAGACGCCCTTCCTGCTCCGGGTACTCCGCTGGAACCTTGGTTTCCTGAGTCTGGTTTTGTCATTAAACTTGTTCAAATACCTATTATTATTGGTCTTCATTAATCCAAATCGCCACATTTGGCGCGCCAACGTGGGGCACAGCACTCGCTCTTTAGTCCGCTGTGCCCACAGCAGGTCCTGGGCAGTCACGGTTGCCGCTAGGCCCGCCCGCTCTAGGCCGCTCTAGGCCCACAGTCTTGCCTGCTTGTTGCAGTTGCCAAAGGCCAAAGCAGCAACAACAGCACACCTCCCCCGCGCCGGTCCGATCACTTGCCCGCCAGCCTTAGGCCTTAGGCCGCTGCCACGGGTCCCTAGCTGCCAGCAACCAGCGCTTTGTTCCTCAGGCAGCACCAGAGGAGTTAACCCCTCCCTCTCTGCCTTGACATTTGGAGCTGAACACGGAAGCTTAAATATTTGTGGTTTTACAACACAAACCGCCACATTTGGCCCCGAAGAGGTCACTTTGAATAAATTTCGGTTTTGAGTTGTTTCAAATTGGCTCTCCATGTGAACTCAAGTGGACTCTTTCGCCACCTCTGGCAGGAACCAGTCATTACAGGTAAAAAAAGAAAATGTTTTTCCTTTAATAAAAAAAATGTCTGAGAATATCACCATTCAAAATTTCAACAGCCTTTTTGAGTGTGCCATGTGGGAGATCCTACAAGAGGTGTCTAACACCCCACATCTATGGATCCTTCTGGGATTAGTAGTTTTCCTTGGTATTAAGTGGTTTGACGACAAAAGTCTGATAGAGTCTTTAAGAGACAAATCCAGGATTCTTAAGGCAGAGGTTGAACATCTAAAAACTATTGGAGATGAATCCAGGATTCTTAAGGCAGAGGTTGAACATCTACAAACGATTAAGCATGACAATGATCTTCTCATGAATCAGTTTAAAGTTCTACAGGAAGAGAACAGAACTTTGTTTAACAAGACAATGGTGACTGAAAAAAACTTAGAAAAGGTTCAGGCTGATATTAAGGAGAAATTTATTATTATGGAAGAAGGAACAGCTGATTTAAATCGTAAATTTCATCAGTCACTTTCTGAAGGGACTGAAACATTATCTCAGAGAATTAAATCGGTTGAATGGGAAAATCAACTTTTGTCTAAAGCTTATGACAGAGTGGTGGAAAGATTGTCAATACAAGAAGGCACGGTTTATGCCATAAAAATCATGTCCAAAGATGAGAACTTATCTCTAACGGACAAACTTCATACTTTAGAATCCTCAATGAGGGCTTTGGAACATAATTCTGGACAGGAGATACAGACATTGCAGAAGGCAATGGTGAATAGAATTGAAAAGATTGAGGAATTTCTAAATTCTGATTCTGATGAGGAAGAACAAACGGTAGAAAGGAAAATTTTAACTACATCTGTGGGTAAATCCCTCCGGGACAATTTCCACAAATCTCTATCTACACCTCTACCTGCCTTTCCAGTAATAACGACAGAGAAGGTGATTGGTTCCAAAAACCCTAGGATCCTTAAGGAAGATACATGGGAGCCTGTCCGTATAAATGATCTCAAAGAAATTAAACAGGCTGTCACGGCTTTCGGGATGCACTCCTCTTTTGTTAAAGAGATGCTAAAATCTTGGGCCATAATGAGCAGACCAACGCCTTTAGACTGGACCCAGATGACCTCTGCAGTCCTTGAGAGTGGGACGCAGTTAAGATGGAAATGCTTATTCAGGCAAGAGGCTAGACTTTTAGAACAGCAAGAAAAGGCGAAGGGAAGTGACATCTCCCTAGATAAAATTCTAGGTGAAGGACTCTTTTCCGATCCTCAGGAACAAGCTAATTTGGATGAAAGCATACTCTCCATATGCACTACAGCAGCCTTAAGGGCTTGGGACAGGGTACAAGACCCAGGACAGAGAATGGAATCATTTGTTACGATTAAACAAGGTCAGAGAGAACCCTTTAGTGATTTTTTACAAAGACTTACTAAGGCTGTACAAATAGGGATACCTGACCCTGACACAAGACGTATAATGATTGAGTCTTTGGCTTATGAAAATGCAAATGTGGAATGCAAAAAGATTTTGGGGCCTTTAAGGTTCAGATCAGCACCCTTGGAAGAATGGGTCTTGCATACACTGGATGTTGATACATTTGATTATGGCACTGAAGCATGGGTAGAGGAAGCAATTTCCAATGGTAAAAGGAGACATCAGAATACCAAATGTTTTAATTGTGGCAAAATGGGTCATATGAGAAGGAATTGTAAACAACGGACCTTCAGAAACAATAATAATGCGTCTTCTAGAAATAACAGAAATAGAAGGACTCAGCCTTCAGGTTTATGTAGAAGATGTGGAAAGGGTAGACATTGGACGAATGAGTGTAGATCTACAAGAGATAGACAAGGAAACCTGATACAGACGGGAAACGTGAGAGGGGGGGCCTCACAGGCCCCCATGGCAAACATGGTCCAGTCATTTCCAGTTTCTGCAGAGAACGTGCCTCGTCAGGACAATTAGGAAACCTCATGCCTACTGTTACAAACGATAATGAGCAGAAAGATGAGTTACGTGTGTTTTGGCAAACTTCTATAAATGATCAAAGACCTAAGCTGAAAGTGTGTGTAAATGGCATTTTTATTACTGGCCTGCTGGACACAGGTGCTGATGTAAGTATCATTACCCCAGAATCTTGGCATCCATATTGGCCTCTTCAGAATGTAAATGTTCAGTTCCTGGGAATTGGAACCCTATCTCGAGTAAGACAGAGCACGAGATGGGTTGAATGTATAGGGCCTGAGGGACAAATAGGGAAATTAAGGCCATATGTAGCCAGTATTGCAATGAATTTATGGGGTCGTGACCTATTACAACAATGGAATACCCAAATTAACATTCCTGCTAATTCTAGAGCCTATATTTCTGAGAATAATATTAAAAGATATTACAAACGGAGAAAACCGGCCATTCGGGCCGTACAAGAACAAACAATTGAAACTCCTTCAGAGATACCAACAGCATTGCCTCTAAAATGGTTGACTGAGAAACCAATATGGACAAAACAATGGCCTCTAGCTGAGGAAAAGTTACAGGCTTTAGAACAGCTGGTACAAGAGCAATTAGATGCTGGACATATAGAGGAATCTACCAGTCCTTGGAATTCTCCTGTATTTGTGGTTAAGAAAAAATCAGGTAAATGGAGAATGGTGACAGATCTCAGAGCTATCAACAAAGTTATTCAACCTATGGGTCCTCTGCAATCTGGAATCCCTTTGCCCTCTTTATTACCAAAAGGATGGCCTCTTATAGTTATTGATTTAAAGGATTGTTTTTTCACCATACCTTTACAAAAAGAAGATAGAGAAAAATTTGCCTTCACGGTGCCTACTTACAACAATTCTCAACCTTCCAAGAGATACCACTGGGCCGTCCTCCCCCAGGGTATGTTAAATAGCCCCTCCTTGTGCCAATATTTTGTGAACCAACCATTGCAAATAGTACGCAAGAAGTTTCCTGAATCTATAATATTCCACTACATGGACGACATCTTGTTATCCGATTCAAACATGGATACCTTGAACAGACTGTTTGAAGAAATAAAGATACTTTTACCTAAATGGGGATTGCAAATTGCTCCTGAGAAGATACAGAAGGGAGATTCTGTTAATTATTTAGGTTATAAAATAGGTTTGCAAAAAATTAAGACACAAAAGGCACAAATTAGGAGAGATCGCTTACGGACTCTTAATGACTTTCAAAGACTGTTAGGAGACATTTCCAGTCTACGACCAACTATTGGGATAACACCTGATCTAATAATTCATCTGAACAAAACCTTGGAAGGTGATAAAGATTTAAACAGTCCCAGAGAATTAACAGCTGAAGCAGAAAAGGAACTGACGATGATTGAGGAAAAATTACAACAGGCACATGTGGACAGGGTGAATCCAGAGCTCGATTGTATTCTCGTCATATTACCATCCAAAATTTCTCCTACAGGAATTTTAATGCAGAGAGATGATATTATCTTGGAATGGATCTTTTTACCACATAAACCAAGTAAAAAACTGAAAACTTATGTGGAAAAAGTCGCCGAGTTAATTATAAAAGGAAAGCTGAGACTTCGTCAATTAGCAGGCATAGACCCAGCAGAAATTATAGTGCCTTTCACTGCTGATGAACTAAAGAAATTATGGGAAGATAATGAACCATGGCAAAGAGCTTGTGCTAGTTTTTTGGGAGATATTAATAACAATTATCCAAAAAGCAAGAGGCTTAACTTCATAAAGAGAACTTCATGGATCCTTCCTCGAATCGTCCGTGATGCTCCAATAACTGGAGCCCGTACATTCTATACTGATGCCAATAAAACAGGGAAGGCAGGTTACAAATCGGAAGACTTGGGTAAGGTGGAACAAAGTCCTTATGATTCTGTCCAGAAGGCAGAATTATATGCCATTCTTATGGTGCTAAGGGATTTTAGAGAACCTATTAATATAGTTACTGATTCGCAATACGCAGAAAGAGTTATTTTACATATTGAAACTGCTGAATTTATACCTGATGATACAGAACTAACCTCATTGTTTATCCAGGTTCAAGATTTGATCAGGAACAGGCTCTGCCCTATGTACATAACACACATCCGATCCCATACGGGTCTGCCAGGTCCTCTAGCACAAGGTAATGCAGACATTGATCAGTTATTGATTGGTAGTGTGCTACAAGCCTCTGAATTTCATAAAAAACATCATGTTAATAGCAAGGGTTTGAAGAAAGAGTTTTCTATTACATGGCAACAGGCTAAGGAGATTGTAAAGAAATGCCCTACTTGCTCTTTCTATAACCAAACGCCACTGCCAGCAGGGGCTAATCCAAAGGGCACCCATAGGAATGAAATCTGGCAGATGGATGTGTTCCACTTTGCAGAATTTGGCAAATTGAAGTATGTTCACCACACCATTGACACTTATTCAGGCTTTCAGTGGGCAACTGCTTTAAGTTCAGAAAAAGCTGATTCAGTAATCACTCATTTATTAGAAGTCATGGCTATCATGGGTATACCTACACAAATAAAGACGGACAATGGTCCTGCTTATGCCTCTAGGAAAATGAAACGGTTTTTTGACTATTACAATATCAAGCATGTTACAGGTATACCATACAATCCTACAGGTCAAGCAGTCATAGAAAGATCAAATCGAACTATAAAAGATATGTTGAATAAACAGAAAGGGGTGGAAAACACCCCCAGAAATAGGTTACATAATGCTTTGTTAACCTTGAATTTTCTTAACGCTAATGAGAAGGGGACAACGGCTGCAGAAAGACATTGGATAATGGAAAAGTCTACTGAACTAAATCAACCAGTTTATTTCAAGGATGTGCTGACCTCACAATGGAAACCAGGAGATGTGCTGCGTTGGGGAAGGGGTTTTGCTCTTATCTCCACAGGTGAGGAACAATTGTGGATACCGACAAAACTAATAAAGGTTCGGTATGAAGAAGAAAAGCCATTTGGAAAAGATAAATAACAATTCTTTCACAAGGTTGGCGAGCATACTGATGGTAAGGAATACAGATAGGTTGGGGGCAGGGTTCTTTTCTTATCTCCACAGGAAAATATTGATCTTCAAAGACTTTAAGGGACCCTGAATATTTAATTACTGATGGATGGATAATAGTTACGACCTACTAAGGATCAACTAACATTATATACATACCGTAAGTATTGATTTTTTATATATTTATGTATATATGTTTTTTGTTTTTTGTTTTTGCTTTTCCTCGTATCTGTGTCTTTCTTTATATGTCAGTATATGTCCTTGTTGTTAGTGTCTAAATTTCCCATAACAAGCAACAAATTTTCCTACAGTAATTTTTGAAGTTTCCAGGATGAAGATGGGGCCCCACAACATCAACTCAACCTGGTTTTTATGACGTCATGAATATATTGAATATATTTTTTTTTTTTTTTTTCTCTTTTCTACGTGCTAATAATTTTTTGGTACCAACTGCACAAGACAATTTCGAATGGTGCACATTTTTTGACAACACTCTGGCCGGACCTTCTCAAAGCGCTCAGGGACTAGTTATAATTTTCTTAGGCCAAAGGTTAATTTGGGAATTTTACCATCATTTGCTTTCACAGGAGCCCCTAAGGAGAACATCGCCCCCATGTCAGCTTGAAGCAATCTTAGAGGACGGCGTCCCCTCCCCCAACAGAGTTTGCCCTCAGGGTTAGGGACATCTTTTAGTGGTTGGTTTGGGGTTGAGGGGATGGGGAGATGTTTTATGGAGTTAGGGGTATGTTAAAAAAAAAAAAAAAAGGGGGGGATTAACTGGTTTGATGGGATGATTGGTATTTGTGAGTTACTGTTTTTAGAAAATTGTATTGGTACTGTTTCCTGTATATTGACATATTGAATATTGAATGTGAGTGTTCCTACCTCTATTTTTGTATAAGAGTATACTTATATTGTATTGATACATCTACCATATCACAATGTACATTTCTACCTCTGATACTATTTATGTAATAACATTGTTTACATTTGATATGTAATGACATTGTTTACAGATGAAGATCATTGTCTTCATGTATTGCACAGTTGTTTTTTTTTTTTTTTAGTCTTCAAGTTAGATAGGTATTGAGAATTTTATGTTGTTCATGTTTATTTTTAGGTTAATAAGGTATTCTAGATACATAGAGATTATATTTAGTATAGATAGTATAATCTTCAGCCTCTTTAAAGAGCTGTAGAAAATGGCCTTTAAGCTAACCTAGAATTCTGTGCCGAGACACAATTACTCCTGGCGACACCACTCTACTCCCGAGAGAACGTTGAGCACCAAAGACACTCCACTGGGAGTTTGTCTTCTTGGCAGAATTGGCCTTTGGGTTAAGAAAAGCCCATACCTCATCTACTGACAAAGATATGAAACAGGATTGTCTTATCTTGCCAAGACAGGGTAGGATAATTCTAAGAAAATTCCTTGCATTTGATAATGGTATGTCAGTTATGCTAGGCCTTAGCCAAAGTTGGTTGACTCAACATTGCGAACGAGAATTTGGGTGATTGCCCAGGTAGTCTGTTGTCTCTGTCATTTATGGCACATTTTGGATATCTCTCATTTGTTAAGTAATATTTATTCCCTTCTCAGATTTTTGACGGAGTTGAAGATTATATAATTGTAATTACTCTCTACATTATTTAGATTCCTTGAGATAGAATGTCTGGTAAAACTTTTGTTCTCAATATTGTTTGTTATATCTATTATTTGTTATTATTGTTTATAGTTGTATTTGGTTTAGTTCTGTCTTATTTAGACAAAAAGAGGGAAAAGTAGGGATAAGCCCTCCCCTTGGGGGCGGACTGCCTTCGGGCGAATGTTTACTGATAAATTGGTCGCGCAGACACTGTGCGGTCCTTCCTGCTCCGGGTACTCCGCTGGAACTTTGTTTTCGTGAGTCTGGTTTTGTCATTAAACTTGTTCAAATACCTATTATTATTGGTCTTCATTAATCCAAATCGCCACAAATGATGTGATAAATTACTTAATAAATAAACATAAATGTTTAATGTTATATAAAATAGATATGAAAAGCTGAAGATTAATATGTATTTCATAAGATAACCATACATGAAGCATTACTTTGTGGGTTCTGTATTATTGTCTAAATAGTAATTTCTATAGTAACATTAGTTCCCAGCTTTGTTAATTGAGAACGAGATAATTATTAGCTAAAGTCTGTGCTTACACATGTGGGTCTGTATCTACTTCTGCATTTGCATGATATCACCATTTTACTTCCTGTACTATCTGTCTTTATTGTCTCCACATAGAAAGGATCATGGCTACTCAGCCAAAGAGTGAAAAAGATGAATTTCCAGTTCAAGACTATGATCTCAGGAATATTTTGCATTTCTCCATGGAAATATCTACTATGGAAACTTGAGGGAACAATTGCAAAAAAATGGAACTATAGCCTAGAGAGATAACCCAGTGAAAAAGAGCAATTTGCATTCTTTCAGAGGACCCAGGTTTGCTCCCAGCATCCAAATGACAACTAAAGACCACCAGTACCAGTGGTTGAAATGTCCTTTTCTGACCCCTTTCGGCATTGGATGCAGGTGGTGCATATATATTCAGGCAAAATACTCACAAAACAAAACACAAAAATTGGTGTTTTTAAAAAATTGGAAATATATTTTGTTATTAATAAAAATAATTATATAGGCTGACATTTTAATATCTGTACATGTACCTTATATAAGTTCTATGTGTTGGCCAAACTGTATTTTTCCAGTCCAGTTCAATATTTGAAAAAAAAATTTGTATGATTGAGATTGTTGTCCATTCTAATTGTTACTACTCTTCTTGAAGCTGTATGTTACAAGCCAGTATTTTTAATTTTTTTCACACAGTGAACATGAATTTATTCATGTAGCATTTAAAATTTCCTATCACCAAGCTGCCTTTTTATCTTTAATTTCCATCACTCTCAAGTAACACAGCCTATATTTATCTTCACCTTTTAAAATGCATAGCTTTCATAATATTATATAGCTGTAATTAAATTCTGATTCCCTTAGTTCTTTATTTCATAGAATGAATATAGTCCATTTTAAGCTTGAAAACTTTTACTAGCAATTCTTTTAATGCATTTTTTGGAGATTTTAATTTTGTAATTTTATCCTCATTTTCCTCTTTCCAAACCTTCCTACATATTCATTCCTCCTCCTTCAATTTCAAATTAATGGCCTATTTTCCATTAATTGTTCTTACATGCATATGTGTATATACATTCCTAAAGATAACTTGCTCAGTCTGTATAATGTTAGTTGTATGTATGTTTTGGGAACTGATCATTTTCTGTTAATCTTGGATCCAAGTAGTGTGCTCTTCCCTTAGTAAATCTATTTCTACCATCCTTGATACTGCTTAGTTACATGTAGTTCTTTGTATTGTATAATGTTGAGTTGCTATCTACTTTTGGAACCTTACATTGTGCTTTCTGTTACCATGGAAGCTAGGTCTTTGGGAAGAAGCATTCAGGATTGTTCCAGCTCAAGGCCCTCTGAGCCTTGTCAGGTGCTTTCAAATGCACCAAGATTTAATAGGAAATTACCTTTCATCACTCAAGGGCTCCCACAGACAACAGCCAGTAATGTTTTGGGATTCCTTCTGACAATCCTAACCAACTCAAAAAAGAACTTCTAATGCTTATTGTTGGTTTTTTTGCTAGGTCATATTTATCTCTCAAAATGAACATTGTAAGCCCATATAAGAAATTTTTTTATTTAAACTGTATGTGTATTTTTACACAGAATTATATGTTTCTTAGGTAGTCAATAGTGTGACTGCTTATGACTTTTTCAGACATCCTTACTATTATTTTGTCCTTTTTCCCCTTTATGTTTATGTCTCTCTTTACATAAATAGGTGTCTTTTTCCATTTTCCTGATAAGATCATTTGTACCCTTCTTTAATAAAATGATCCACAAATAATGGATAGAATGGAACCCAGAGTAAATGATGTTTAATGAGGAGTTCTGTGTTTCAGTATTTCTAGATTAAACTATCATTATCAGTATTTTAAAACACTGACTTGTGTTTACATTGTTTTTTTATTTCCCCAGACACATAAGAACAGAGTTTTTAAGTAATCCAGGAGTTTTTTACAAATTGCATGTGTCTGTCAATTTGCTATAATAAATAATATATTCTTCTGTTAATCAACTCATGAGTTATTCAGATTCTTGTATGTAAATTTATATAAAATTAACTTGTGCTGTATAAGAGTCTTATATTGCTTATAAGAAATTTTCTACAATAAAACTTATTTAATCAAAATTAGTATTGAATTCTCAGATAAAAGTATGGTACCAGTGCCCTTTGGGAAGTTTTACAATAAATCTTTTATGTGATCAGTAATTTTCAAAACACAAATATTTTAATAGATAAAATGTAAAGCAAATAAATAGCATATCAATGCAAAATTTGATGTACAGATTTTGGACTGAAGACAGAGGATAAATATAGTATGAGGCAATGCTTTCCAACGGAGATTTCTGCAGGAACGGGAATGTCAGATGCAGTAATTGAATGAGTTAAGTACTGTTTTTGATGAGAAGACAATGTGTGTGTTTGTGTCCATTTGCACACACACATGTGTGTGCTTTTGTTCACATCTGTATGGAGGCATTGGGTGTCTACATTGATCAGTTCTTCATTTATTGAGGCAGAGTCTTGCACTGAATCTGGAGCTTGCCAATTCGGTTAATATAGATAGGCAGCTTCTCCTAGGAATCCCTTGTCTTTGCTAATGAGTGCTGGGATTACAAGTAGACTGGCAAGCTCTAACCTGATAAGTTTTCTGAGTATTTGTGTGATCTGAACTCTGTTGTCATATTTGTTCACTGTACCTACCAACCAAACCGTCTTCCAAGCTATTCATTTAAATACCAGTGGTGACTAAACAATTAAATACAAATGGCCACTTATGTCAAGTGGCTCCCAAATTGAGTCTAGATCATGACATGACCAGAAGAGCATCTTATGAGTACTTGCAAGTGAGAGAGGTTCTATAACCCTATGCATTCTGACCACTGGGCATCAAAAGTTCCAGTTGTAGATTGATGTTTAAGCAAGGAACAGGATGCTGTCAAACACAAGTCTTCATATATTATAATCATGTCTTAGTCTTGCCTTCCTTGTTCTCAGACATTATCTTAGTATAAACTAAAAGACAAGAAGTGTTGCTCTTGTATTCATTAATTTTCCCCAATACTTATTCCATCCTTGGTGAATGCCTACTAATAAACAAACAAGAAAGAATGTATCTGTGGGAAAATATGAATGAGGGATGAAATCACACAATGTCCACATCAGTTTAATACAGCAGTGAGACAAGATATAGTGGAAGAGCATAAAGAGAACCTTGGGATAAAAAAATGTTTTCATGTGTCATAAATAGCTGAACTTATATCTGGATTCCCTCCTGTGGTAAACTAAGTTAATGTTTCTATGTACTCTTTACTTCTTTAATTTTATAGTTATAGATGTAGCTGTTAATAACTGTGTATATATTTATAGAATATATCAATCTTGTTATTGATAAAGAATTTCAATATCAAAAACTAAATTATACATCTGTGTATTTTATAGTGCTGTTATATTAAGAGCAAGAATCTTCAGACTACGTGGCTGTCAATTATTCATTATGTTAGTATTCCCACCACTTCAGTGGTACAATAAGAAAGCCACCAACTACCATTTGCTGATACCCATCATAATGAGAATCTGTTAAGTTAATGATGAGACAGGTGTTCAGCATTTAAAGGACTCCTGAGGAGACTGTTCACGTAGTCATTAATAACATTTCTGAGGCACTTCCCAATTATGGATTCCATACAGTCTTGAATTACTAGCATCTGGATCATTAACGAAAAAAATAAGCAAAGAGATTAGTTAAATTAATGCTGGGGTTTGTTACATAAAATTGATAAGAAATCCAACTAGATCAGAATGATTATTTGTTTATAGTTATTTCACAATTTAAAATATCCTAAGAACAATATAATAAATAAATGTAATTTTATGTATAAATGGATGTTTGTAGATATTTTCTATAGCAATTACAAGCATAATTAAAATTGTATTTTACTGTCCTCCTTTTCCATGCAGGATACTCTCCAGGTGGGCTATGGAGAAATAAAGTAACTTCTGAAACAAAATAGCACAGTCAGAGTGGCTTAAGCAGTGGGAAGCTATTATCTCTCTCTCCATTCTAGAGGCATGAGATTGAGCTATCAGCAGCCTTGATTTCCTCTGATGCTCTCTCCCTGGTTGGCTTGTTTATGGCCATCTTTCATAGTCTCCTCCTTATGGATCATTGTATACAAACATCCTCTTTTCATAATAGCACAGCTCATGTTGAATTAGAACACAGACTAATGACCCTAATGACCTCTGAAGTGATCCAGCCTCTAAATACACTTGCATTCTTAGGGTTTGGAGGTAGAATGCCACAATGTTGCTTTAGAAAAGTTGATGCCGTCCATGGCAATTTTTACATATTCTGTATACACACTTGTTAAGAAAAGTAAATGTGCAGACAAAATGACACAATTAATTGAAGAGATGGATCAGAAGTTAAGAGCACTTATCGGTTTTTCACAGGACTTGAGTTCTTTTCCCAGAACCCATGTGGGGAAGTTTATAACATGCTGGCATTCTGGTTCTAAGGGATGTGATGCCCCTCTCTAACCTCTGCAGGTGCAGTGTGAAAGCAGTACACAACCAGACACAGACACACACTCACATACACACATAAATAAAAATATTTTAAAGAAAAGATAAAGTTTTCTTCTAGATAAATTCTATAGATGCTGTTTCTAAAAAAAAACTTACCTGTGGACTTGGAGAATGCATTAGATTTATTAAATAATTAATACATAAATTAGATTATTTATACTTATTCAGGAAGTATTTTTGTATCAATTTTGCAGTTTTAATTTGAAAATATCAGTAAAATAAATTAAGAATTTAACCACTAAATCAGAAATAATAAGCTCCAGATTTTACATACATTAGGAATATATTGAAAATGAAGGACAATGCATATATAGAAGGAATCTTAGTCTGGAGACTTCTCCTTACCTCAACATGAATGTTTGTCCAGTCAAACATTCAATAGATGATCATTTTCCAACATTATACTAAAGTCTACATGAATATTGGTTCTTTCCTGGTTACCAAATTTTGGAAAAGACAAGCAATTACAACTCTTCTTTCTGAGAGATGCTTATCAGCATATGTTTTGGATATATGCATAGAAAAATAAAATTTTCCTTTACACTAGAAGGTAAGAGGACAGTTTATGTTGAGGGAAGGTTTAGAATGGCTTAGCAAAGAGGGAATTGATATCAATCTTTTTCAGATTGACTAAGAGCAATGTTGACATGAACCCAACCTCTTCATTGAAATAGATTGAAACCTTTGGAAATCCTAAAAATACTCTTAGGTTCACTAAAATGGTCTCAGTCAAAATGGATCATCATACCTAGCTTTTAATGTGGGTACTGGGTATCAATCTCATTCTGTGTTTTCATGGCAAGTAAAGCAAACTTTATTCACTAAACTCTTTCTCTGACCTTTTACTGATTTTAGCATTGTTCTGTTAGTATGTTTCTTGATTTTTCCACTGGATGAATTACAGGACAACTTCCTCTTCACAGCAATTCTTGACCAAAGAAAACACTTGGAGATTAATTTTAACAGAAATTAAGATCAAGAATTTGTGTGCAGTGTTGACAATCTATCCACCAAATTATAATATATGGAACTTGGCTCCTGGTTCAGATTCCAGCTTAATATTTTGTCAGAAACCACCAACACTGGAAATGTCTTCTCTCTCTTGGCTGTCTCTAACTCACATACTTTAATAAGGGCCAGACAATAACTTTATGTTCTTGGTATCAAATAATAATAGCAACTAACCAAAAGATAGGTTCTGTTTAAATATTTGTCTTTAGCAAATTTTTCAATGTCATCAGAGGTAATTCTTTCTTTTTCCTGAAAGAGAATTTCCAACTCTTCAAATATTTGCCATACGGCATCTAATGAAGACTGAGATAGGAATCATCATCAGAGAGACTCTTTCAAGAAGGAAAAGTCTACTCAATCTGCAAACATCTAAAGGCAAAACATATGAACAACTGTTTCACTCAGTGGGAATGTCTTCACATATTAGAAAAATATGAGACAGAATATTAAAATGTATAAAAGACTGAAGGCATTTTCATCACTATAGAATCTCACTGAGTCCTTCCATAGTGACACTTTGTTGGGAAATATTTAATCTCATTGTGATTTCTGAGTTTGCATTTGTGTTTATTAAATAAAATTAACCTTGGGTTAAGCTCCTGAGTTAGGAGCTGGTTGACAGAAAGTAACCATAGAGCCTTAGAGGGAAGCCAGGAGAGACAACAGTGACACAGGTAGTAGTAAGATGGGGTGTGGAGTGGCATGTTTTTCAGCTTTGGCAAAGCGAAGCATGAGTCTTCTCTGGACACCAGCAAAGAGATAGAGTTAGCTAGCTACTATTCAGCCTCTCTGAGCTCATAGGTTTTCACCCCAGGCTTTGATTCTTGAGCCTTATTCATAAATTATTTAAAGCTACCTTTAGTAGCAGTAAAAGGGACAGTGCCTGAGGGAACACAATTCTGACCAAGCTTCAGCCTAACCAGCCAGGCAGCTGCTAGAGAAACAGTCCAATAACTGTGGAATTGCAATTGATGGATGAGATAGCAGTAAGAAAAGTCACACCATCATCTCTTCTGTGGTTGCCTTGGATCTTTTCATAAGAGACTCACAAAAGGTGGCTGCGAGTTGCCAGGACTGTCACTTGAAAATTGTAGGAGAGCCTTGAGTTCACATCTGGAGACACACTAATAAGAAGTCAGCATATTTGGCGAAATACCTTGGGACTCCTTTAGTAGAGAGTGAAATAATATTAAAAAGAAAAATATTTCCTACATTAAGAATTGGAAACATCACTATGCATGTTGCTAGGACCCTGTATTGTGTACTATGTAATATAGATGTACATACTATGTGCTGTACTATGGGTGGTTTGAAAATGGTTAATTTAAATGAGGAGATAAATGGCTTATTGGGGTTTGAAACAAAGTCAATTTTCATTATTATCAGTTTGGTAATTAACATTTTATTGTTAAAAATCATTTGAATATACAAAATATGATAATTTGACTAGGATGCAAGCTTTAAAATGACTGCCTTTGATAATATACAGACATTAGAATAAGTTTATAATGATAAGAAAAATTTGGCAAATAGGAAGCAAGTTTTAGAAAGAGTTAAAACTTGATAAGATTCAAGCTTTTGAGAGACCTACTAATGAAAATTTAAAAAAATACTCAGACACAGAGGAATTTAGAGAAGAACTTGCCACTCCATTGCATTATGAAGCTCAAGGAGAACAGTCTAAGATTTTTAAAATATCAACATTGATTTATCCAGTTCCCATACAAGAACAACCACCAGATGATAGGCACCTTCAAGGTTATGTAGAAGCTAACTTTAATCCTGTAGATGGTGGCGCACGCCTTTAATCCCAGCACTCGGGAGGCAGAGGCAGGTGGATCTCTGTGAGTTCGAGACCAGCCTGGTCTACAGAGCTAGTTCCAGGACAGGCTCCAAAGTCACAGAGAAACCCTGTCTCGAAAAACTAAAAAAAAAAAAAAAAATGTTAAATTTGAAGAGATTAAAGAAGCAGTCGTTTCATGCTGTATCCATTCACACTTTATGAAACTGATGCTATATTTATGGGCCACTAGGAAGACAATTATTCCCCATGACTGGAAAGATTTAATTTAGCAGTATTGAAAGGTGGTCCTCAGTCACAATGGAAAACATGGTAGAGAGAGGAAGCTAAGGTCATAGAACAATGAGGCAGGACTAGAGATCATGAGATTTACCAAGACTAGTATGCAGATTTATTTATACAGTCTATGTTTGATGATAATGCCTTAATTCTATTCTGTATAGCTGCTTTGAATGTTTGGGAAAAGTTGGAGAATCTGGAAAGAGGATTGAGTCATTTAGTAATATTACACAAGGCTCAAAAGTAGCTTTCAATGAATTTTTACAAAGATTGACCTCAGCTTTAAAGAGAATGATATAAGATACAGATGTTATGCAAATATTAATTGAAAATTTGACTTTTGAAAGTACTGAATCAGAATGCAAAAAAAAAATCGTGATTAGACCCATAAAGGTAAGATCAAGAGAAGAAACAATACCATCAAAATTGATAAAGATTACTTGAATAAGAGAGACCTCTTGATTAGGAGAGGCACTAGTTCATCAAACATCCTCCTTATTCAATCCAAACTAACTTCTAAGACTAAAAAGTAAATTCCTTTCAATTAATCATACTAAAAAATCAGTATTTTTATTATTGAAAGATAATGCTTTTTCTGTTGTCCCCCCAAAATTTGTCTTATCAAAGATATAAAATGACAAAAAAGAACCCCCTAAAGTTAGGAGGAAGTCTTGAGGGACATAGCTGAGACTCCCACAGGACGGCTCCTGGGAAGAGATCAAGGGATGGTACCAAGTATCTTACCAGAGGACACTGGTCCTGCCAGGGGAGTCTGTTTGTTGGATCAAACAAAAAGCTCCTAATCAGACTTTCTTGTGGAGTTGATGTTTTGCTTGCTAAACATCTGGTGGGTCATGGAAGGATGCTTGGGTCACATACCCCCCCACACACACACACCTGCACACACACACACACACAAGTCTTTCTTATGTCAGAGAGCTACCTGTCCAGGTAGCCAGCTTTCTCTGCTATTTCTAAAGTTTTGGAAGTTATTTTCTCTGTACTTCATGTTTGCTTAGATAATGCTATATCATCTTTAGGTCTTAGATGGAGTTGAAGATAAGATACTTATAGTTTTCCCTGTTACCAAATTCAGGAAAGAAACACATAAAGAGCTATAAAGTATCTAAGATTGAGAGACATAAAAGTTTAAATTGTTTTTCTAAGAAAATGTTGTGATGTCTAAGCTGATAGTTTTGGATTGGTAACACAAGTTACAATAGAGTGAATTAGATACAAAACTTTGGACTCATCATGTTAGGGTAGATAGAATAGTTTCTCTGAATTTTCCAGTTACAAGTGGACTGAAAAAATTGAATGTAATCAATCATTACTTGACAATTACTCTTATTGTATATAGTTTTATTGTGTTAAAATTAAAACATTTCATTTTTATTTACACAATGCCTGATGGATAATTGTTCTTATTATATATATTTTATTATGTTAAAGTTAAAACCTTTCCTTTTTATTTATACAATGCCTGATAATTGTTTTTATTGTATAGTTTTATTGTGTAAAAGTTAAAATGTTTCCGATTTATTTAGACAATGCCTGATAATTGTTCTTATTGTATTCAGTTTTTATTGTGTTAAAGTTAAAACCTTTCCTTTTATTTGGAAAAATATAAAAAGGTGAAGCTTGGAGATATTCAATCATGCACAAATTTGCAATAATAAATAAAACTATTCTTGGGTCAGGAACCTGAGTCAGAAAGTAGTTGACACAAAGTACTCATAGAATCTTAGAGGGTAAGCAGGAGACAGTGAGACACAGAAAGTAGAAGGGTAGGGTTTGTAAAGGTACAGGTTTTTCTACTTTGTTGAAGTAGAAGCATGAGTTTCCATGGGTACCAGCAAGGAAAGAGGTTTAGTTAATTGTTACTTACCCTTTCTGAGCTCACAGACTTTCACCCCAGCCTTGAATCTCAAGTCTTATTTATTATTAGAATGATAGAGATTTATTTATAGCTACCTTTAGCAGCAGGGATAGAGCCAGTTCTGAGGGAGCAGAATTGTCACCAGACTACAGCCTGAGTGACCAGGAGGCAGGCAAATAATTGTGGAGTTGAAATTGCTGGCTGAGATGCAATAGATTAAGGCACAATCACTGTGCTGAAGTTAAAACAACAAGTCTTCTCCTATCTCCATTATCCACTTGACTCTGACACACCTCGCATAATCTCCATGTCTATCATTTCAGCCTTTTAAGAATATATGTAATATGGAGAATGGGATGTGGCTTAATTAGTAGAATGATGGCATAAAAAGCATGAAATGACAGGTTTGATTCTCATCCCAATACAGTGGCAGGCATGATAGAACAATCCTGTAATTCCAGAATTTGAGAGGTTGAGGAAAAAAGAACAAAATTTCAGTTTACACTTGACTATTTGGAGAATTTGAGACCATCCTGGGTTACATGCCACAAACTATATATATATATATAGTTATGCAATCAAAGTTTGGGATGAATTCTTTATTTTTTTCACCCAGCCTAATTTACTAATTTCAAAATGTTTAAATTAGTTAACTTTATTTGCTTATTTTGTTAAGACCTGCTGTGTTCCCCTGTTGAGGGATACTGATTGATGGTCTTTCTTTTTTGCTATGTTTTTTTGGCTATGCTATCTGAGTAATGTTTACTTCATAAAATGAATTGAGCACAGTACATGCTGCTTCTGTCTGCCAAAGATCTTTTACAAAATTGATGTTATTTCTTCAAACTGTGGCAAGAGAACCAAAAAAAGTCCACGCATATATTTAGGATACTTTTTTTTTTTATTTTAAAATTGTCGTGTCACTGTGAGCCTCCTGTCTATGGGAATATAACCCTGCCTTCATCTATTGATTCACAGATTAATTTTGAGAAAGGCTCTCTCACCAAAACTGTAGCTCACTGCCAAGGCTGGTTGGCTGAAGTACCACCTATCCTCCTTTGTCTGCCTAGTCCAGTCTTGGACTTTCATCACTGTCTTTCATCACCACACCCAGGCTTTTCCATGAACCCTAGAAATGTAAGCACAAATTTCCGTATTTGTTCAGAAAACACTTAGCCCACTGAGTCATACCATTGTGGCCCTTCTCCTACATTTTGAATATGATTATCTGAAATATTTCCTCTGTATTCATCTAGAGTCACATGAGAAAATGTTGCAAATATTTTTAATTATCAATCATGATGTTGGACACTCACAAAAAGAAGCAAGCCCTGTTGTATTGACCCAAAAAAATTCAAAGACAGTTCCACCTATATTGGCAGTTTGTCCATCACATTTTTCTGTGTCCTGCAGAATGTCTGGCAGACTCTTTCGTGTAGCAGGAACCCTAAAGGACCATCTCACCTTTAGGCAAGTTCATCAGTAATTTCTCTGTGGGGCCTGCATGTCCAATTCAAATAGCATAGCATCAAGCAGTCCATGCAAGAGCAGTTTCTTGCCCAAATGGCTAAACAATGCCATAAGGAGCCTTTTCAATGCCCATCTTTCTCTTGAAGTAATCGGTGGTGCCAGGAGCAGATGTGTCTCACTGTCATTAAAAGTCCTAACTTCTTAAAACATTTTAAATACCATATTCCATTGGTCTTTGAAAGGTTTGAAGATTACCTAACTAAAATATATCTCAATATAACTAGAAAACCCATGACTACAAGCTTGACTATTATAGATAGATGACTCACTATTAACCTATATTTCTTAATTATAAATTATATTTATAAATGAGCTGCTCAAAAAGCAATATCATAATCAAGAGCAGATTATATACATATAACAAAATGTACCTAAAATATGTATCAATAAACCAAGATCCATACCAATGCAAATCTTTATAGCATATCCTCCTTTAAATGTAAAGAAACATTATAGACAATATTTGGAAATGTGGGAATGGTTTTCTCCAAACTACTTTAAGTAATTTTTTGAGGGGTGTTCAAGGCAACTTTTCAGGAAACCTTGGTCCATCAAACCATATTAGTTTGGAAGTAATCCATAGATTCTCATCCTCTGTGGGAAAAAGAAAAAGAAAAATCTCTTTTCCAAAGAAACATATACTTAGACCCAAATTATGAAGTCAAGATACCTTTCTATTATACATGCTAGTATAGCTTAGCAGCCCATACAATGAAATGTCTCTCTGTACTTAGCTCCTTCACAATCAAAAAATTCAAAGAAAACAAAATAATATACACAATTCAGACTCTCTTTGAATTTTCCCATCTTTACATGGCTTATGTGTTTTAAATCTATTATTTTTTCTAATCTTTAATCTATGACTGTCTATACTCTGTCTCTTTAAAGACTTTACCTTTTTTAACTGTCTATATTTTTTTTCTTCTCTCTCCCAAGCCTACGTACATTTATCCAACACTGTGACCCATTTAGAACTCTTTTTTATCTGAATCTGTCTATATTGTGTATCTATAATTACTTTCTGACTAGAAATGCTTTTTTAAATGCTAAGCACTTTTTAAGAACTTAAGCAATGTCATTTCTGGGGGAAATATGGCACTGCCCTGCTTTCCCTGCCCAGTCTGACATGGCAGAGCTGTGAGCTACCTCTGAAAGCCATGCTCACAACCCCATTTTAAGGTGCACAGCCAGTCTATATTGCCATTAAACAAGTTGTAGCACTCTGTTCACAAACCCCATTTAAATTCTTGGCCTCCTGAAAGAGCCAGAGGTTGCACTGGCAGCTTGGCCTAGAAAGCTGACATTTTAAGATGACACTGCTTTTTTTCTGCTACTGCTGAATCAGGAATACCACTCTTAAAGGAGCTGCAGCATGCTGCCAGCAAGAAAAGCCATCCAAAAAAAAAAAATGCAGCTAATTTTGTGTGTGTGTGTGTGTGTGTGTGTGTGTATAGAATTCCTTTTCAAGCTCTTTCAGGTTTTAAGTGGATTTTAGTTGGCATGTGGGCACCAATTTGTTGTAAGAAGGCCACTTGTTTGTTTCCAGGCTGCCCAGAAGCCCAGACCCAAAATAATCACACAGAAACTATATTATTTAAAACACTGATTGGCCCATTAGCTCTAGCTTCTTATCGACTAGCTCTTACATATTAATTTAACCCATCTCCATCGATCTGTGTATCACCATGAGGCTGTGGCTTACTGGGTAAAGTTCCCAGCATCTGTCTCTGGTGGGGCTACATGGCTTGTCATGACTTTTCCTCCTTTCTCCCACCATTCAGTTTAATTTTCCCTGCCTATCTTCCCTATCAGGTCAAACCAGTTGCTTTATTAACCAATGGTATTCACAGCATACAGAGGGGAATCCCACATCATTCCTGCATCCTTCATTGTGAGCATTAACTGAGTCCTTTAGTTTATAATTTTATATTTTTAGCTTCTATCCTTTTTATCATTATTCTTTACATTTTTATTTCTTTGTTTAGGTTTATTGCTATTTGAATTCCTTTCAAGCATGCTTAAAATTGCTTATTGATACATTTTGTCATAACTGTCTTAAAATTTGTGACAAGTCTTCTAACATCCCTCTTGTCTTGGTTTCAGCAATTACTAATATTTTGCTTTATTCAGTTATAAATATTTATATTTATGATATAATTTTAAATTGAATCTTGAGCCTATTTATATTATCTTGTCAAATAATGGATGTTGTTTAAACTTTCTTTAGTTGTTTTTAGTTTTTTAAAGTTCTCTTTAGTTTTCTTTTTTTCATAAAAATTTTAGCACAGTTTTCCTCCATTCAGTACAAGGGTGAAAATGGGTTGAAAGGTAATTAATAAAAAAGTAACTTTATGGTCACAAGTGTTTTCAAATTACAGTATCACTGGATAAACTTACATTTTAATGGACAAATTCTATATATTGAATAGTAAGTCTCTAATCCTCAAGTAGTCTTTCAGAACCCCTCCCCATTTTCCTGGAAGTTATTTATTGTATCTCTAGATTTTATTTGCTTTTAAAGAATTAAAGGAGTGAGCCACCAACACCTCGTTGTATATCTAGAATTTTGTATATAGCTATGATAGATATTTACTTCATATGGATCTTCATAAACAATTTAAAAATATTTATTTGTTTACCAGAGAAACCTTATCTTGGAAAGCCAAAAAAAAATATTTACAGGTAGGTAGAAGAGAGTCAAAAAAGCAGAAAAGCAGAAAATAAATTACTTCATATGCAGTAATGCTTATGAAAATTTTCTAGTGCATTCTAATTTGATATATTTAGGACCAAAGATATACTTATCTCATTTATGGTTCAATTATTCCATGATGTCTTAATTCTTCAAACCTTGTCTCTAGCCTCTGTCTGTTGCAGGAATAATAAAAACCCAAAATCAGATATTGTGTTTCACTTCTAGCTTTGTCAGTATAATTATTATTTAAATATATTCATTTACTTAAAAATACTTGAAAGTTGTCTATTTTGTGATGTCTCTGATTTTGTAAAACAATGGCAAAAATGAAAATATTGTTACCCAAGTGTGTCCTATGTCAGGGATACCATTGACTAGACCCTCATATGAGGGAGAAGTTGTCCCTTGCCAGTAAACTACATTTAATATTGAGCTTTGACTAATGCTTTGCTCCAAGACCATATTTGTGGACCGTGAATTTATTTCCCAGGGATAGGAAATTACATTGTAGTATATAAACAGATAGCATTTATTGTTTAGAATTATGGTAGCTTCTCTTTTGGAAAGTACTTTTGGTGAATGAAGAGCAAAGCATGAAAAGTTTGAATATGTCATTAGAGGTCAGGGGAGCCAGAACTCTTTAGTCTCTAGCCCACTGTGATATCCTAATGGACACATGGTTGGTTGATACACATGATATATGATAGTCAAAGAATGTGTGGGTGTGAGAGAGAGAGGGAGGTGGGGAGGGGGGACACTAGGATGACAGTTTATATTTCAGAATATGAGTTTGAGATGCTTTGAAGCTTCACTTTTCTGTGTTAATTCTTGCTTTCATTAAATGTTTTCATAGGAAAATGAGCTATTTCTTTTAGTCTAGTGCATAGACACAATAATAAAACAAAACAGAGGATATCAATAGTTAATAAAAAAAAATACTGCCTATACAATAGAACAGGAACTCTCATAAGTAATATATGAATTCATTATACATCCTATTATAATTTTTATTGAATTTTGATCATGTTTTCTCCCATTTCCCAGTTCCTCCCAGATTCTCCTTTGTTTTTTTTAATTAATATTTATTCTTTTAATTATTACTATATCATATATAAAACAATGAATGTTGGTTGTGACACCCCTTGGAAGCTATTTTATTATCCAATAGAATTTTGTTGATTATTTTGTAATTTTGCATAACACACTGGATCAAACTCGCTTCTTATTTTCCCAGGGTCCATCTCCCAACCCTTGTAATTTCCAAATGAAGAAAGAAAGAAAAAATTCATTCTGTCATGTTCTTCTGTGTTGCCCATAGAGCATGGTCAAAATTCCAGTGGCCAGTCCCTTAAGGAAAACTGAGTCCTTTTTTTTTTTTTTTTTTTTTTTAACTTTTTACTCTTTTGGGAAATCCATCACCCAGCTCCCAAATAAATACACATGAACTTAGCTTGGATTGTTTCTTGCCAGCTTTTCTTACCTTAAATTATTCCATCTATCTTTTGCCTCTGGGGATTTACCTGTTTCCATTTTCCTATATATTTGCTTCTTTCTCTTTGGCTTCCTGTGTACCTGGGTGGCTGGCTCCTGGAGTCTTCCTTTCCCTCCCTTTCTCACTCCTTGTTCGCTCTCCCCAGATTTATCCTTGTGTTTCTCCCAGATTTCTTTCTGCCTGCCAGCCATGCCTACCCTTTCTACTTCCTAGCTATTGGCCATTCACTTCTTTATAAGACCAATCAGGTGATTTACACAAGCAAAGCAACTAAACTTCAGAGTTAAACAAATACTACATAAAAGACTGCAACATACTTTTGCATAATTAAACAAATGCAATACATCTTGGAATAATATTCCACAACACACCCCCACCAGAAGCCATAAACTCTAAAGAGTTATACTGTAAAATCCCAACAATAATTTTTCAGCGTTCTGTTCAATGGTTTCCTGTCTAGACTGTTCCTTTTTTGAGGAGAGTGGAAGTGGTTGGGGAGGGAGAGATTGTCACAGAAGTATATTTTTCTCATGACCAGCAGCCTGCAAAAAAATGAAACAGAAACTTATTAATCATGAAATCTTGGCCTTTCGCTTAGGTTTGTCTCTTCTATCACTTATAATTTAAATTAACAATTTATTAGAATCTATATTCTGCCATGTGGTACCACCGCTCTTCCAACTTGCACTTTCTGTTTTCCCTCTGTGTCTTCTGAATAACTCCACCTTTCTTTCTCGCTGAGTTCTCTCTCTGCCCAGATATCCTGACTATACTTCCTGATAAGCTATTGGCTATTGAGCTTTTTAATTACACTAATCACAGTAGCACATCTTCACACAGTGTACAACTACCCCCAACATTTCTCTCTTTTGTCTAAATAAAAAGATTTACCTTTAATAGAGTAATACTACATACAATAAGAATTATTATCATGTATGAATTATGTTTACAATGTCCAGTACATTTGTATTTGGCGAATTTGGAGAAATTACTTTATCATCTATTCTATCTTGATAATTCTAAACTTTTATACCAAGACCACTTTTATTACGACTTGTATTATGATCCTAAGAATATCTGTTTAGACCTTAAAACATTTTCATAGACAGACAACTTAGTCTTTTATGTTTTTTAATCTTATATACTTTGCACCTCTTTGTGAGTTTCTTTTTTGAATTTGGTAACAAAGAAAACTGCAGTTATAGCTATATAGTCTTTAACTTCATTAGAGCCCCAAGAAGGATAGAATAGCACCTAATTAATTAAGAAGGACAAAGCAAGCAACTTCCAAAACTGAGAAAAAAAAACCCAGAGACATCTGGCTGCCTAGACAATTACTCCAAGGTTCCTCTGCAATTTTTGGACATCCATCTTCACACCTTCAGATCTAGAATATCTGACAGACTTCTGTGAAGCAGGAATTTTGAAGAACTACCCTATCTTGTCCTGCCAAAGTTCAGGAGTTGTCTCCTTTTGTGCCTTGGTTGCCCAATTTCAAGAGCATTGTATCAACAGTTGGGGCAATGATGATTTATTTGCCCTCTGGCTAACTTTGCCACAAATGAGAGCAAACTACATGGGAAGTTATTTGGTACCCACTATCCTTTTTTGAAGTAAATTAGTGTTGCCAGAAGCAGAAGTGTCTCACTGTCATAAAAAAAATTTTATTATTAAAACATTTTAATGCCATACTTTGTAGGTCTCTGAAGTGTTTGAAGATTATATATTTAAAAACGTCTTTGTTTGAACTTGCAAACATACCTAACAAAACTCTAATTTTCTTTCTTATTTCTCTATTAACCTTTTTTCCTTTATCTTAAATAGCTTTCAAGGATGAGAATTTACATTACAATTTTTAACTGAACTGCATAGGACAATACCTTAGACAAGAAACAGAAACATACCATACAATATAACATAAATAACCTTAAATTTGTATCAATACTCAAAAATATCTTAAACAAGAGTAAATTTTATAGGTATAACAAAAATAACCTTAAACTTGTATCAATATAAACAAATACATATGAATGTAAAATATTTGAGAGTAATAGTTGCTTTTTTAGTTTGTAGTGGATTAAATAATAATATATTCTCCCATCCTATCATGTCTATATGCTCTTTTTCTTTTCAGAGTGAGATGCCCAAAACTAATTTCCATTGCTTAGTTTCCTCTCTGACCATGACCAATAACAACTTGTAACCAACTCCCTTAAACAATGACAAACTTCCACTGATTTACAAAATCTACCAATCTCACCTCTTTATAATGTGGGTATGTTGTGATTAAAATTACTTCTTATTGTCTGTGGGGTGATGAGATTTTTGGGAGTTACTGAAAAATTGTGATATAGCTCAATCCCTGGGAAAACTAGCTGTTGTCTAGTCTTAGTGTGATGGGAAACTGTAAGACCTATCTGAAGTTCTTACCGGAGTAGTCTACGAGACTAGACCATCTTAGCTAATTACTTTAAGTTGTGCTGAATAGTTTGCAGTCTAAAGCTGATTTTGGGGTAGTGTTTGTTATCTTAGTGCTATTAAGATAATCCAGGTGGATTCATCGTTGTGGGACCACAACATCCTTTTGGAGACTTCAATTTTCACTGTTAGGAATGGTCATGGTTCACTGCAAAAAACTTAAACATTTTAAATGTCATATGCAGCAGATCTTGGAGAAGGTATAAGTTATATGATCATAAACTATTAAATACAGCTAGGGTACACAAGCTTAATTCCTAATTACTCACTTCAGAACCAAGTCTGAAATCAGATACAGGAAGCTAGATGAAGCCTAGTTATAAAATTAGTTAGTACTCTATATGTAGATTAATATCATGTTAGAGAAGTTATATATAATATTTAAGATTTATTAAATAAATTTAATATATATATTAAAATTTTGATAGAATATTTATATCTTAATAAAAGTTTTTAAAGGTCAAAATAAAACCAAAGGATTATGAGATTAGTGGCAATATAATAGTCCCTTATTTGGATTTTCTTCAGTCCCATACCAGGTGGCTCATCTGACATGAGACAGAGACTTTTGATTTTCCTCTAATGAGCATGCTTGGGTTTAGAGATGGAGAGAGCCATGTTCCAACACCATATCCAGGCTTACATTTTAATTGAGTTTGGACTACAATAAGACAATAAGATCATTTGCCTTATATGTCTGTAGAGAACTGTGGAAACCAATAGTTGGAAAGACTTATAATTTTTTTTCCTATTGGAAATTTGTAATATCATTAAGCCTGTTTACTCTTTCTCTTGGGAAATTTTCTCTACATTATTTCTTCCTCGTCGTCCTCGTCCTTGTCATCCTCCTCGTCCTCCTCCTCTTCGTCCTCCTCCTCCTCCTCCTCCTCCTCCTCCTCTTCTTTTTCTTCTTCTTCTTCTTCTTCTTCTTCTTCTTCTTCTTCTTCTTCTTCTTCTTCTTCTTCTTCTTCTTCTTCTTCTGTTTTATTTGTCTAGTGGTCTTCAGATTCTTTAGTTGCTGTGTTGATTCTCCAGGAAAGACAGAAACAAAGCCCTGCCGCAACTCTTACTTTGGGGAGTTCTTTTTTTGGAAGGGTATATCTGTGTTAAGATAAGTTGATTTTTGGCAACAAAAAAAATCTGTTATATTTAAAAATATAAAGTTTTTTTATACCTGATCAAACAAAAGGCATTTGTTATATAAACTAACTTATAAGTTAGTTTGGATTGAATAATCAAGTGTTTGATGAACTATCACCTCTCCTAATAAAAATGTCCTTCCTGTTTGAAACTAATCTTTATCTATCTTTATGTTATGTAAAGCTTTTATTTCTTGTGTAAACAAAACCAAACCTGTCCCCCAATGCCACACATTTTTTTTGACTTCTATTCTGAAGCCAAGATATCCTTAAAGTATATCAATTGGCTTAATTCAGTAGCACCGTCCACAATGCTATGTCTCTCCGCAGCTGCCATTCTCTTTCATTAACATTTTAAAAGTTCAAAATTAACAAAACATTATATAAGGTACAAACTCCTTATGTTATAATATTTTTACTCTTATTTCACTTATTTTTATTACTTTATTTTACTTTTAAAACTTTATTATTTTAACCTATTTTTTTCTATGACTGTCTATACCCATTTTTTCTATATTTCACACCTAAGCACATTCTAAGCATATTGTACTGTTTTAGAGGTTTTTCTGTACAAAATCTGGTTTTCTGTGCATCTGTAGCATTCTATGACCATGTGAGACAAGCCATAAAGGGCCAGTCCACCCACTATGTGTTTCTGGTGGCTAGCTCAAGCATACAGGCAGCATCAGTGAATAGCACTGGCCTGTCTGAGAAACTTCCAGACTAGGAAGCCATGTCCAGCTTCTTGTTCATAATTTTCTTAACTTTTCATAGGCCCTATGTTTGGCTATTCAAGCCTCCACATTGTCTTGTAGAAGTCTATGTTCTGTATTACTGGTGGAGATTATGTCAGTGTCTATAGTCCATGATACTGCCTAAGGTCATGTTGATGTCTGTGGTCTGTTCTTCCCCCAGGAGGCCTTGTTGAGGTCTGTGGTCCTTGCCCACTGAAGGCCATGTGGATGTCACTGGTCTGTGTTGCTACCTGAAGCCATGTTGATAAAGGTAGATAATCATGCAGTGCTGAACCAGGGACTAGCTGTATGTTTTTGTTTGCTTTTTAAAGCTTATATTTTATCCTTGAATTTTGGTTTTTGTTTGTTTGAAAATGAGAGAGAAAAAAATGCACTGAACTTTCAATTAGGACATATAGACTTGAAATTGTCCATGGAGCCACAAAACAAACAAGTGGAGTTTTAATAATTCCAAGGTTTTTCTTTCTAGTAAATTTTGTAACTATTAATTATTTTAGTTACACTTTCCTCTTCTTACAAAATTAATGTGATATGAAAAATATTACTTACAAATTCATTGGTGAAATTTCATGAATCAATGAACAAAAGTTTAGTTAAATATTCTTTTAAAACCACTTCTTATACGAAAAAGTTGCTGTGGTCATGGTGTCTCTTCACAGCAATAAAAATTCTAACTAAGGCAGGGTCAATAGACTCCATTGTATTAGGACAATCCTCTTTTAATCCTACTTTCCTACAGTCTTTTTTCAAAACTCCACGAAGTAACATTGTATTTTTAATTTTTTAATAAGAGATCACTGTTACTATTTTGCTTATCCTAATATGGTAAAATACCTTAATTTATTTCAAACTATAAAAATTATACTTCATAAATTTAGTAAGCTTTAGTTGGCCAAAACATTATTATTGTGTTTTTAAGTGTGAATTTCTGTATATTTATTTTATTAATCATTTTTCAAAGACTTTCATATATTGTTAAATTTTATAAAATAAACTTCATATGATAAATGCAAGTAACAAAACAGATAAATATACTTGCTAATATTAAAACTATAATGTAGAGTAATATATAACACTCTTTAATCAACAGGATTTTCTTTTCAAAAACATTTTATGCCTATTATTTTCCTCTTGAGTTAATTACAAGAATTTAACATCATTTGATTTTTATGACTAATATATCTTAAAACCTTGTGTGGGGACCAGATGGTGTGCTTGAACAGAGTAGACAGACAGCAAAGTGTGCAAGTGCATTGTCATTTTTGTATTAACAATCTTAAACATGTTGAAACAATTTAAAGTGCAGTACCATATGAGATGGGGAGTTGGCCAAAATCTTGACTTCTCAAAGTAGTTTGAGGATCAAGGCTCCCAAAGACTTTAGAACCCACCCAGGGCAAGCTCCTTTAGAACATGCTCTGAGTCTTTATAAAATTTGTGTACTGAAGTTCAAGTTCATAGGGTGCCAGCCTGTTCTGTGTAGGCTCAACTGAACCCTGGGTGACTAAATGTGGAAATGCAAATAAGGTGAAAAGCAGGACCAATCAGAGAACAGTACTCAGACCTGGTGAGGTATGGGGAATGCTGAGCTCACCAAATTGCTAAGGTGTAGCAGTTAGTTTCCTTGGTGCCTTCAGGCCACCTACTACATCCCTGACTTTTTAAGCAAAGTTTTGTTTTCTCATTTCTTCTGTGTATGCTACAACATTAACGGTTGTCTGCTGTTCACTTTAGAAGACTGTGAGAGTGTTCTGGTACCATGCTCTTAAGCTCTATATCCCCTTCACTTGCTTCCTTCTCTCCCAAAATTCCTTTTGCTCACATACCACTTAATATTTCCAAATATGCTTTCAACCCCACCAACCAACTTTATATTATCTCACTAGGTTCAATTTATGGGATACATTATAAATTCATTCCATGATTTCATCCTCTTGACTCATTTGTATGCTGTGATGATCTATTCCTTAAGTAAGTTAAATTTTAAAAAAATGGCACCAAGACTCCATTAGATCATCAGGAAACCTATGACAAGCATGCTGTTTGGGTAAGGAAGCTTCCACATAAGTCTAACACCACAAAAGAAAAAAAAAATGAAAAAGAAAATAAAAGGGAGCTGGCAATCTGTGCCTATGTGGAATTCTTAAGCAAATCTCATAGTAAATATTTCTGGAGCTATATGCAGTTCCATGGGGCATATATATTGGTTTCTGGAAGCGTGAAAACATGCCACATTTTGCAACATGCTTATATTTTGTACATTTTTTACATTCTTTTTCCTTTAAATCTCTTATTTGAAAAGTATGTCCATTAATAGTAGATATCTCATAATAATTTTTTACAATAGTGATTAAAGGAATGAAGGCATATTGGTGTGTATGTGCTTGGCATGAAGATAGCGTCACCATCTTACAGCACTTGCTAACTATTTCTCTCAAGTACTGAATCTTCCAAGATCAGTGATTTTTGATTTATAGTCTTGCTTTTACCAGTCTCTATTTAAATATTTAGTACAAGATCGATATTCTTTTAAAAATATTAAATGTGAATAAATGAAATGCATGAATGGGAAATTGTGTTTTTAAGGGCCTTTTTTGTTTGTTTGTTTGTTTGTTTGCTTAAATGTAAACTTGAGCAAGAGAAATGAGAGGGATGGGCTGATGAGATGGATTGTTGCTTAAAGGTGCTTGCTGCTAAGCCTGACAACCCGAGTTCTGTCTCCAGGCCCTAGAGTCTCCACTACTGCAAGTTCTGTCTACATGTGTGCTGTGACATGACCATGAACACACACTTCACAATGTAACAAAATAAGGTTAAACAGAAGCAAAGCAGCTTTAATTCTCAGATAATGTTGATTATCCCCAAAACATGTATGGAAACCTCACTGAGATAGAGTTTCTCTTTTTAGGCTAGGGAACTCAATGAAAAGCAATGAACATGTGACTTGACTCATCATAAATAAGTTACACAGACATATTTTTTTCTTTATATAAATTGTTTTAAATACACTAATGTTTTTTTTTTCTTTCAGAAATAGGATGATTATATCAGTTGGAATGCTTTAGAGTACTGGGAATTATTATTTACATAAGCAAATCTCAGCTGTCATCACTCATTTCACTTGCTACTGTGAGTACTGTATCTGAAAAGGATAGAAAAAACAAATCAGAAGGTGTCCTCTGCCTATTAGTCACTCTGTTTTCTCAGTGTGTTAGGCACTGTGTGATGAAATATGAAAACACAGGACAGAGGTCCTTACTCTTACTTTCCCCTTCAAGAGGCTCCCAAGTATTGAAAGTCTGATAATTTTCTTTATGTTTCTCAGGAATTATGGTCAGCCTAAGCAAAAAGGCCTATGTGATACCTGACTATCAGGAACAGGTTTATTAATCCATATAAATTTATTTATAATTATGTGTATATATGCATGCTTGTGTGGGGATCATGCACACATGTCTGGGTTCACATGGGATCCAGAAGAGGGCCTCATAACTTTTGGAGCTGGAGTTACAGGTGGTTGTGAGCTGCTGGCCATTGGTTCCAGGAACCAAACATGGATCTTCTGCAAGAACAACAAAGACTCTGAATAGCAGAGCATGTCTCTTCACCCTCCACCCTCAACAATGTTTTATGCACTGAAATAAAATCTTTACTTTCTCTTCCTCACTGCTTTATGTAAAGGGAAGCCACAGTCTTCCTGGTCCTCCAGTCTAATTCTGTTTCTGAGTTATCTTTGTTGCCTAGGAGCATCTTTTCCTTGTCAGCTCCTCTTTGTGCTAGCTTTGGCAGATGTTCAAGTGCATGTGCCAGCCAGTGTGAAAGTCCCCTCCTTTTCCCTTGCTGAACATAATTGTCCTAAAGCTTCAGTTTAATTTTCTGCTTTTCATGCTCTCCCTCAGCCCCACATTTAGCTATTCACACCAACTTTCAAGATTAATTTTCTCCTTTTAGTCCACACTTTTAGTCCCATAGTCGGCTACTCACCGGCATCAGTTCTAAAATAGCCTTTGAAAAAGGAATTTACAGAAGTGAACCCCAGATGCTGAGGAAGATGTAGGCTAGACTTCTGGTTTGTCCATACCTTTTTGCTGAATTTTAAATATATCTGAAGTGCCAAATACCAAAAATGAAGCAAATTGCTTAATTTCTCATTTATAAGTATGACATAAATATCTCTATTATTAAGTGAACGGCAGAGGTGTGGATATTATGAAAATAACACTTTTTATTCTTAATTATGATACTTAATTCAAACCTAACTTTTTTTATTTTTTATTTTTTATTTTATTTTTATTTTTTTATTTTCCTCCTCTAAAAGTTCAATTATAAAAGCTTCAATAGTTAAAAAAGAGACCATGAATTTACTTGAAGGAGAGTGGGGAGGGGTTTGCAGTAGAGTTTGGAGGGAGGAAAGGGAAGATAGAAATGTGATAATACTGTAATCGCAAAACTAAAATACAAATGTTTAGAAAACATTTAGAAAAAGTTTAAATTTCTTGATGTAGGTAAAATGGAATAATCCATTTTACAGAGCAGTGGAAATACTTGTCTTTAGGAAACGTCACTGTCATATCTGTAAAAACCTTGTCAGATCATAATTCTTCCTTCAAGATAGGATTCATTCCCAAAATACGTCAGTAGTGTAACTTCTCTTGTGCAGGCAATGGAATGATCTTGCTCCATTCCCCCACACCAAATGGCCTTAGAGCGATAACATTCACTCAGAGTCAAATTTACAGAGTCACTCCCACAAAACTACCTGCTAACAGACCACAAAGAAATTTCTAAAGAAGACGAAAATAGTTCTCGAAACTTCTTGCCATTAAATATAGTGTACATGTCTCTTACTGAAGCACATGCACATAAAAATTGATATTAGCATTGACAGTAATAAGAATTATCTAGATAATACCAGGAACACTTGAACTCGACAAAGCAAGAATGAATTTTATGACCCAGGCATTAAATAAGAGGACTCTGTTTCATTGGACTTCATAGGTGCCCCAAGCACATTAAATTTCCCATTCAAAGACCAATTATTGTGTGACTGGTGAACAGACCAAGAAGAAAATGACACAAAAGTGTCACAAACCCCTGTATCACTTCTTGAACTTTTTTTTCATTGTATCTTTTTGTTTTCTGAAGCATATATTTATCATTTCACTTCAAACTGTTCTAAAGAAGAAACTGATTCACTGAGGTGGGAATTTATCTTACAGTGTGGTAACTGACAACCTAAGGCTGTTTCTAGAGATTTCTCCACAGAAGAGCATCTTCTGTCCTGTTCCTGGCTCACCGAAAAGGAATGTCCCGTTCCTATTTGTTATGCTCTGAGAATATTCCATTCTCTTTCTCTTATGGGCCTTTTACAAAATAAAATTAATTTATTAAGTTATGGTCTTGTAAGTTATGTTCGATATGTCTTAGGTGTCTTTGTAATGAACTCTCTACCGAGTTCTGTCTCTCATGATGCTTCCTCTACTTTTAGTTTAAACCTCATATAACTATTTTGCATTTTATATAGGTTAATAATTCATTTCAAAATAATTTTATAAAGATTTTAAAACATATTTGTTTACCTCTTTATCATGGAAGCGTACTGATGCTCACTTTGTGTCTTTCCTCAGTTGACTTTTACTTACATCAAGCCAGCTAAGATGCTATGCTCTGAGTTATTGATCTGCTGAAAGAATCATTAGGCAATATCCGCCAGTGTCACATACCTCCATTGTTATTGTTAATAACAGGTCTTGAAATTGAGTGCACTGATTCTTTCCACTTAATCTTCATATTGACAGTTGAATTAGCTTTTTTGCTTTCCATAGGAAGTTTGGTGTATTCCTTTCTACATTTATAAATATCTGTTGTTCATATATGTATACTGAATGCATAGAATTCATAAGGCAATTCAGTGCAAATTGGCATAGATATATTGAATAATTCCAGCCATGAATACAACGGAGCATGAGTTTTGATTTCATTTACTTTCTTAAGTACCTTTACTTTTCAGTAAATATGTTCTATACAATTTTATCTAGACTTACAGTTATGCAGTTAATTTCTTTTTGAGCTATTGTACATGGTTTTGAATGTTTGACTTCAGTATAAATGATTTAATTGGTGATGGAAATAGTTTGTGCTTTTAAATACGTTTCTTGCATCTTGATACAAAATAAGTTTTAGGAGTTTATTTTGTAGAAATTTTTTTTAATTTCTACATAGTCAGTTATATCATTTGCAAATAAAACAATTTTAGAAAGCATTTCTATTATCTTTGGATATTATAGTTATATCACACCCCCCTTCCCTTACTCCCTTCAAGTCTTCCCATATACCCACTTAGTCTTCTTTAAAATTGATGACCTCTAATTTCATTAATTGTTGTTTTATACATATATGTATAAACATGCCTTCACAATAAAGGATATGTGAAGTCTATCCTTTATTGACATACTATGATGGTAAATCTTCAGATTTTATGCAGGACTGTTGGTGGATATTTGATCACACTGTGTGAAGGTATGTCTGTATTTTACCTCACTTGCCTAAGACATCTTCTGATTGGTTTGATAAAGAGATAAATGGCCAATAGCTAGGCAGGACAGGATAGATGGGACTGCTAGGAAGAAAAAGAAACTCAGAGGAATAATAGGGGGATTTCCAGTGAGACTCAGAGAAAGTAGAATATACATTGCTGAGGAGAGGTAACGAGCCATGTGGCAGAATGTAGATTAATATGAACAGGTTAAATTTTAGGAACTAGTTGTGAACAAAGCTAAGCTAAACCCAAGCTTTAATACTTAATAAGACATCTTCTGTGATATTTTTGGGGAGATGGCGGTCCAAAGAAAGACCAACTGCCCTGGATAATGTGGAAAGAGTAGACTCCCCAGAGAACTTCAGTGTCCAAAGCTTGAGTGTTGAGCTTTAAAAGTTTGCATTGACCCAGAATTCACAGAGAAACATAATCCTCAAAGCTCTAATATTAATAGATGGACCTTCAGATAAGTAGTGACTGGATTCAGCCACCTGTCACCAGAGCAAATCCCTCCAGTTTCCAGATTGGTGTTGCTCATTTGGGTCTGAGACCTCATTAGAATGACTGTCTTTCTGATAACATATGTACTTGCTTATTTCATGAATCATTATGAAGTCTTCATCCTTCTCTCAGCTTTCTCTCTGCTTTTCCCCTCCAACATGAGTTCTCAGCAGAATCACACGCTTAATATCCGGGTCATGGCCAGCAAGATTTTTCTTTCTTCCTTTCTATAATGTGTTTCCTTTCTCCGTTATCGTGTACAGAATTGTCACCACTTATATAACTATGTAGAGACACTGTTAAGTTTGGATACCAACTTAGTCTATTACTGGTGGTAACACAAAACTACTATGTGAGCAAAATGTGTTGCTACAGCCTTGTAATCTCAGCACTCAGTAGGCCGGGACAAGGTAAAAATCTCTAGTTTGAAGCTGCCCTGGGGTACAAAGTAGATCTAGGTAGTTGGTTAATGCTACTGCTTTCCATAGACGAAATAAAGAGAGTCACTTCATATGAAATAATCTATAAACTGCAAAACAGATTATAAGACCAAATAAGATTAAAGTTCTGGCAGATTGATGTTTGCTGGCTCACTTTCTGCTTCCAAAAGATGCTTTTTCCTGCTTCTTTTAAAGGTGATGAGTCCTGTGCCTTCACATGGAATAAAAGAGACAAAAGGACAAATAATTTCCTTGATCTGTTATATAAAAGTATAAATCCTACCCATTCAAACATATCCTTGTGACCTGTCTACCCTCCAGTTTCTGCCTCTGGTCCTATATTGTACCAAAATTATCTCCATATAAGTGCTATGTGAAGACAGTCACTCCTGCAGTACAGGTGAAGATCTTCTGACACTTTGATTTATCTTTACTTATTTTTTGTACAATATTTTAAGTATTAGCTGTAGGACATATAAGATATATATGTATATTTCCCTATATGTATCTGTATATCTTTATTGATATTTATCTTGTAGCCTATTGTTGACATGCTTTTCCAAATAAAAGAATCATATAAACTAGCTTAATTTATGTATTGTTACTTTCCCCATTTAGAATGAGAATATCCAAATCTAAACACATTTAACAGTGTGGAAAGTTTTAAAGAAATCACCCAATAAAGAACATTCCAATAGAAACGGGTCCTCTATTGTAATTACTTGCAGGTTTTGCTCTTTTTCTTTTCTGAGACTTCAAAGTTTTCCTTATATAGCTACTATGATGGTTTTAGAAAATACCATAGTCATTTCTTAGCATGGCTTTATTAGTTTTCTTTAGCATAAAATCCTTTGATTTCCTCATCATTACTGAGTAATACTTTCACTGGGTCTTCCCTTCAGCTTGTAACATATTTTTTTCTATTTCTTTTTTCCATATTTTTATTAATACTTTTCATTTTATAAACCAACCCCAGCATCCCCTCCCTTCCTTTCTCTTTCCCCCTCACTTAACCTCTTCCTTCTCCCATCCATTTCTCAGAAAGGGTAGGAGTGAGGCCTTCTTTCAGGAGCCAACAATGCCTTGCATTACAACTTGAGCTAGGACCAAACCCCTTTCCACCACATCCAGGCTGAACAAGGTATCCCACCATAGGAAATGGGCTCCAAATGCCCAGGTTGTGCACCTGGGATAAGTCCTGGTTCCACTGATAGTCACCCCCAACAGATCAAGCCACATAACTGTCACCCACATTCAGAAGATCTAGTTTGGTCCCATGCAGTTTCCCCAGCTGTTAACCCTTAGTTTGTGAGCTCCTGCTAGCTAAGGTCGACTGTCTGTAGTTTCCCACATCCTGTTCTTGACCCTTTGCTCATATGATCCTTCCTCGCTCTCTTTAACTGAACTCCAGAAGGTCAGTCCGGTGCTTGGCTATGGGTCACTACATCTGTTTCCATCAATTACTGGATGTAGGTACTATTATGACAATTATGATAGTCACTAATCTGATTAAAGGGGAAGGACCTTTCAGACATGCTCCTCACTATTGCTAGGAGTGTTAGCTGGGGCCATCCTTGTGGATTTCTGAGAATTTCTCTAACAGGAGATTTCTCCCCAACCCCATAATGGCTCATTCTATCAAGATATCTCTTTCATTGCTCTCCCCGTCTGTGCTTCCCATACTTGATCTTCTTGATCACTCATGCTCCCATCCCTCACCCCCTCCCTTCTACCTCTGTCCCGGAGATGGCAGATATTTTCCTTCCTGGGGCCCTCCATGTGTGTCTTCTTAGGGTCTCACTTTTTACCTAGATTCTCTGGGGTTGTGGATTGTAGCTTGGTTATCCTTTGCTTTACATTTAATATCCACTTATGCTTGAATGCATACCATGGCTGTCTTTCTGGGTTACCTCACACAGGATGTTTTTTTTTTTTTCTAGTTCCACCCATTTGCATGCAAATTTCAAGATGTCCTTATTTTTTACCACTATGTAGTACTCCATTGTGTAAATGTGCCGCTTTTTTTTTTTTTTTTTNTGACAGATCGAAATCCTCAAGATGAACTGGATGCTGCAACAGCTGCCCTCTTGGGTTTAGGGGTTGTCCCTTCACGGAATCCATGCCTGAATCTTCGGTAGACAATTTTTAGGTGCCTCATCCGCCCAGTCCCGGTAGTATTTCGTCTCTTAGCCTTGACACTCCAGTTATACTTTCTCTTGCGCTTGGCAGGGTAGCCGCATTTGCCACAGGTAGACTTCTGAAGGTAGTAGGCCTTAGAACCACAGCGGCGGCACAACGTGTGCGTCTTGTTGCGACGCTTTCCGAAGGACGACGTTCCTTTCGTCATCTTGCTTCTGTGCCGCATTTTCTTTACCCATTCCTCAGTTGAGGGATATCTAGGTTGTTTCCAGGTTCTGACTATTATGAGTAATGCTGCTATGGACATAATTGAACAATGTTGTTGTAGTATGAGTGTGCATCTTTCGGGTATATGTCCAAGTGTGGTATTGATGGTGCCTAAAGTAGATAGATTCACAATTTCCTGAGAAACCACCATACTTATTTTCAAAGTGGCTGTATAAGTTTGTACTCCCACCAGTAATGGAGAAATGTTCTCCTTACTCCACATTCTCTCCAGCATAAGCTGTCATTAGTGATTTTGTTCTTACCCATTCTAATAGATGTAAGATGGTATCTCACAGTCATTTTTATGTGGGTTGGTGTAGGTCTTTTCCCATTCTATAGACTGCCATTTTGTCTTATTGACTGTATCCTTAGTCTTACAGAGGCTTCTGTGTTTGAAGTGGTCCCATTTATTGATTGTTTTTTTCAGAGTCTATGCTACTAGTGTTATATTTAGGAAGTAGTCTCTGGTGCAATGCATTCAAGGGTACTTCCCACTTTCTCTTTTGTGGGGCTCAGTCTGGCTGGTGTTATGTTCATCTACTTGGACTTGAGTTTTGTGCATAGGGACATATATGTATATATTTTAATTCTTCTATATGTCCACATCCAGTTATGCCAGCAACATTTGTTGAAGATGCTTTTTTTTTTGTTTTTGACTCTATGTCTTTTAAAGAAATATTTTCTATTCTTTTCTGTTGATACCTTTGTTATCAAATTAAGAGTTGTGTGTGTGCGTGTATGTGTGTGTGCATTTCCCCTGTAAATAATGTTTTCTTCTAGTTGTTGTTATCAAGATTGTTTTTCTTTGTCTTCAGTTTTCATAACTATGAGTGTTGTGTTACTATTATACTGTTATTTATTCCTGTGGATTTATATTTGGAATTTGTTGACTCTCTTGTTATTTTCTTTGCTTTTTCTTGACTCTCAGGTTTCCTTCTGTAATATCTTTGAGTGTTGTTCAACCCCATCCCATTTCACCTATTGTGAGTGATGGCAGCACAAATGTGAGATATTTTGTACATATTCCCTTGTTCCTTTGCCTGAGAGTTTGACCTTTGTTCTGTTGAGTTTGCTCTTGCTGATAAGTTGTTCAGAATATTCACATTCATTTTCAACAGATGACTTTACTTATTCTTTCTTTTGTTCTTACATTATTCTATCTATTGAGTATTTTCTTGTGTTATTATGTTTTATTTCATTTACACAATTTCCATTTTAGAAATCCATTGTTTTGTGAAAACTTTCATTTCTTAAAAAGCTTCTTCAAACTGTTTTCTTAACTGCTCTTTTTGACTGCTTTAAAATTTGAGCCTGGAAATTCTGACATATTTGTTATTTCAATACTAACATTCATTTTTTCACTCAGCTTAAAGTGCTAATTATTCTCATGATAAGTGGCTTATTTATTATTATTAAGAGCTAGATAATGGGGGTATTGTAATAAACTTTGAATGTCATTTAAGCATTTTCATTTAATTCATTAGGCACAAGTCTGATAGAAAAAGTTACTGAATCTGTTGCCTTTGTAACTATTGAAAGAGATCTAAAACCCTAGGTTCTATTTTGTCTCCATTGACAACTGGAAGATGGGGTATGTGCAAGGGTACATACTGCTTATGGATGTTTAAGGAAATGCTGATCTTCAGAAGTGTTGTTAGTTCTGAAAAGTATCAAATCACAGATAAATTATACTCCACATGGATGGAGGCCTTGTTGTACCTAGTGTGATTGACATTCTTCCTCAGTTTTGCTGTCATGAATGTGTTTAGGCTGCAGGTTTTTCATTCTCTTGCAGCCCCATCTAATAACCTAGTATATCCAGTTTCCTTTTAATTGCCTTCTTCCTAAGGTTTAGTGATTGGTTTAGTGTTGATTAAATCCTGGAGATTCAATAATTTTTTCTTTTTGATAGAGAGATAAACTTGATTCAAAAGGATAAGATTCCATCTGTATGATAATAACTATACTATGTGTTAAGACAATGGAGTTTGATAATACTAAAACATTGGTTGGTGAGATGCCAAGCTATAAGCCTGAGTTTGATCTTTAGAATGCATATGCTGGATAGGGAGAACCAAGTTCTGCTAGCTGTCCTCTGACTTACATGTGGACTGTGGCATTTTCCACTACCACCACATTCACAAAAACTGGAAAGATCGTTTTTTAAAACGTGTCATGATTTTTATTTGTCTCTTTATAAAACTTATATTTCTGTAAACAGAAAAGAAAAAAAGGTAGACATCTGAGCTGATAACTTCAGAATTTGTCACAAAAATATTTTGTAACAATAATTATTTCTGTGATGCATTGAAAATTAACATTAACTAAAGTATATATTTTCATACATAGGTATATATTCATCTAGGTATAATTATGAAATTTGGACAACAAAAATTCAAAGAGTGAGTTTCTTGCCAGGCTATAGTGCAACACACCTTTAATCCTAGCACTCAGGACACAGAGGGAGGAAGATCTCTATAAGTTCATGGCCAGCCTGGTCTACAAGTGATAGTTCCAGGGCAGCTAGGACTGTTACACAAAGAAACCCAGTCTCGAAACAAAAACAAAAACAAACAAAGAAAAACAGAGTGAGTTAAAAAGTACTTATGAGAACTTTATTATCTAGAGACTATTTTAAAATATTTAGTTTTTTTTTCTGATGACAAACAATGGAATAGATTTGAAAGTTCCTTCCTGTGTTTCTTCCCTTCCTCACTTCCTTCTTTCTTTATCTCTCTCTTTTTTCCTTCCATCCGTGTTTCCTTCCTTCCTTCCTTCCTTCCTTCCTTCCTTCCTTCCTTCCTTCCTATTCAATCCTTTCTTTAGTGAGAATGCAGATAATGGGTTTAATTACAACATCTTCATGCAATACTCATCCTTCATCTCCTTAATATACCCAGCTTTTTATTACTGTTCTAGACAAGAGAAGATTGTCAGGCAGGGATATATTCAAGGTGGTGAGTTTAAAACAAAGTTACAGTAAGCTGCATTTATATGGAGCAAATTCTGTTTCTCAAATGGAGTAAGTTCTTTTATTTCCTACCTTCTGATGAACTTCCTGGTGAAACTGATTAATTCTAAGGATGCTATGCTATGTTTGCTTGCTGCCCATCTATCACTGTTTTTTGTTTGTTTGTTTGTTTACCTGAACCTTGGTGTTTTCTGCAGTCTAGAAATGAAAGAGACCAATGAATGTTTTAGTTAGTGTATGAACTCAGCTGCTCACCTGGAACTCTTGGCTTTGAAAATGGATGGATAGCATTTTTATAAATTTCAATTACAAGAAACCATCTCTTTTAGATATAAGACATTATATCCAGTGATTAAATGGACTTTGTGCTGAAAATAACTATTGTATACATGACACCCTTTGGTAGACATGACCATTCTAATACTTAAAAGTAAGACTTTTAGAGTTTGAATTTGTATTAATACTTAACCACTATTTGGTCTTTAGGTACTAATGTATGTAATATAACTAAGTGAATTTGCTAGTTCTCTTGCTCCTGAGATTAATAGGAGTATAATGGCAGAATTGAAAGGATAGAAAATATTCTCAATAGGAACTTTGTGCTGATGTCAGGTCTTCTCTATGTGATATCAGAAATAAACTAAAAACAAATTAAAGTATTTTGTTAGTTGAATACATGCAGTTGTTGCAATTTTACTTGACCCTTATTGAATTCCTGTTCTCAGTTGACGGACTCTCACTTGTGAGAAAGAAAGTTTTTGAAATGCTAAGTTCCAGTATTGACAAGCTCCCTTGCTTTTCCTTGTTTCATATTGGCAGTTGGGAAAGTGACAAGTTCTTCATGTGCCACCTTTTCATTTGTGTGAAAAATAATGGCTGTATTTAGAAACAATAACCCAGTCCTTCCAATTGTTTTTATGTGGAAATCTGTTTACCAAAAAACAACCTCAAAAGAATGATACATAGTTGATTGAGGAGTTGGCCAGAGAAAATTGCACAGGTGCCCACACCACTGGAGCTTACAGGTGTTGCTATTGATGATGCTTTTTTAATTGCAGGTTTGACCTTGCCTTTCATACACTGCTTGAGTTTTGTTATTTTTTTTTTTTGAATTGTCAAATACATATGGCTTTATTTTGGTTACACATTGTCAAACTGCCTCCTGCAAAGGTTTTGTGAAAGCCAATACTATTGATGTGAATCAGAATTGCTGATAACTGCCAGAATGAAGCTTCTTTTGTGTACTAAAATTACATGGAGTGGAAGAGATAAGAAACAGGTCTTAAAAGAGAACACTGCAAAAGTGTTGAGAATAGAGGCTGCCACCATCCTTCTTTTACCTTCCTCCATTTTTCTGCCTCTCAACTTATTTGATAAATAATGATAATAATTATAATAATAATAACAATGGTAAATGTGTCAACACAAGCTTATTTGTAATCTTATATAACTATGTATTAACAATATTCAAGAGAATTAAATTTGACACTTAGATGTTTTCTATAGAGTTCAAGAGCGAAGGATAAAGTTGTTTTTTTTTTTTTTTTTTTTTTCAGGAACCAGAGAAATTTGGTATATTGGAAAGTAAATACTGCACTATAGTAAATGTTCTTCAGTCCTTTAATGAGTGAGATTTCTCTGGTCTTAAGCTCATTGCTGAGGAGAACTACACTAGGGATCACTTCTACGAAAGAGAGACAATAACATTAAGGAAAAATGAAACTATTAGAGGATTTGGATGCAGACTGCTTTGTCAACTATTGTAATGCCAAGTTTAAATGCTCAGAATATGCATTTCAGTTGTAAAATGCCTCATTGTGAATTTTAAATTAAGCAACCTAAAGGATGGGGGCTATTACAAAAGCACTGTTTTTCTAGGGCATCATTTCTATTCTGAATACAAAAAAAAAAAGACATGCAATAGAATCTTTATTGCTTTCAATATAACACTCTTTAAATGTTTTCACCATTCAATTTTGATTTTAAAGTTATATTAATTTTTATGATGGTGGTACTGATTCCCTTCCTCTCTTAAAGTTAATGAATATTGTCATATTATTTAGTGTCATTCTGTAAAATTGTAATGTTAATAAGTGAGACTTTTCCTCTATGGGTTCCAAAGGTCCTGATAGCCTTGGCACATACTGTAGCTCTGTGAATTTACATATTGGTTTAGTTAAGCCTATATTTGAATTAGAAAAGCTATTTCCATATTCTGTCTAGTTAAATATTGTGAAAGTAAAAATAATCTGAAATTTTCTGTTGTTTCAATAAGACTGATTTTAAATACATTTTTTTTTCTATATTTACCCAACAAATGCCTCCAAAATTAGAAAAAAAATGCTTTGAATCAAAGTTCTAATTATACTTTAGGAAAATCCTTTAAGAGTTGTCTTAGTTATAATTTCAATTGCTATGAAGACAGACCGTGTCCACAGTAACTCTTATAAATAAAAACATTTAATTGGTATGGCTCACTTACAGTTTCAGAGGTTCAGTCCATTATCATCATAATAGGAGCATAACTGCATGCTGGCAGACATAGTACTGGAAAAGTGCCTCAGAGTCCTACATCTTGCAGGGAACAGCAAGTCAGCTGAGATATTGTGCAGTATCCTGAGCAGAGGAAACCTCACAGCTGACTCCCACAGTGCCACACTGATGTGAGAGTGATTTCTTATTAATAAAGAAACTGCCTAAGCCCCTTGATAGGCCAACCCTTAGGTGGGTGGAGTAAACAGAACAGAATTCTGGGAGAAAGAAGCTGAGTGAGGAGTCGCCATGGTTCTCCCACTCCAGACAGACGCAGGTTAAGATCCTCCCTGGTAAGCCACTTCGTGGGCTACACAGAATATTAGAAATGGGTTAGAACAATATGTAAGAGCTAGCCAATAAGAAACTGGAACTTATGGGCCAGGCAGTGTTTAAAAAAAGACATTTTCCATGTAATTATTTCGGGGCATAAGATAGCCATGTGGGCGGCCGGGTGCCGGGGACGCAGCCTCGCCGCTCCTATTTCAACACCACACTTCTTCCAACAGGGCCCTACCAACTCCAACAAAGCTGTAAGTTCGAAGAGTGCCACTCCCTGTAAAATTATAGGAGCCAATTGCATTCAAACTACCCCAGAGGGATAGCTTTTCTTGCCATTCTTACCACAATGGTTTAGGCTGATGAGTTATCTAGGAGTCTGTTGTCACAATTTCCTGACAAGTTTTTTTTTTTCTTGATGCTTATCTCATGGAATACATGCATATTTTCATATAATCACTTTTTTAGTATTTTAAAACAAACATATTAAGTGTGGAAATGCAGTTTTCATCTTATGTGGTAATAGAACTTAGTTAATTTTCACTGGATTTGAGATTCTCCAAACCAAACCAGATATGCATATCTTTATATTTTTCCCAAGATCTCACACATTTGTCCACATGAAAATTCCCCTCGACCATCTGTTAGTAGTTCTTCAGTAAAAATCAGTCACATATAGCTTCAACCATATTAAAAACTGAATAACTCACAGTTCATTGTACCAATCAGAGTTATCTCAATGAATGATGTTTAAATGAGTCAAGAATTGATGATGTTCCTTTGGTGGGAAGTGAATTGCTCACGTCTATAGAAACATTAATAGAAATATTTCTCTCATTTTCAGAATCCTTACCTTGAAGAGGCAGTGACAATTGGAGCTATCACATAACCTGAGGAGTTTCTTTCATAAGAAGTCAGCAATACTTCTAAAATTTCAAACACTTGTGCCTCGTGTTTTAGATAAAGTAACAATGACAGTCTGTGTGTTGTATTCAATATACTGAGCAAAATCGATTCTGACAAGAAAATTACTAAGCAAGGTACAAAGATTTGCCATCATTTCAGAAGTGGGAAGAGATTCTTATATAGTATAATATGATAGGTAAAAAGAAAATTTCAAAAAAATGACATATAACTCTAAAATATAAGGAATGAAGTGATCTGGGATTATCAGAGCAGGTTGCATGCCTCTGCTTCGCATGCTCTGTCAGACTCATGAGGACTCACGAAGTGTTACGACAAATGCATGTGGGTAGATAACTTACCCAGGTTCATACTTGTCCACCATTGAGAATGACTTGCCTACCTCACAGTAATGCAGATTAAACACTAGATTATACTGGGTTTGACCTGATATGCAAGGGATATATTTTGGTGGAACTATATTTAAAATTGAAATTCAAATATGGTTAACAATTTGTTTTTGCCTACAAATGAGTGGATAAAAGGAAATTTATTGTTTGAAATCTTCATCTTTCCATGTAACTCTATCTTGTTTCATTCTTACTCTTCTTTTGTATACTTTTGATTATTTAGGGACCATAATAGTAAATTAAAGCTATCTATGTGTTTTCAGAACTCCCTTGTCAAGGTTCTTTGGAATATGTGTTTTGTTTAATTTCAGGATTTCCTTATTAGTCATTCAGCATGAACCTTGTAGAATAGAATGATTAAGATTCATGTTCTGAAGTCTTAGAAAACATAAAAAACACTCTTTTTGCACCATGCAAGAGAAACATATTGATTAGTTTTAAATTTTGCTCAACATTTAGCATTCCATGATTTAATTTTGAAAGTTCAAAGAATAAATAGAATTTTGGGAACAAGCACCAAACATAGGTTTTCAAGCTTTGCTAAAAAATAATATCAGGGTAACGAAAACGTTATAATGTGAGGGTATGTTTCTTGGGTATTTAGAAACTCTTTTGCTTTGTTAGACTGAAATTACTCTCATAATTGAAAGCAAAAGCAAAAACAATAAAAAAAAAGAGCAGCTAGTGTTATAGTATGGAGTAAGATGTTTTCATTGTTTAGACTATGATTCGACAGCAAACACTTGCTGAGACAGTTTCTTCATATGCCGGAGACTTGTTTAACGCAGCTTTTAGCACTTTTCTGCTTGTTGTGGATTCACCTCTGTCTGGCTTCCAAAGAACAACTCAAATCCTTGCTTAGGGCACTGTGAGAATGGATAGTTTTGCTGTCATGGAGTTGGCAATTTAAATTTAAACTGCATTTGGCTCAAACTGGTTTCACAGATACTGTCACTCTGAGTCTCCTGTTTACACAATGCACAGTGGAATGAAAAGAGATGGTGGTTATTGTGGGAGAGGGCAGTTTCTGAGACTAGCAGGCACTCAGATTCAAGATACCGTTAGTCCCAGATTGAGTGCAGCATTTATGCAGCAGTTAAACATGTGAGTGCCAACATAGATGGTCATGTAGTATCTTCCCATCTATTGATTTTTTTTTTTTAAATGCAGTTCACATCGGGTGGTAGTAGCACATACCTTTAATCCCAGCACCTGGGAATTAGAGGCAGACAGATCTGTGAGTTCAAAGTCAGCCTGGGCTAAAAGAGCAAGTTCCAGGACAGGCTCCAAAGCTACAGAGAAATCCTGTCTCAAATAACAAAGTAATAAACAAACAAACAAAAAATGCAATACACAACTCTTACTGATTAATACTGCATGATTGGTTCCTTAATGATTTCATCATGTTCCTTCTTTTTTGTTTGCTTTGTTTTTCTGCTGTTTTCACATTTTATGTCAGTCATATTTATGAATATTACTTATCTTGTTTGCATTTTTTGTTACCTGCCTATCAACTTTCTTTTATCAAGATAAGTATTTATCTGTGTAGCCTTGGTTGTCCTAGAACTCATTCTGTAGATCAGGTTGGCGTGGAACTCAGTGATCTGCCTTTGTACACCTTGAGAACACAGTGCTGGGATTAGAAGTGTATGCTATTTTGCTCTCCTCCTCTGTTCTCATTTTTCATCATGTTCCTTCCAAATCAAGCACTTACCATAATACTGTAGCAAGAGCAGGACTGCATCCCATGAATTGTATAAGTAGAAAATCAGTGAAATTTGTGACTCCAGGTCATATGATTTACAAAACTCAAAGAGGTGTTTAGATTTCGGCATTCGTTTAGGGAGGCATACCCTGGTTAGGGCATTGGAAATAAGAAAATTAAAGAAGGGTCAAGTAAGAAAAGAAACTTTATAAAGATAAACTACCAGATAATGTTGGGAGAACTTGGGGATTCTCTCTCAGATATGAGGCTGACAGCATTATTCACTATCAGAAGGAGAAGTACAATGGCCTGTGAGGACATACACAAACTGTTTTCTTAGCCCTGTATTTTTTAATATTTTATCTTTAAAAAAAAAAGAAAACAATCTTTCTCCATTCCACACACCAACTGCAGTTCCCACACCTCCCTCCTCCTATTCCCCACATCTACCCCCCACCACAAACCCCATCCACTCCTCAGAGAGAGTAAGGCACATTACTTTGAAGAAGGTCCAACATCCTCCCTGCTAATATCTAGGTTGAGCAAGGTATCCTTCCAAAGAGAATAGGTTCCCAAAAAGCCAGTATGACCAGTAGGGATAAATCCTGGTGCCACTGCCAGTAGCCCCTCAGTTTGTCCCAGTCATACAACTGTCTTGACCTCTCTGCTCATATTCTAGCTCCTCCTACTCTTCAGTTGGACTTAGGGAGCTCAACCTAGTCTTCCAGTGTAGGTCTCTGCCTCTGCTTCCATCAGTTGCTGGATAAATGTTCTATGGTGACATTTAAGATCTTCATCAATCTGACTACAGGGAAAGGAAAGAATGGGCACCCTCTCCTCTACTGCTTAGAGTCTTAGCTGGGGTCATCCCTGTGGATTCTTGGGAATTCTCTCCTGCCAGGTTTCTTGCTAGCCCCATAACTCCTCCCTCAATCTAATTACCTCTTTCCTTGTTCTCATGTCTGTCCTTCCTCCACCTTGTCTATCCTGTTCTCCTTCCCCCTCCCCTTCTCCTCTTCTCTTCCTCTTCTGCCCTTCCTTCTTCCCCCACCCCCATGTTCCTAATTTTGTCAGGTGATCTTATCTATTTCCCCCTTCCAGGTGGATTTATGTTTGTTTTCCTTAGTGTTCACATTCTTACTTAGCTTTTTAGGATCATGGACTATAGGCTTGTTATCCTTTGCTTTACAGCTAGTATCCACTTATGAATGAGTACACACCATGTTCCTTTTTTCTCGGTCGAGGTTACTTCACTCAGGATGTTTCTTTCTAGTTCCATCCATTTGCATGCAATTTTCATGATGGCAATTTTTACTGCTGAGTAGTAGTCCATTGTGTAAATGTAACACATTTTCTTTATCAATTCTTCTGTTGAGGGGCATCTAGGTTGTTTCCAGGTTTTGACTATCATAAATAATACTTCTATGAAAATAGTTGAACAAATGTCCTTTATAGTATGATTGAGCATCCTTGGGGTATATGCCCAAGAGTGGTATTTCTGGGTCCTGAAGTAAGTTAATTCCCAATTTTCTAAGAAACTGCCATACTAATTTTTAGAGTGATTGTGTGAGTTTACATTCCTACCAGCAATGAAGGGGTGTTCCCCTTACTCCACATCCTCTCCAGCATAAGCTATCATTGGTGCTTTTGACATTAACCATGCTGATTGGTGTAAGATGTGCTCTCAGAGTTACTTTGATTTGCATTTCCCTGATAGCTAAGCACTTCTTTAAATGTCTATTGGCCATTTGAGATTGTTCTATAGAGAATTCTTTATTAAGTTCTGTACCCTATTTTTTAATTGTATTATTTGGAATTTTGATGTATAATCTTGAATCTTGAGTTCTTTTTTTAATTTTTATTTATTTATTAAAGATTTCTGATTCTTCCCTGCCACTGCCTCCCATTTCCCTCCCCCTCCCCCAATCAAGTCCCCCTCCCTCGTCAGCCCAAAGAGAAATCAAGTTTCCCTGCCCTGTGGGAAGTCCAAGGACCACCCACCTCCATCCAGGCCTAGTAAGGTGAACATCCAAACTGCCTAGGCTCCCACAAAGACAGTACATGCAGAAGAAACAAAAACCCATTGCCATTGTTCTTGAGTTCTCAGTAGTCCTCATTGTCCACTATGTTCAGCGAGTCCAGTTTTATCCCAGGCTTTTTCAGATCCAGGCCAGCGGGCCTTGGTGAGTTCCCGATGAAAGGAGACAGAGACAGAGACCCACATTGAGTTCTTTATACATTTTGGATATTAGTCCTCTGTCTAATGTGGGGTTGGTAAAGATCTTTTCACATTCAGTAGGCTGCCTTTTTGTCTTATTGACTGTGTCCTGTGTTTTACAGAAGTGTCTCAGTTTCAGGAGGTCCAATTTTTTTTTTTATTTTTGTTCTCTGGATCTGTGCTACTGGCATCATATTTAGGAAATGGTTTCCTATGCCCATGCAATGAGGGCTACTTCCTACTTTCTCTTCTATCAGGTTCAGTTTGGTCAGATTTGTATTGAGGTCTTTAATTCATTTGGATTTGAGTTTATGCATGGGGGTAGATATTTGCATTCTTCTACATGTTGACATCCCATTATGTTAGCAACATTTGTTGAAGAAGCTTTCTTTTTTCTATTTTATAATTTTTACCTTCTTTGTCATAAATCAGGTATTTATAGGTGTGTGAATTAATATTCGGTTCTTTGATTTAATTCCATTGGCCAACCTGTTGGTTTTTATGCCAATACCAAGCTGTTTTCATTATCCTAGCTCTATAACAGAGCTTGATGTCAGGGATGGTGATGCCTTTGAAAGTTCTTTTATTGTAAAGTATTGTTTCAGCTATTGTGGACTTTTTTCTTATATGAAGTTGAATATTGTTCTTTTAAGGTCTGTGAAGAATTGTGGTGGAATTTTGATGGCGATTGCATTGAATCTATAGATTGCTTTTGGTAAGATTGCTATTTTTATTATATTGATCCTACCTATCCAAGAGCATGGGAGATCTTTTCATTTTCTGGTATCTTCTTCAATTTATTTTTCAAACACTTAAAGTGCCTGTCAAACAGGCACTTTATGTTACCCCAAGATATTGTATGCTATTTGTGGCTATTGTGAATGGTGATGTTTCTCTGACTTCTTTCTCAGCCCCTTTACCATTTGTATATAGGAGGGCTACTGATTTTTTTTTAGTTGATCTTGTATCCTGTCACATTACTGAAGGTATTTATCAGCTGTAGGAGTTCTCTGGTAATTTTTTGGGATCACTTATGTATACTTGTTGCATTAGGTGCGGCAGGGCTGCGTCCCCGGCACCCGGCCGCCCACATGGCTAGCTTATGCCCGAAATAATTACATGGAAACTGTATTCTTTTAAACACTGCCTGGCCCGGCTAGTTCCAGCCTCTTATTGGCTAGCTCTTACATATTGATCTAACCCATTTATAATATTTTGTGTCCACGAGCTGGCTTACCAGGGAGGAACTTAACCTGCATCTGTCTGGAGTGGGAGAAACATGGCGACTCCTTGACTCAGCTTCTTTTTCCCAGCATACTGTTCTGTTTACTCCACCCACCTAAGGGTTGGCCTATCAAGGGGCATAGGCAGTTTCTTTATTAATAAGGAATCACTCCCACATCATACTATCATATAATCTGCAAATAGCAAAAGTTTAACTTACTCCTTTCCAATTTGAATCTCCTTGATCTCCTTTTGTTGTCTTATTGCTCTCGCCAGAACTTTAAGAACTATGTTGGGTAGGCATGATTAGAGTGGATAGCCTTGTCTTCTTTCTGATTTTAGTTAGTGCTGTATTTTGAATACAGTTTTACTTTTTAGAAGTAGAAAACTTAGCAGTATTTCCCATCAATAGTGACAGGAGATGGCATCTAGATGATGTGAAAATGAGAGTTTCATACCCTTTTTTCTCTTTAACTGTCTGCAAAAATTACAGCTGACTGCAGAAGAGACACATTCCCACCAATGACAAGCCATTTTTGGAATAGTCACAAGTTGTCACCTGCTCCTTAACTGTCCACCAGATTTCCTATGTGGGAGCTAAAACAATTACGGACATCAACTCTAGGGAAATTGTGTATATTGGGATGGGAAGACAGGGATGTGAGCTCCAGATCCTTAAATAGGTGGTGCCTTTCCTGTCTGTAAAAGGCTTTTTCTTCTTTGATGAATCTAGAGTAAACATAGGCAGAACATTTCTTTCTTCCAGAAACTAAGGTTTTGAGATTTGTTGAAACAATAGAAGAAAACCCTAGTGAAATAGGTGTGCCGAGACCACCCTATGAGTGAAATACAGCACCTTAAAGATTAGTGAGACAAAGAGAATGTCTCCACTTATCAGAAAGATATACCCAATGTCTTCAGGAGTGGCTGAGGCAATGAGACAAAGATGCATCCAGATCCAGTGAGTAGAAACCAATGCCTTTGCTGTTGGTTAACAATTAGAAGAACCTCTCCTTTGAGAAAGACATACCCAGACCCAGTGAGCAATATTCAGTGCCCTGGATATTGGTTAAGGCAATCAGAGGACCACTGCCTCCCTCAATGAGAAAGGGACACCCACACATGGGTAGTTTTTGCTTAGTGTCAGTATCAGGTCATTGTCCTGGGACTCATTGTTTAAACACTGTGCTTACAGAACATGTCTAAAACAGTCCTTTTCAATGGAGTGTTGTGGGGAAGAAGGCACTGGTGGCTAACTTTGACATCTCTCTCCCTTGGTGCTTCATGATTGCACATTCCTATAGCTTCTCACACAGCCTTTCTGCTGTGTTTGGGCATATTGGATTAAACAAATGCATATGATAGTGTTAATTCATTGTATAGTTCTTTGTCTCTTATTTTAAAAAAATGACATGAAATTATGTTAATATAATCATCTACTGAGTTCTGAAAGTTCAATTTTATACACATTCTTTTCTTTCCCTTTTTTTGTGTGTATTTGTTTACATGTTTTGGTGGTGATAGCAGCGTAGGCATGAGTGTGGGGACTGAAGATCAACCTTAGGGGTCTTTCAACAAGGCCCATCTACAGTTTGGCTGGACAATGTCTTTTACTGGTTTTGAATTCACCAAGAAGACTCAGTAAACTGGTTCACATGTCCACTCCTAGAATTTCGTGAGTACCGGTGATCAAATGCAGACTTGCCTATCTAGGTCTGGATTACTCGGGATTTTTTTTTTTCCTAGCTCCATCCATTTGCATGCAAATTTCAAGATGTTGTTCTTTTGCCACTAAGTAGTACTACGTTGTATAAATGTCCCACATTTTCTTTACCCATTCTCAGTTGAGGGACATCTAGACTGTCTTCTGTTTCTGGCTATTATGAATAATGCTGCTCTTAACACAATTAAGCAAATGTCCTTGTGGTATGAGTGTTCATATTTTCTATGTCCTCTTATGTAGATATTAGACATAGAATGAAAGATAACCCACCTATAGTCCACAATCCCAGAGAAGCTAGGTAACAAGGATAACCCTAAGAGAGACAAACATGCATGGATCGCCCTGGGAAAAGGAACAGACAAGGCCTCATAAGAAAATTGTGTGTGTGTGAGGGGGGTGGGGGAGGGTCACAGATGGAAAGGAATCTGGAAGGAAGAAGAAGAGGGAGGAGGAAAACATGAAGGATTGGGATGTTCAAGCAGTGAAGGAGAGAAATGAAAGATATATCTTGATAAAGGGAGCCATTAAACAGCCAGCGAGAAACATGGCACTAGGGAATTTCCCAGAAATGCATAAGGATGGACCCTAAGCAGCAGTGGAAAGGACCCCTAAACTGGCTTTTCCTATAATAGATTGATGACTACCTTAATTGTCATTATAGAACCTTCATCCAGCAACTAATGGAAGCACTCACATTCCATTGCTTATAATTATGGATTTTTATGCAGTTATGTCACGAGCCATTTCCCCCCTAAAAATCATTACAGGAACCATCACCCTGAGGAGTCTGCAGGGAACCTCACACACATAATTATGTTCTATTGAGAGAATCTTCCCCACACCCAATTAACTTATCTGTTAGCGGAACGCACCTCACATTCCAGCTAGCCAGGAAACCAGGTGTGGCAACTTGTGACTTCTTGGCCTACGTGTCCGAATGTAACCTCTTGGCCTACGTGATGAACCTGGCCTACGTGACCCAGACCACGCGGCGAGATCACTTGCCCTGCCCACCAAGTCCTCATGCAGGGCTATATAAGCAGCAACCATGATGCTAATAAACGGGGGCTTTGACAAATCTGCTTAGCCTCATTCTTCTGTCCTAGCTCATTCCCTTCCAGGTAGCGCCCCTCCGAGACCTTGGAATAACTGATTGCAGGGTGGGTTACAAACCCCTAGACTGAGTAACCCACCCAACGCAATCAACACAGTTATAGGATTTTCATCTCCATGGTGATTATTGTTGCCTCACTATATTAAATTTCTCTTCCTTTGAGCTGTTCTTAAAAACTTCAAGATTCAGATCAATCTTGGACAGGACAATATGGAGAAGAGAATACACCTCAAATCTGTATCTGTCTACCTATTATATTAAGTTATAGCTATTATATATTCCATTATAAGACATATACTATTATATTTTATAATATGTCACTTACCATATATACTATAAAATTTACATTCTGAAGTTCTCATTAGTGATTACTCTTTTCCATATGAAAGATATAACATGATTTAGTTCTTCTATATAATTTGGATATGATAGTCTATCCAGGCATACTAAAGAACAAAGTTCAGTTTAATGTTTCAATAAATACATATATTTTAATATTCCAGTTCTTTCTCATCTAGTTCTAAGATGTTGATGACTTGTAATTTGATCCAGTACATCCTTATAGTTTTTTTTTCCTGTTCCCTCCCCCTTTTTTATTAAATTAGAGTTGATGAATTACGTGTAATATTTTCCATGTAAAATATTTCCTGGCTAGCCCTTTCTCAATTTAGGGACTGTGCACCATGTGCTAATTCATCCCTTCTATGGTTTGGCTTGTCAGCCTTTTCCTGTGAGATCATTTACAACAAATATAGTTACTTGAAACTGTGCTACTCTGTAACATGACCCTAGGTCCAAAATTTACCTTTGTCTGGGTTGATTGAAACCCACTTATGAATGACAAAAAGTATGGATTCACATCAGGTACTCATAATGGCAATTTCCTATCAGCTCTTTGCTACCTTTCTTTATAATGGAAAATGTTAATGATCTACCATGATTTCATCACTTATTAATTCCTACCAACAATCAGAGTTTTCAATAATGATGCGGTGCATCAAACACTTAGACAAAAGCTAATTTAAACTCACCCTTGCAAAAATTGTATTAATGGGATGATATCATGAGACCTAAGTGCTTCCAAACAGGCTTTTGTCAGAAATTTTCAGTTTTGCTGAGGAAGACCCTTCCCATTGCTGAAGTAGCTACCATACACTGAGGGTAGGGCTTCTCCTGTCTAATCTTGAAAATTGGTTAGTTCTCAGAATGATTGTGAGGTATCAAAGGACAAACAAGGGATGAAAAAATAAAAGGAAAACTCTAACTTCATGGTGGCCTTACCTCCAGCTGTTCCCATTTGTATTTATGCACCTTGCAGTTTCAGAAGTCTCAGATTACTTAAGAGTGCTCAGCCAAGGCTTGTCAGAAAGAACAGGCACAGACATGATTATCATTACCACGGAGCTACTTCTTCATATGACATACCACCTAGCTTTCCACACACTTTTGTACTTATTGTATTTATTTAGTTTGTAAGTATATGATATTCATCTTATATGTTTCACCAAAGTTTTAAACATTATAATCTGAACAAATTCTCTAAGAGTAAAAGTCACCAACATGGTATGACATTCTATTTATGAATTGAAAACAGTTGGCGTGTTTGTGGAATTATTATGTGAGAAGGTTGTGGTTATTTTCTGGGTTGTTGGTTCCCAGCAGTATTATAATGATGTAAATTAATATGATTTTATTTCCCAAAAGGGTATCATCCATGCTATTCATTCATTCTGAAGCAGAAAAAGTCAGAAAGGAATATAATTTGTCACTGTGACTTTCTAGAATTGCTTAGCATCCTAAATTCTTACATTAGCTTTTTCTCTTCAGTTCCATTTATAGTATTTCAGAACAGCTGAGAAATTATCTCCTCAAAAAAAAGTTCATATTCTTAATAGCTATGCTCAGATAAGGGTACTAATATATGTCTTACAAAATTATTGCAAAGATATAATGAGCTGTCTTGTCTCTCCAAATACCCTGACAATTTCTTGAGAATAAAACCCCTGTTTTCTGGTTCCTTTCTCTTTACATTGTGCCAGCCAAACAATTTATGTTGCTTATACAACATAAAAAATAAAACACTGCAACATTGTTGTCAGTTAGCGAAATCAACATAGGCATCTTCTATTTCTGAGCATTTAATTTTAAGAGTTTTAAGTAGTTAAAAGAAAGTAGATGCCATAGTAAGGGTGGTAAGGGACTGCATTACTGCTGTGTATTAGCGCCTAAATAGTGAAAACCTTGTCACCAAAGAAAGAAAAAATTAACTTGTGGACTCAGAGTTCAAATGGTGTGGAAGAATGTGTTAGAGCCAAGAGGAGTAAGGTGTACACTTTTGTGATGTTGAGCAAGGAAATTATTTGACAGAGACAGAGAAAGACAAACTAACATACTTGATAGGGAAAACACAGCACAAATACAGGAAACAAAAGAAGCAGAGATGTGATGATTGCTACACACAAGATATTTGGCCAAATAAAGAAAATAGCGCTCATTAAAAAATGGTGTCAATACCGGGTTTATGTCACCAGGAATATATGACAACTCTGGTACACCTTACAATCAGAAAGTAGGGAGATGCCTAAAGAACAATGGAATTATGTCAAAAGACAAAACAAATCCAGTAGAGTGGGAAGAGTCCCTATAGCTACCCCAACCAAGTGAGAAGCATCACCAAAGAAATGGAGGAAGCAATGGACAGCAACATATTAAACAAGTAATGAAAAGTGGAAAAAGAAACCGAGTGCAGGTTAATAAAAATGTATAAATAAGTCAAAAGTCTGAAGACTGTATGTTTTTATAATATCAGAGTAATTCTATGATGCTTATTAATTTTGAAAAGAAAAAAAACTATTTTAAATTTGATGTACTGTGTAAATTTAATTATGAGAACACCAAATTTACAATAATCTTGCAACACAACTATCATCCAATCAGTTACAAAGGTCATGAAGTCAAAGTATATTCAGAGAAATTAGGAAACTTGGAATGAGTACATGGATTGAATATAGCATGTAGCAAGGAAACTTCCTGTTTCTATCATCTATCACAAATGCAACACACACACACACACACACACAAACCATATCCTTGTACACATAACCTCTATGTAAATTGATAGTCATGACAAAACCAAGAGAAATAATAGTATTAATATTGATGAACATTGAGATAATCCACCACATATAGACAATTAAGAGCTTTACACAAACATCAATTGAAAATCATCATAGCAGTATTACTACTTTTGTATGTTGTGTATCCATACCACCAACATTCTTCCAAACTGACACAGAAAAGTTATCTTGGGATATAAAACAAATTAACCACAAAAATTTATTTTGAGGGTAGTAATTGTTATATTGCTTCTATTAGATGTATTATATGTTTTTATTCTTTGTTTTATTAACTTTGAACTTGTAGGAAAGAAGAAAGTTGTGCTAATTCTTTTTGCAGGTGTTTCGAATTGTTTTCTTACTGATTCACCACACTGGAAGCCCTCATGAACAGCATTCTTGTATGATGTCTTTGCCTGACCTGTTTAAATCTTCTTACAAACAATCCTGTTTTAAACTGGAAATGAGGCTAAAGAGATGGCTAAGCATTTAAGAGCACTTCCAGCTGTTTATTGAGTACCAGTGTTCAGACCCCAGCATAAAGACCAGAGGCTCAAAAATGCTTATAATCTCAGTGCCTTCTAGAGCACCTGCACATATACATGAGCACACAACTCACACAGGCATATATGTGTAAATAGTAAGTTAAAAAATATGAAAATGGAAAGGAAAAAGCACAAGAGCTTCTTTCGTGGGTCGTTTGGCAGCCTAGTGGTCATAGAAACAGTGTTCAGTGAAAATGGATGGGCTACTCCAGGGAGCATTAACATTCCCCAAGTGAGTGTGAGAGCAAAAGTGGATAGGAGATTGTCTATGTTCAGTAGGTCAAAAAAGGAAGCACCACCTACCATGGAAAAAATGATGGAGCCTAAATGTTGCATACAGTGGTCTTTTCTTACTCAGTCTCTTCTATGAAACTGCACTTTTCACAGAAGTGGCAACATGAAGTCTTCAGACTATAAGACTTGCCATGGCTGGAGTTTATGGGGCAGAACATATCAAAAGAGACTATATTCCAAGGACTATCTGGTCCTATTAAGTCTTGTGTTCAGAATTCAAAATTAGATCAAGTACAGAGTCAGTGTCTTATGAGAGCACCTGAGCAGAGAAGGAGAAAATTCTCCCAAGGTAAAAGGGAAGGAGAGGGACAGCCATAAAGGAACTCAACCAATTTCCTTACACTCTCCTGTCCTAACTCACTTCCTATTCCTGGCTTTTGTGAGCTACTGTGCCATTTGAAGAAAAAAAAATGTGTGTGTGTGTTATAGATATTTTAAGTTTTGAGATACTTGCAATCAAACAATTGTTTCTGAAGAAGTAAAATGCACAGTTCAGATTCACAAAAGTCAAAGAGAATCATTAATATAAAAGTAACACAGAAAATTACAGAATATTTGAAGAAAACATAGTTAAAGAGGTGAGAATGTATAAGATGTGGCTCTCGGAGCTTGACTGTTTTGACTTGTTAATTTTTTATACAGTGGAGTGAACAGGAACAAGCATGAAGGAAGGAGAATAAACATGAGAACATATTCACCCATCATCCAGTTGAGCAGGGTATTTCACAGACTAAAGGAACCATCAAATCTGTTGAATGACAGTGGTGGTTCTGTTAAATGAAGACAAAATGATCATTAGATTTAACTCACTGGAAGTCATTTGGCAAGTAAAATTAAAACCAGCTCAGTAAATCTTCTACCTACCAAGTATCATTTCTACTTAATGAAAATGATCCTTTATTACAAAGAGATTATACAACATTTTATTAATAAATTTATGTTCTCATCTGTCATGTCAATAGATTTTTTTATGTTAAGAAAAATGATGTGATTAAATGAGATTAAAAATGGTAATTATATTTCCCTTCTTTAATACTATCTTCAAGTTTGAGCCAAGCTTGCCTTAATTCTATAATCTTTTGATTTTTTAAAATTTCTTCCATTTTTAAGTGACCTCTAAATCAACAGATATCCCTTGATGATACAAAAGGGTGTCCTTACACCCTATTCACACTGAATTTTAAGGGTTCCTTTGTTTCTTTCCTTCAAGAAGAATTTGCATTTTAAAAGAGGGTCCTGGATTAGAAGGTTTTAATGCACACTAATCCCTGGGAATGACGAAATTTTATTCATTCCTCTAATTTTGTAAATCTTTGCTACTTGGCAATCAACATTTGAAATGTATAAAGAATTGATTCACAAAATATCAGTGGACTAATACTATACTGTATCATTTACAATTGGTTGTAGAATAATTCTGTGGAAAGCCATCAGGCTAGTCAGTTATAGCCAAGACCTAGTCCCTACAGTAAACTAAATTCAGTCTTGAAATGAATTAACAGATACTTCAAGGTGACGTTGATGAGGATGGTGATTACGATGATGATGATAATGATTTGGAGACAGAATCTCATAGTACATACTGGCTTAGAATTTTCTTTAGCCAAAATGACCTTGAACTTCTGATCATTCTGTTCCTACTTCTAAAGTACAGGAATTATATCTGTGTACAACCACTCCGAGTTTACTTAATCTTAAGGATTGAACCCTACGATCCATGCTTATTAGGAACACATTATTAGGAACATGTTACGGTCATTTTTACAAACTATTGGCACATTGTCACCAAGATTTCTCCTATGAAATATTCTAGTGAAAAGTGAAGGCCACCATGGTCAATTCAATGTATTTTTTCCTCCTTTGGCAGAGACTTCCCTTTTAACTCACTACCAAAGAGTGATTCAACTCATTTTCATACAAACAATGTAATTCAACCAAAGTGACATTTAATGCTTAATCAAACAAGGGGTTTTGGTTATATGATGCAAAGTACTAATAACAAATATCTGACAATAAAATTGACTTGCTTAGAGTACTGTCTCATTAATCACCTCATAATAGCTTCAGGATTGAGGGTTATTCATAAGCATGTTCCAGAAAGCAGTGTGTGTCTGTGTGTGTGCAGCTGTGTGTGAGAATTTTTGTGTGCACATCTGTGGTTTTTGTTATTCTACTGTAATTCTGAGTAAGACTTGAGAGATGGGCTACTGGTAGGATCCAGTTGGAAGTCTAAAGTTTCCCCACATTTTCAGAAAGCCCAGACCATATGTTACCTATTACTTAGGATGCTAGTACTTACTTTTACTTCCAGATTTATAAAATTTATTAAGAAATTAGAAAGAGCATTTAGACCTGACCATTTGGTACTGAATAACTAACTTTCTTGGGGGAGGAATATTTCTCTGATTCTCAGTACTCCTTTGTTATCTGTAGTATTTTTGTGCAGGGCTGAGGTCCCATGAACTTTCCACTCTCTATAATAGCATGTCTACTGCTTTTGTCTTTGATTAGCTCATGTTTGGGTGGTCATGTTGATGAGACTTTATGTATGTAGCTTCTGATGTTACCAGAATGCATTATCTCACAGCAAATTTCTAGACCATGGGTCTTAAAATCATTTCTTCTCTGCAAGTTTCCCTGAACTTAGGTGCAAGAAGGTTTTTTTTTTTTTTTTTTTTAAGTTTCTATTGGGACTGGGATCTATAACTCTGCATTTTGATTAAGTGTTGTTTTCTGTAGTGGCCTGTGTCTGTTTCAAAGCAAAATTTCCTTGATGAAGGATGAAGACTACACATCTCTTAATATAATTGTTTATAATTAGGGATTATGTTGTTGAAATAAAGTGGTGATTGTAGGTTATCTTCTAAGATCCATGACTTGCTGAACTGAGTAGCTGGCTGGATTTCCAATGCCAGGTATGGTTTCTCTATTGCATGGACCTTAAGTCCAATTAAAGAGCTACTGGTTACCACCAATGTATGCATGCCACTAATGTAAAGGGTTGTTGTGTCATGTATGTCATAGCTGTGGTATCATAGTTGGATAGGGCTGTTTGATGTTTTATCTTCATTGGAAGCTTATGTTGAAGATGACCTGAATTCTTTTTAAGGCCTACACTTTCTAGTTAGATTTCTGGTGCCAGAAATATGCTTTTAAAATGCAGAATTCTTCTGGCTTGTAAGAAATATAGGGTTTTTTTAGATCTCTTTTTACTAAGAAAATTAAATTAGAAAACAAAAATTATTTTAAAAGCAGAAAAGATAATAAACTTATTAGTCACCACCCAATTCTCTTTTTACTTAATTGACCCACATTCAGAAATTACTTTCTTAAAATATTGCATATATCAGTTGTAAGGGCATTTAAAAATAGTTTCTGGGGACTTCAGATTCTAAGTGATGTTTGACAATACATTATTGCCCAACTCAGAAGTTTGTATCCAAGCTGTTTTATAATTAGACAAAGTTAAAACTACATACTTATTTAATTTAAATGACTTAATAATTACATTTGAAATAATAACCCAATGTAAATTTCCTACCTTATAAAGTACTTTATAATTCATATCAAATAAATCAAAAATAAAAATTATAACTGCTTACATAGCTGGAAGAAATAAGTGTAGAGATGATTGACTATTTATGTAAATGAAGCAAAAAGAAAGACTAGGGCATATGCAAATGAAAGGAAAGATCATGTTAAGTGTTATTCCATTATCTTCCATCTTGCCCTGTGAAAGCAGAAACAAAGACCTGCCTCTGCACACTCCTGCTTTCTTTTGGCCTTAGCTGAGGAAAGAAAAATGAAAGAGCTGTCTCCCTTCAGAATTCATAACTAGTCTTCATTTAACCTTCAGCTTTCTTTCTGCCTGACCAAGTGGTTAACAAAATGTCTCCACATTGCCTGTAGAATGGTGCCAGACTAGTAGCAGTCCTAACCATATGGCTCGAAGCGAAATTAGAATCTCTTTGTAGACACATACTTTTAAAACAGGACTCTCAAATGCCCATAGTATACGGTTCCCAAACCTATGATCTCATTCTCATAAAAGGCACCACAAGATGAGCTGGAGGATTAAATATATCTCCACAAATAGCTAAGGTGAGCACACAAACTCATAGTTGTATAAAAAAATGTCAAGAATTTTAACTATCAGCATAAGCTCTGTATATGTAAACACATCTAAATGATAATCTTAAATATATTGCAATGGGATAAAATAAAATTATATTAACTGAATTTGAAATCAGACAGACCTTTTATTGACTGATGAGATTCCTTATCTTATTCAGGATTGCCTCAGATCTGTGAGCAAGTGGTCATCTCTCTCAGCTTCTATAGTTACTAGGACAACAATTATGGGCCACCACAAAGAGCTCAAGAGATGTTTCATGCAAGAAATTAAAAAATCCAGAGAGAAAGTGAAATGAAATATAATAATATATTTCAAGAATATATTCACACGAAGAAAAAGAAAGTGGTAGTATCCCATGATCTAGTGTGTTGGGGGTGTCTCTGAAGTATCACAACTGGCAGGGAAGCAAACCACAAAGAGGTGAGAATAAAATTTTGTTATTCATTACAGGGGAACTTGGTCAATCAGACTGGGACAAAACTTCTAGAGAGTCTAAAATCATGGTTTAATTTCCTTATGCACTTAAACACAATAAACCTTTGGGAGAAAAAGTCATCACATGACAATTCTCACTAAAAAAAAAAAGCTTCAGGGATGGATGGCTACATCAAAATTCCTTTGCAAAATAACATCACTATAGCAAAATACCTGAGACATTTTATCATAACAATGAGTTCTGTTGACTGGGAAACAGTGCTCCCGTCTAGGGCCTAGAAAGGAAGAATTTGTAATAAGATAAAGATAGATTCTATTGATGGGTGAAGTATATGAGGCAGACATCACAAGAGTGAATTCTATTTACTAAACAACAAAGCCCAGGATTAGGACCTAGACAATTCTCAGGATTTGGATGAAATCAGGTAGTGACTGACTCCATATGAGAACATGGGATCACCAGGTTGTTTGACCACTTTTGCTCCAGCATTCCAGGTAATGAGACATTATTTTTCCTTTCTTTGAAGATAGTAAGCCTGCGCCTGCATCCTTAACAAGCCATGTTCCTCCAATGCTGTTTTTAACATTAGAATCAGAGTCAAAGAAGGAAACCAACCTTGTCCTGAAACCAGAGCCAGTGAAAGAAACACATACTGATCCTGAAAACAGAGTTAGTTTAAAACAAAACAAAACAAAACACACACACACACACACACACACACACACACACACACACCCTGGTTCTATAGCATAGAACCAGTGAAAAATACATTTTAGCTCTGAAACCATAACCAAACACATTTTGGCCCTGGAACCAGTGCCAGTAAAAGAAACACAGCCTGGCCATAAAACTGAGACAAAAGGCAGAAAGGGTCAGTGAAAGAACACATATTGGTCCTAAAAGCAGAGACAATTTTGTTTCTGATCAACTGACCATGAAACCAACCAATCCCTGAACAGGAAAACCAACCAATCATTGAGCAGAAAATCTAACCAATCTGAGCTTGTCTAAAATCAAAGAGATTGAAATCCAACCAATTACTAGCCTAAAAATTACACTCTGGCAAAACTCTGCCCTTAAGAAGCCCTATGTAAGCCCTGTGCCTCTTCAGTTTGCAGCTGCCTTTTTCCACCCTGCCAGAGGACAACTACTCTCTTGGATTCCTCCCTCCCAATAAATCTCTTGAACGAGGATTGGGTGAGACTCTCTTTTGCCAGAATGGAGTCCAGCAGAGAAATAACATCTTTGCCTGTTACACTCCAGGAGACCTGAGCAGAATTATAAAAACTTCAAAGGGAAAACCCTTTCCTTCTGGAGCACAGTTGTTACATAGGGGAAACCTTTCCCTGGAGCAGTGCTATAAACTCCTATACTTGATGTGGGAGGGTCTTCTGTTTTGTGTTGATTTCATTGGTTAATAAAGAAACTGCCTTGGCCATTTGATAGGCCAGCCCTTAGGTGGGTGGAGTAGACAGAACAGAATGCTAGGAAGAAGGGAAGTGGGCCAGACACCATGGAGCCAGCCACCAGTTCAGACATGCTGAATTTTTCCCGGTAAGCCACCACCTCGTGGTGATACACAGATTATTAGAAATGGGTTAGGCAAGATGTGAGAATTAGCCAAGAAGAGGGTAGAGCTAATGGGCCAAGCAGTGTTTAAAAGAATACAATTTGTGTGTTGTTATTTTGGGTGTAAAACTAGCTATGTGGGAGCTGGGCAGGACAAAAAGCAGGCCTGCTCAGTTCCTTCTACATATGCTAATGGTGGCTTTGTTGTACTCCTTGGCTTCCCACTGCCAGGATCCCTTTCTGTTTGAACTGTAATGTGTACAATAAGCATGAGAGCCTGAGTTCAATTCCAGAACCCACATAAAAATAGTAAGTGTAGTGAAACCTGCTGCATCCCAGTGCTGTGGGGGTCAGAGAACTGGAGATCACAAGGGATCTCTGGTCAACATATCTCCCCTCATTAATAACAGCCTAGTTTCTCTATTTCTGGGAACCAAAAATGTGATCACCTATCTTACATACTAAGAAAACTTTTGATAAATATTCTGAAATTATATATAAGAGACAGAGTATGTTAGGAATAGAAGTCCTGGCTACTGACAAAACATAGTGTTGATTTTAGTTATTTAGTTTTTATCTTTCATCACCTTATTTGTTGATGCTATCAGAAGTTCTATGATTATGTGAAAAACAATATTTAAGAATTGTGATAGTACATACCAACCCAATGGAAACATCTACAATTTTATGGAACAATAATGAAGAGGGGCAGAAAGATTGCTAAGAGCCAGAATATCAAGGAGTCTGCTGTGAAACTTTGTCCTCTAGTAATATCAGAAGCGACATTTATAAAGTCTCACAGGCAAAACGCCCCCCCCCCCACAAGTAACCCAACAAAGAACTATAGGCAACTGAGGTATGCTGGGAATGAAAAAGTTGGAATTCCTCAAGAACAGTACAGCAACTGGCTGCTTAGTGGCAAATGTCAGCCCTGAAAACACATCTACATATAACATTATACAGACAGAACATGCCATATTTAGGAATATATAAGTATAAACATTTGTGCATGAAATAAGAATTAGTGAAACAGAGGTTATAAAAATTGAAAGAGAGTGGATAAAACTATAGTAAGAATTTTGAAGGAAGAAAGGGAAGGGAGAAATGTTATAAACATAATATAAGACAGGTGACGGTAGCTCATGCTTTTAATCCTTGCACTCAGGAGGCAGAGGCAGGCAGATCTCTGATTTCAAGGCCAGGCTGGCCTACAGAGTGAGTTCCAGGACAACCAAGACTACATAGATGAACTCTGTCTTGAGCAATCAATCAATCAAAAAAATGCAAGTGATGTATATAAATTAAGATTGGGTAAGAGCTTATAAAAACTCAAGCTTTATGTCTAATATGTTTATTTTAATCTCATCAACCCTGTACATGTTTAAAGATTATAATATCAGTTTCATCATCTTTTAATCTTTTATTAGCTGCCATTGTTGTACCATTATAAGAAAGTAAGAAAACAAGAATCTACTTGCAAGCAAAAGTAAGTAAGCTAAATTAATTTTATGGTTGAAAGATGAAACCATTTTCTTCTAAATCAAAATTTGGACCGCAAATAAAGTGCTTTGGGGTAAAGGTTCCTTCTTTCTCATGCACTTCTCAGCTTGTCCCAATTTTCAGCTCGTGAGGTGGCTCAAGACTTAATGCGTTTTCTTTCATTTGATGTCTTGACATTTTGGGAGTTCTCAAGTTTGCCATTAACCTTCCCTTGGCAATTTGAATAATATATGTGCCCCATAATCTCTGACATATTTGGCTCCATATTGCTTTTGGGGGAAACTTAGCATTCATGGTCTTGCTCCTGTTGTAGAAAGTGTGTCACTTGGGGTAGTCATTGTGAGTTCAAAGAGTCATGCCATTTTCAGTTCACTCTCTGCTTTTAGTCTAAAGTATAAACTTTCAACAACAGGGCCCTCAGGTTGCCATTAGAAATTGCCAAAGCTATTGCTATAAACAAGAAAAATTTTCTCTGACATTTTCACATCTATGAAGTTAGATTCAAGCGATTGCCAAGAACTTATTTCCTCAAACGAATTAGAATATTCCTTTGTCTTTCCTTAGTTTGTAGCAGCACCTCTCCAAGCATCTGAAAAGCAGCCTGGTATGCGTAGAGTGACATTTCTGTGGCAAACAGGAAAAACTGTAAAACAATGCTGAAAAAATGGATTCACACGTACTAATATACATAACAAAATATATGCATATATTTGCCCACGAATATGGTCTTCCACATTGCTTATTGCCTCTTTTCTGTATAAAACTCAGAATCACACAATCGAGTCACACTCTCAATTTCATTGATCATTATATTAAATAAGATATTTATATACTTTTGACAAAAGAAGTACAATATGTTTATCCTATAGAGTCAGAAAAATGCATGTTAACACAAATATTAATATATAATTTTATACACATATTTTCTAGGATCAAAACAGTGGTCTGTAAGTTCCTCTCTTCTTTCTAACTGTGTGAATATTCATTGTTTCTTGCCTCATGCTCCAATATTCAAGGTGAAGCTTGCACATCAATGAGGTTGCATTATCAACCTAGAGAAGAGCACTTTGATTATGTTTTTACATCCAAGCAATGAATTTGGGAAGTCAAATCACCTTGGATTGCAACAATATAAAGAAAATAATCACATATATATGGGTACAAACTGAAAAGTCACAGTGTCACCTTTTTTCTGTCTGTGGAGGAAAAGATGAATTACAAACCATGATAGAATTGTTAAAACATAATTTTCAAATTTCCATGGAATTCAGAGCAAGTGCAAATATTCTATTATATTATCTTAAAAGAGGGAGAGAAGAGGAGGAGGAGGAAGAGGAGGTAGAGGAAGAGGCATAGGAAGAAGAAGGAGGAGGAGGAGGGGAAAGAAGAAGAAGAAGAAGAAGAAGAAGAAGAAGAAGAAGAAGAAGAAGAAGAAGAAGAAGAAGAAGAAGAAGAAGAAGAAGAAGAAGAAGAAGAAGAAGAAGAAGAAGAAGAAGAAGAGGAAGAAGAAGAAGAAGAAGAAGAAGAAGAAGAAGAAGAAGAAGAAGAAGAAGAAGAAGAAGAAGAAGAAGAAGAAATACATTACTGAGAATCAGCCCACTGATCAGTCAGTCAGGACTTAGGTTACAAATCCAAAAATACATGACTCTCTGATAGCAATGCTTCCATAAAAGAGTAGCCAGAAGAAGATACCTAGATGCAACAAGAGAGAAGATAAAACAGCGGACTTCTTCTTGGAGATTTTTGGTAGCAACAGATATTTGATTAGTATTTTAAAAAAGACTTTAATTATTATATATGTGTGTGTGTTCATTTATGTCCATGTGTAAGAATGTGTACAAGAGTGCAGGTGTCAGTGAAGTCATAGAGTGTATTGGATCTCCTGAACCTGCAGTTCCAGGCCACTGTGAGCCATGTGACGTAGATGACAGGAACCTAACTCATGCTCTTTGCAAGCACTCCTTAGCCACTGAGTCATCTCTCCAGCTTTTAATTTTTTTTAATGTTTATTAGTGTGTTCACCTTTGCACTCATGTGTTACCCACTCAAAAAATCACACAATGCAGAGTAGAGATGTAAATTAATAGTTGGTTTCCTCAGTAACAACAACAACAAAAAAAATGCTTCAACAAACAGCTTATGAAAGAATTCAACTTGTTAGTTTGTCTGTTTTGCCTTCATTTAGGGATAATGGGAATGGAACCCAGGTCCTATCATCCACTAGGTGAGCACTGTACTGCTGAGCTACTGGGCTTCACACTAATTTTTGACAGAATACAACTTAATGCTTCCTTGGTAGTAATAACCTTCAAATATCGGTCTTACTATCAGATATGTGTTAAATGTTTATTCTGACAAAAGGGCATAGAAGCTCAAGTGTGTATGTATGAATATGATTACTCACGTACTTTTCTGCATGGGTTGGAGTTGATTAAATATCTAGAGAGTCACATCACTTTGATATCTGCATTATGATTGGAAAGCAAAATCCCACATGCAGGCATATTTTAAAATAGTCACAAGTTTTAACAAGAGAGGTGTAAAATGCATAATTCAGTGTTATATGTTTAGATGACATAAATCTGTATTTGGCATTTTCAAAATAAAAGCCTAGCAGACATAAAGGGATAAAGACTTCAGCACTAGTACTAAGAATTTTTAAAACAACAAAGCAATCAAAGAAAAAACTAATAGGTGCTTAATAGGAGTTTAAGTGCCTTAAACTCATCTACCTTGAACAGCCATGAAAATGTGTCAGGAGAACCTTCCTTTACTGTACCTTAGAGTTTGTAGTTGTCCATGGTGTTCCAGAAAATAACACACATTTCAACCCATATATTAAAATGTTCTATTTAAATCAGAACTGTCTTTGAGCTGCAACCTTGACAGTAATTCTGCAAGCACATGAAATTAATAAGAAGAGGAGGAAGAAGAAGAAGAAGGAGAAGAAAAGAAAGAAACAATAGCAACAAAAAGTTCTTATTTTTTTAGCCTATACGATTAAAGGTTCACTTTGAGGATTTAAAGTTTTCCACCCACCTCTTACATTCAGTAACTCTACACTTAACATAAAAGGCAGATGGCCTGTTTAATTCCCACACTGTACATCTGTTTTCATTTTTTTTGCAGCAAATAGACTAAGGTATCTATGGAATTAACAAGATTATTTTATGTAAAAGAAACCATACTTTAAAATTCTACATTCACTATGAAGTCATCCAACTTGCTAATATTTTATTTGTAAATAAGAAATAGCAACTTTATTTTATATTATGGCATCAGATATAAGTGAATATAAATAACAAAAATAATGTTAAAAATATAAACAAATATTACTTTTATTATTTATATTCACTTGCATCTGATACCCCCATCTGATAACAATAGGTACAGTGTTACCCTAACATGCATGAGGCATTGGATGCAATCCCTAGCACTAGGTGTTTGTGGTAACATACCTCTACTCTAATCCAACACTCGGGAGGTACAAAAAGATGTAGAAATTTAAGATAATTCTTGACTACATATTGAATTCAAGATCATTAGAGATATAAGAGCTCCTGTCTCACAGATAACAATATGTTAAAATAGCATGTATTCATCTTTGTTAATCCGTGATGTGTGCCCTCTCTAACTGAAACAAACACACAACAACTCCACAGACAAACTGCAATCAAAATTTTCATGGCCCTGAAGCTTAGTATCCTATGGATGAGTTCCTATGTGTCATATATAACTCTCTTGTATGATCCTGAACTTAGCTAAACCGTTGATATGTTCCAAATCTATTTCATTAAAAGTTTTAAAGTATATTCCTCTTAAGAAAGTAACACAGGATTTAGAAAGGCATATGCAAGTTTTTTAAGTTAAGTTAGAATCTTTTAGTAGTTTATGAACATGGGAGTCACTAGGACATGGCCTTATTAAATTTCACTTTATATATTATGTTGTGATGGCAAGAAAGGAAAGATCCTTGCTTTATCTATTCACTGTTTTTCTTAATATACACAAATTTCCTTCATCACAACAGTGATTTTGTGCATAACTACTCCACAAACTCTCCAATCAAACAGAGATGACTTGGATAATATTCCTAAACTCTATTCGCTGGCAATAAGAGTTTCTTATAACCTTAGTCAAGGAAAAATAAAACCTACTAACTATTGCTTTACAGGGACTATGAAATCTTGTAGAGATTATCGCTTTGCATTCAGTGAAGGAAAGGAGATGTTTCTATTATTATTATTATTATTAATACAAATTTTCACCTCCTCCCATTTCCCTCCCCCTCCACCCACTCCCCCTTCTCCTCCCTCTCCAGTCCAAAGAGCAGTCAGAAGTCCCTGCCCTGTGGAAAGTCCAAGGTCCTCCCCCCTCCATCCAGGTTTAGGAAGGTGAGCATCTAAACAGACTAGGTTCCCACAAAGCCAGTACATGGAGTAGAATCAAAACCCACTGCCATTGTCCTTGGCTTCTCAGTCAGCCCTCCATGTCAGCCACGTTCAGAGAGTCTGGTTTGGTCACATGCTCATCAGTCCCAGTTCAGCTGGCCTTGGTGAGTTCCCATTAGATCGGTCCCACCGTCACAGTGGGTGGGCGCACCCCTCGCAGCCCTGACTTCCTTGCTCATGTTCTCTCTCCTTCTGCTCCTCATTTGGACCGATGTTTCTTATGATGCGTTCAGAAAGTCCTTGAGCCACAGCCGACCAGTTTCAACTTGAAAGATCCCCGTGTAATCCTGGAGAGTAAGTGACCAGCGATTTCTTTCCATTTCAATCTCTTTTCTAAGGTATAATGGGATTACACACACACACACACACACACACACACACACACACACACATGTCTGTCTGTCTGTATGTATGTATGACATCTCTATTAAGAAGGCAATTCTCTCCTGCCTCAGAAAAACTGAAATCCTTCAGTGGAAGACATCCTAGCCGCTAGGATTCCCACTTTTTAAAAAAGCTGTAACCTAGTTTTCTTAGTCTTTTAATTATTTTATTTAGTTATTTTTTATTTCATACATGTTGGTGTTTTGCCATAAGTGTCAGGTTCCCAGAACTGAAATTACAGACAGTTGCGAATTGTCATGTTGGTGTTGGAAATTGAAACCCTGGTCCTCTGGATGAGGAGTCAATGCTCTTAACCCCTGAGCCATCTCTCCACCCTACAGGATTCTCACTTTTATGGGCACATGGACAAGTCACTGTTGACTGAGTTTCTGTTCCAGCCAGTTTTGCCTGGTCAGGCAGCCATTCAGTCACAAAGAAATACACAGAGGTCTATATTAATTATAAACTGATTGGCCTAGTAGCTCAAGTTTTTTTTTTATTAACTAATTCTTATAACTTACATTAGCCCATAATTCTTGTCTGTGTTAGCTACGTGGCTTGGTACCATTTTTGGCGAGGCAGTCACATCTATGTCTGGGAAACAACTGCAGAGTGAGCTTTCTTATTCCCAGAATTTTGTTCTCTTTGCCCAGCCTCTACTTCCTGCCTGGTTGTCCTGTGTATATTCCCTGCCTGGCTACTGGCCAATCAGTGTTTTATTAAATACTATTGACAAGGTACAAACCATTGTCCCACAGCAAGACACCAAAGGTGTATAGTCAAATGATCACAAGATATGCATTCACTTACCAATGTCATGACAGTCAACAACAAATCAACTATATAGTAGTTCAGATCACACTGAACTACCTGTCAAATTTCAAGGCAAACACCTGTGAAAACCACTGGAGTCTACAACACACCAGCAGCCTCATTCTAGGGCTCTGTAACTATCATTTACAGTGTGACTGGTTGGGATGGTCCTTTAGTGCTCCAAGTAATATTATGCTATCACTTCATTTTCAGTGACATAAAATCTCAAGAAATTCAAGGAATCCTTTGTTTGGTAATCGTATGATGATTTTCCTGCAATAGTGGCTACACAAAGAATGCATGAAGAGATTAGCACTACAGTGCAAACCTATACATTAAAGTAATGGTTTTCCAAAACAAGTTTATAGAAAAAAGACATTATAAATTCTGCTAACATGCAGAGAACTTTGAACAGTATGTTCATATTGCATAGCAAGGATAAGAATTTGATTGTTAATTTAGATAGGAAGAATATATCCAGTAAATACCTGAATACCTGAAAATGTCTAAGTTGTTTATGGTTGAGGACACAAACATTGTAGTTCAAGAAATGAACATTAATGCAAGCTGTAAAATTTACTAGCTATGTGATTTAAATTTGAAGAGCCATAATTTCTTCTCTACAAAGTGGATACAATACAATGACAGTTATTAACCTACGTTTCTCAAAACAAACAAACAAGCAAGCAAGAGAGAAGACAGTCCTTGGTAAAATAATTGTCTGAATGGTTAGTTCAGCAGTAGAGTACTTGTGTCTCATGTCAGACCCTGGGCTCTACGCCCAACATGGCATAGGAGAAAGGTTAGCTTGCAAAGTTATGAATAAGTCATTGGAAAGACAAAGCATTTTGTAAAGAGTATTAAAGCAAGGTACCAGATTAGATGTGGGGTTTCCCCATTAGCTTTCAACAGTCATCGAAAAGCCCTTCTTCACTGGAGTTAACAGTATCTCATGGTGCCCCATTCTAGGATTTATTAATGTCTATCTCTAACTTTCAAGGGCCATAAACAAGCTACACATTTATCAGGTTTTGACTATTAGCTATATGATTACATCTTTACTGTACATCTTACTAGAAAATCATCTAAGGTAAAAATGTTTAAAGTAAAGTAATAATCATTTTACTTTATTTCCAAGTTGTTGAAAAAAAGTATATGCATATTCTGGCTAATTTTATGTCAGCTTCGGAGAGTTATAATCATTTTGGGAGAGGGAACCTTAGTTGATAAAATGTCTCCACCATACTGGCCTGCAGGCAAGTCTATGGTGCATTTTCTTGATTGAGAATACATGTGGGAGGGTCCAGTTCACTCCAGACAGTGCCTTGTCTGTGCTACTCATCCTGGGTGCTACATGAAAGCAGAGTGAGCAAGTCATAGGAGGGAGAAAGCCAATAAGAAGTGTTCCTCTTTGGCCCTGGCTTTGGCTCTTTTCTCCTGGTTCCATTGCTTGAGTTCCTGCCTCCAGGAACTAATTGAATCTCATGTCATAAGAAGACATTTAATTCTGAGGACACATTACATCTGTTAAATAAAAATTAATTAAACACTGGCTAGGAATATGTTTGTATTTAATATTTTATCCAAAATGTATATAATATACTGCTTAATTGTTAAAGGATGGCCCAAACATAGTTGCTATAGTTTTCTAGAGTTATAGCCTTTCTCTAAAGGAAACAAGGCAGAAAATAGAGAAGAGTTTTTTTTTTAACCCCAACTTGAATGTTTGAATGTGTCATTAATTTACATAGGGGCTAGATATAATGATCGTCAAAAATGTACAGAATATGACGTTTTTACTTCCAAAGTATCTGGAAATTATTATACAGCAGTATTTTTCAACTAATTGAGCAAACTTATAAAATATAGTTATGTGGAAAGTCATACATATATTCAAAATTAAATAGAATGATAGATTTAATTAAAGGGTCTTTATATGCCACCAAAGTTTTAAAATCCTTTTTTAACTCAAGCATTGTTTAGAATAGTATTTGTTTAATATTAGAAAAGGATTATGCCACAACCACTTAGTCAAAGTCTTGTTCAGTGTCAGAATCTATTCAATTTTGCATGTCCCAGCTTGATGGAAACTAACTACCTCACAGCACTCCATAAATATTTATATTGTAATCCATTATTGATATTCTGCAAACATTTTACTGTAGCATGCTAATGGTTATAACATGACAGTTCTAGGAGGAGCTGAACCACGATTTCAATTTTATTTTCATAACACATGCTTTGAACATACAGAAAAATAGAATTATCATTGCTGGTGATTGATGCAATAAAGACCAACATAAAGCAAAAACCTATAAACAAAGAAAAAGAGTGAAAAATTGATTTTAAGTGCTATGGATTTGCTGCAGGTCCCACAAACCAAGGTGGCTGGTACCCTGGGCGCCCCTGGCAGCTAGCCATGTGGGCAGTGGGTGGGCAGGGGGCAGACAGATAGGTACACCATGCAGATAGGTTTGCTGCAAGCTTCCGGGGTCCCAAGTAGGGATGGTGCACAAGGCCACAAGGCAGGCTCCATGTGACTGCGGCAGGCGGGCGAGAGAGATAAGCATATCATACAGAGTAAAGTTAGATATTTAGTAGGTGGATTATGGAAGGGAAGGAAAAAGGGGGGAGGGGGAGAGAGAGAGAGAGAGAGAGAGAGAGAGAGAGAGAGAGAGAGAGAGAGAGAGAAGAGAAGAGAAGAGAAGAGAAAAGGGGAAGAGAGACAAAAAGAGGATAAGAGGATGAAGCGGAGAATTGGGGAGAGAGGCAGAAGCTGCCTCTCCCAGAGAGGGGACAGAAAGAGAGAGAGGGGCAGAGGCTGCAAGGAGGAATGGAGTGGGCGTGGCTTGTCTCTTCAAGAACCAGAATATTACAATAAGAATAAGCAAGTGATTCAATTTCCTCTTTATATCGAAATAAATTGCATTTATTGATAGTGACTTCTTATGCTACACTGACTTTATTTGAATCCCATAATATCATTATATAATGGAATATATCCTTATGTTCCTGCCTCCAGTTGGAAGAAATGAGCTGTTCTGTGGTTAAATGATGTAAGGTGAGGCACAGAGCAGGCTGGAATTCAGAATCTGGGGTTTTAACTCTGGTGTTTATAATGTGACACTCAGCCTCTTCCTGCTGTCATGTCCTCTCCTGCTGATGTCCTGTCTCTCAAAGACCACAAAACCAACCTTATATGTAGACAGTAGTTGTTTGTTTCAGTCTTAACTTCATCAGTTTTGGTTTTAGGCTGTTGATTCACCGAATGAGGGTTAATGTCTTTCAAAAACTGGGTAAGCTGTTTTCAGTGTCCAGATAGAAACTAATGGGTAAAGATAGTGTCAAGCCAGGAAGCAGCCTGCTTCAGGATGTGGAAGCAGCCACAGAGTCAGACACATAGATGTTTCAATTCTAAGCCTGCTTGTTATATTTGCAACTTGAAATAAATTAGCTTTTCTAAGCACCAATATTAAATAAGAGAGTGAAATAAAACTTTTTATAAAAGCATCCCAGAATAACTCTTTGATCAATTAAAGAATGGCCAGCCCTTATAAATGAAACAAAATCACCTGATCATATTTGAACATTTGTAACAAAAATGATTGCTTATTATATGCTCTAGGAAACAAACCCAGAAGGTTTACTGCTGTCATCGTCATCAAAGCTGAGCAAAGCACCCATGCACATGAGTGGTCAAAGCGGGCTGACAGTGTTGATAGTCAGCATATGTGTATGGCACTTTATAAAATGCCGGCACCTCTATTTCTCCTCATGACCAACTTAGAAGTTATGGAAATTTAGTCCTTCATTTAACCATTTATCAACATCATGATTAATTTCTAAAATAAACTGAGTTTAGGATGAGCAAAGGAATGGGTATAAAATTTCAAACTCAGTTTAAAAAGTGGATTCAAGTATTGCCATTAAGTCCTCTCCATGAATCCATTCTCATCTCCCAAATTTTGAGAGGTGTAGCGTCTTAAAGTCACAAATTACATGAAGAAATAGTAAAAAAAAAATCATTCATTTTTTGAATATCTGTGTGTGTATAGCATGCATAAGTGCACATGTGTGGATATGCGAGTATCTGTTTGGACATATGCATAAGGAGGCTTGAAGGTCACGCTCAGTGTCTTCCTTAATAACTCTTCACTTTTCATTTTCAAACAAGATCTATTATTTAAATATAGACTGTATCAATAAGGTTAGTGTCATTAGGTAGCCGGATGCAGCGATCCTGCTGGTGATGTGGGAGTGTCATATATCAATCTGTTGATTTCATTGGCTAAGTAATAAACACACTGCTTGGCCTCATAGGTTAAAGCATTGGTGGGAGGAGTAAACAGAATAGAATTCTGGGTGAAAGAGGAAGTGAGGTCAGACTCTGCTCTGCTCCCGGAGAGACCCAACAGCTCTGCTCTCTGGAGCAGAGACACCAGGATGGAAGGAGGCTAGACTCTTCCCGGTAAGCGCACCTACGGGTGCTTACAAATAATTATTAGAAATGGGCTAGTCCAGGTGCGAGAATTAGCCTGTAAGGGCTAGAGTTCATGGGCCAAGCAGTTCTTAAATGAATACAGTTTGTGTGTTGTTATTTCAGGCATGAGCTAGCCAAGCGGCCGGGGTGTTGGGGACGCAGCCCCGCTGCTCATATTTCAACATGCTGGCATTCTTGTTCTGAAATTACAGATTGATTTCAACACTCAGGATGCTTTTAAATGGATTCTGGGGATCAGATCTCTGACCTTCAGGCTGTTAAGGCAAGTGTTTATCCCCTGAACCATCTCCCCAACCTCACTAAGCCAGTCGAGAAAAAGAAACACTTTTACATTCTCATCATAAAAATTTATCTCAATAAAATTCATCTCCAAATTTTCTTCTGTTAAAGGAAAGGTGGAAAGGCAGAAACAAATAAACATTCTGCTAGCTTATGGCCATTGGAGCTTAATGTGAGAACTAAACCAATCAACCTGTTTGCCTGTCAATTTCATTATCACATTTTCAGTTTTATTTTAAGATTCTGTAATGGAGTCGCAGACATCTGTTTGGCGAAAAAGATTCTCTATTCACAAAAGCATAATTAGAGGTGATTGTAATGTAAAGAAATCAGAACTATTCCCTTTGGCCCATTGTCAAGATGCATTGCAGAAATATGATTCTGCAGAATCATAAACATTCTCTGCTCCATCTATTCTCCCTTAGTTGATATCTATTCAGTCAGATGTCCTCACACCACTTAAAACTTTAATGGAAGTCGCTTTTTTATGCGACTTCTTTATGGATACTTTATCTGCAGCAATCATTTCCTAACAACTCAAAATCCTCACATGCCTAGTTTTTGTATTTCCTCAGTAAAGAACCAAAGTCATTTATGTTAAAAACCATAAGCCACTCTTATTCTTTGTTTTGTTGTTGTTGTTCTTTGTGTTAATTTTTTTCAACAGCATGACAGTTGAGTGTCTCTTTTTTTCCTTAATCACTTTCTCACATTCAGGACATATTAGAAATGTGATGTCTTCAAATTGCATGTGAGACACATGAATACAAGCAAAATACACTAGTTTGTGGCAGAGGCAGAACTTCAGTGCCAATGTGTTCTCTAAAAACATGCTCATCAAATCAAAGACTGGGAGAGGAGAACCCTCACAAGTGGTGTCAATGAGTCCAAATGAGGGCTGAGAGAGCTTTAGCTTGGGGCACAATTGAAGTATCTTACTGTTTCATGTTCAATAAAAGTTCTGCCTTTTGTTTATTGACTAAGTAAAAAAAAGAGATAAAGAAGGATCAAATAAGAGCATGAAATCAAAGAGGAAGAAAAGCCACATGCACTTATTTCTTGCTCAGGAGGGATAAACATTTCAGCAAAGTCAAGAAGAAATGAAATAAGAGTACTGAGGTAGGTGTAGCAATGCCGTCATGTAGACACACAACAGCTATTAATCCCTGTACAAGACTGGCCTCATGAATTCTCCATCATAGAGTAAGTGCATGAAGACCAACAGCTTACTGAAGAAGCACTTCTAAAAGTTGTTAGAAGAAGAGGTATCATTCTCTTTAATGGTTTTGCCAACAAGTCACTAGGTAGAAAGAGGTTCCAAAAGAAAGGAAGGGGCATACCATGGAGTTATGAGGAGTATGAATATAATCACAATGCATGGCACATATATAGAAAACTGGCAAAAATAAATAATAGTCATGCATTATAAAACTTATTTCTGATAATATGGAAATAGTTAAAGCAATAAACTTTGTCTTATTTGTTGTAATATTACTTTATATAAATTTTATACTCTTTTGGGGTAAAGAAGAACCTCTACCGAAGAGAATTTTTATGTAAGCAACATTATTTTTTTTGTGTGCTTACACTAATCAAAAGCCTGATACTAAACTGTCAACATATAAATATCATAAAAAATAATCTAGCTACTTAAGCTATTTTCATAAAAGAAAATTCTTGCCAGGAAAGATGAAACATTATCTATGATTACTGGTGGATCATGAGCAAAAGGTGCTTAATGTTAACAAGAGTGGAGTTTCACCACTAGGAGGAAAAATGCAAGTGTGATATAAGAAAATGTCCAACACTGATAATATATATTATATAAATATACATATATATATATATATATAAACTATTTGAAATTTTGAGTAATTTGGTCTGAAAACAGATAGAAGGCACTTTACAGCATTGATAGAAGTAGTAGCAAAACAACGGAAGTGATTATTTGCAAACTTTTAGACCCATGGACACTAGAAAACACTCATTATGAGAAAGCTTATAATGTAGATAAATCACTTTATTTGAAAATTAATAATTTTATGATATGTACTCTAGAAACAGCATCACAAATCTCTGTTGAAACAACACTAAATTTGTCAGTTTTACTTTGGGGACCATCACCTAAGCAATCCCAGGATTATGTCTCAAAATGTGAAAATAAGTGAAGCAATCGACTGGTCCTGTGAAGGGAATTATTTAAAGCAGATCAGGAAAGGCAGAGAAAGTGAGAATTAGGTAAACATATTCCATAGCAAGCTTTAGATTCACAGCACAACAAGCTAGGGTCTTAAAGCCGTGATGATGAAGCTGAGTGTTACAAAGAGTAATCAAGTCTTCTTTACCTTCTAAAAAAATGCACATTCTGGAGCAAGTTTCTAAGTTATTTGTTTTTCAAGTCCCAGCACTGTTTGTACAGGAACTACAAATTGTATTTTCTCTCAGAACCAGCAACTTTGTTCTAGTCTTCATTTTGCAAAGATATATGGGTCTCATTTCTACAAAAACGCCTCTCATAGGAATCTGAACTGCCTCAAATGCTCTTGACTCTGACTGACTTGAAGAAAAGACTTTGCCAACCATAAAGAACAGCTTATTTCTCACTCTACCACCTAACATAGTAAAGAGGCTTTTGTCTTTGAGACTAACGTCTTTAAAAATCAAGCACACTTCTTAAATCTTTTTTGCTGCTTGTTTTATTTTTCTTTTTTATTAATTATCTTTTTATTTATTTTACACGCAGCCCACAGTCTCTCATTCCTCCTCTTCTCCCTTTTCCTCTCCCTGCCTCCTTCTATGGCACTCTCCACCACTTGTCCTCCATGTCTCCATTCAGAAAGGTGAAGGCCTCCCATGGGTATCAACAAAGCAGGACATTAATGTTGAGATAGGACCAAGCTCCTCCCCCTGCATCAAGGCTAGGCCAGGCAACCCAGAAAAAAAAAAAAAAAAAAAAAAAAAAAAAAAACAAGTCCCCCAAAGGCAGCACAAGCGCTAGTAATAGGTCCTGATCCCACTGCTAGCCTCACAAACAAACCAAGCTACACAAATGTCACACACAAATAGAGGATCTAGGTTGGTTCCATGCAGACTCTGTTTCAGAGCTGATGAGTTTCAACGAACTCAGGTAAGCTGTCTCTGTGGGTTTCTCTGTCGTGGCCTTGACCTACCCTGACTTGTACAATCTCTCCTCCTTTTTTTCAGCAGGTTGCCTGAAGCTCTTCCCAGTCCTTGCTTGCCTGTGGATCTCTGCATTTGCTTCTGTCAGGTACTGCTTGTAGACTCTCTGATGACAATTAGGAAAGTCACCAATCTGACTTTGAGCCATCCTTGATGCACAGCCTTTCTGGAGTTGGGGATTGTAGCCTGGTTACTCTTAACTTTTTGCCTAATTAAGAGTGAGTATTTACCATGTTTGTATTTCTAACTCAGGATGTTTTTTTCTAGTTCTATCCATTTGCCTCTAAATTTCATGATATCATTATTATTTTACAACTGAGTAATATTCCATTGTGTATGTGTAACATTATTTTTATCTGTTCTTCAGCTGAGGAACATCTAGGTTGTTAGAATTCTGTGCTGAAACCATTCGGGTCTGGGCTTTTTGGGGGGTGTGGGGGAGCTTTTGGGAACAGGGTTTCTTTGTGAAACAGTCCTGACTGTCCTAGAATTCACTCTGTAGACCAAGCTGGCCTTGAACTCAGAGATCCATCTGCCTCTGCCTCCCAAATGCTGAAATTAAAGCCATGTGCCACCACCGTCTAGCAGATTAGAAGACTGTTAATGATTGCTTCTATTTCCTTAAGGTTTACAGATCTATTTAAATCATTTTTCTGACCTTGGTTTAATTTTTATATGTGGTACTTATCAAAAATATTATTCATTTCTTTTAGATTTTCCAATTTTGTGGAGTATGGGTTTTTGAAGTATGACCTAAGAAGTCTCTGCAATTACTCAGTGTCTGTTGTTATGTTCCCCTTTTAGTTTCCTGTTTTGTTAATTTATATTTCTCAATATAATTTTTTTATATTGGATAAGGGTTTGTCTATCTTGTTAATTTTTTCAAAGAACCAACTCTTTCCTTCATTGATTCTTTGTATTGTTTGTTCTCTTTGTTTCAATTTTATTGATTTCAGCCTGGAGTTTGATTATTTCTTGCCATCTACTCCTGGGTGAATTTGCTTTCTGTTCTGGAACTTTCAGGTGTACTGTTAAATTCCTAGTGTGAGATTTCTCCAGTATTTTTGTGGGCATTAGTGCTACAAACTTTTCTCTTAGCACTGCTTTCATGTGCCCCTTAAATTTGGTTAAAGCAAAGGATAATCAGCCAATAATCCATGAACCCAGAGAAGCTAGTAACACATGGCCCCCTTAGGAAGTAGAAATAGACAAGATCTCCTGAGAAAATTGGGGGCATGTGGGAGTGGGGGTGGGAGAGAGGCAGATGGCAGGGGGAAAGGAGAAGGAAAGCAAGAAGAACATGAGGGAACAGATGGCTGAAATGGGGAAAGTACAGAGAGGGAGAGCAAGGAAAGAGATTGCTTGATTAAGGAAGCCACTATGGGGCTAGCAAAAGGTACATGGAATAATTTGTGTTACGAAAAGATGTGTAGAAATAAGCTAAGCTAAAGCCAGGCATTCATGAGTAAGAATAAGTCTGCTGGTGAGCCTCCAAAGATGAAAGAATGACGACAAAAAAAAAAAAAGAAAGAAAGAAAGAAAAAATAAAACAATTTCAGCCTTGGTTACAGTGCTGACTAGTAAAATTCACTAGTTAGATGTAATATCTTCTTACTTACTGTGCAATCTTGGAACTCAACCCCCAAAACTACATGTTCTAGTTAATTTTCTGTGGCTGTGATAAAACATTCAGAACCAAAACAGCTTAGGGGATGGAGGGCTTTATTTGGTTTCCAAATCCACATCACAGTATCATCATTGAAAGAAGTCAGGGCAAGCCCTTGACGTAGAAACCATGGTCAGACACTACATATTAGATTCCTTTCAAGCTCTTGCTCAGCTAGCTTTCTTATATTTCACAGGACCACCTGCCTAGGAAATGATGCCATCGACAGAGGACTAGTGCCCTCCTCTAGCAGTTAACAATCCCCCAAAGGCACAGCAAAATCTGTTCTGGGGAATTCTTCATTGGGGTTTTCCTTCTCGGGTGACTTTAGTCTACATCCCGTCAACAGGTAAAGTTAACTAGGACATCAAATAATAATGAGCTGGACGTAATGATCCAGCACCTGGGAGGCAGAAACAGGCAGATCTCTGGGGCTCGCTGCCCATTCAATTGTTTCAAAACACACAAGGTACATAGCTTCAAAAACAAAAACAAAAACAAAAACAAAAACACCAACAACACCAAGGTTAGCTCTGATTTCCACAAACATAGGCACAAATCCAAAATATCAGCACATAGAAATAATAAGTATAATTAGCATTCTTTGATTGGAATGTTTCAGTAGTCATTTGGAAGTTAGAAGCTGACACACACACATACACACACATGATGGGTATGACACTAAGATCCAGTGGAGGCACCATCACCCCTGTGCTATCACTGCAGCTCAGACAAGGTGTATACCTCAGGGTCATGGAACTAACTGCTCATTATGCTGAGTCTAAGCTTTTTATTTCTTTTCTTGACACCCAAATTCCAAGTATATTTTTATATCTTTTAAATAGAGTATTTTTTGAAATCCTTTATCATCACAATTTTTAAACATGTTTCTTTGCTAGAAGTCTGCCTATTGTACTGTACTGTTTCTACCTGGTATGGTTGTCTTTTATACTAAACCTATGGGGAGAATTTTACAAGTAGGAAAACAAATAGATATATTTTTCCAGCAGACACCAAGAATCACAAGTCAGGAGTCATCACACTGGTTCCTAGTAGAAGAACCATTCCTGGTAGAGCATCTATAAGAACTTTTCTCAAACTTGCCTTGTAGCTTTAAAACCATTATCTCCTAAAAGAGGCAGTCAGTAAGCAAGGGATCACTGGCCAATTGGTCTCAAAAGGCAACCTAAGTTAGTGACCAATACCCTAAGTTCACTACGAATGGCTGAAAAATAGATTTTTATCTCCATGTAAGTTGATCTCGAATCTGAGTAAGATCCCTGTACCTTACAAAGTTTTGCTTTATAAATAAACCTGTAGTGCTTATTATTCTGAATGTCATAATTGTACCCATCTTAGTTAAGGTTTCTATTACTGTGATAAAATATTACTGAAAGATATTTAGGGAGGCAAAGGTATTGTTGAAATAAGGAGTGGCGGGGCTGCATCCCCAGCACACCAACCACCTGCTAGCTTATGCCCAAAATAACAACACACAAACTGTATTCATTTAAAGACTGCTTGACCCATTTCTTCTAGGCTAATTCTCACATATGAATTTAGCCCATTTCTAATAATGTGTGTAAGCACCCCAAGGTGCGCTTACCGGGAAGATTCTAGCCTACGTCCATCCTGGGTCTGAGCTTCATGCGTCTGCCTCAGAACGCAGAGCTATCGCATCTACCCGGGAGAGCTGAGCATGGGGTCTCTGCTCCAGAGAGCAGAGCTGTCGGGTCTGAGCTCACTTCCTCTTCCTCCCAGCATCCTATTCTGTTTACTCCTCCCACCTATGTTTTAACCTATCAGGGCCAAGGAGTTTCTCTATTGCTTAACCAATGAAATCAACAGATGGATATATGACACTCCCACATCAAAGTATATTTCAGCTTACAATTCCATATCACAGTTCATTATGAAGGGAAGTCAAGGTATCAACTAGGGCATGAATCTAGACACAACAACTGAAACAAATGCTGTGGAGGAGTGTTGCTTATTGGATTTCTTCCTATGACTTGCTCAGACTGCTGGACTGCTTTATTTGAATAGAGATCCAGCATCTCAGAGATGCCACCACCCATGGTTAACTCTTTCTTCCTATATCAATCATCAATCAAGAAATTGCACCACAGGCTTGCCCACAAGCCAATCTGGTCTATGGAAGTTCTTAGCTAACAAATGTGAAAAAAAGTTTTCTTTCTCTTCTTCTTTTTACATATATGTGTATACATATATGTGTTTCATTATTATGTGATGTATGTGTGATAGCTCTTGCACATGTGTATGCTCTTGCACATGTGTACAGAAGCCAGAGGAAGACATTATATGTCCTGCTACACTACTCTATACCTTATGCTTGAAGCAGAGTCTCACACTGGACCTGGAGCTAAGCTTTCAGAAACCAAGTCCTCAATGACCCTGCCTTCTACAGTGTTGGTGGCACAAGCCCATATGACCAGAAATGTATTAGAATTTGAACTCAAGTCTTCATATTTGCACAGTAAGTGTTCTTGCCATTTGAGGCACCTCTTTACCCTTTACCAAATGTTTTTAATATGAAGACAAACAAAAACAAAACTTACCCATTTTAGATCCCTAAAGCAGAGCTTAAATTTGGCAGACTTCATTCGCTTATTCTCCTACCTTTTACTCCTGTCTGTCCATGTAACCTAGTTACTTTGTATTGTGAGCAACCATTAAGTCCAAACTCATATTGTTTCTTTCAAGTAAATTTACTTTCCAACAGAAAATTATGACAACATCACTCCAAATAGAGCTCAATAAAGTTTCTATTATTATGTTGCTAATTTTGAAGTTTGGTTGTGAAAATTTCTCTAGAGGCTCACCAATTTAAAGACTTGATCTCCAGTTGGTGAAGCTCTTTGTGAAGGCTTCCAACACTGAAACTATGAGCCAAGGTAAACCCTTGCCCCTTTAGCAGGTTCTTGCCAGGTAGGTGTTAATGGAGACTACTTTTTGATTTTCCTGCCAGACTCAAATAACCACACAAAAACGATATTAATTACAACATTGTTTGTACAATGACTCAAGAGTATTACTAGCTAGCTCTTATATCTTAAATTAACCCATTTCTAGTAATTTTTTTGTGCCACCATGAAGCTGTGGCCTACCGTTAAGATTCCAGAATCTTTCTCCTTTGGAAACAACATGTCATCTGACTCTGCCTTCTTTCTCTCTTTATCTATGTTCAGATTTCCCATCTGACTTTACTCCGCTAAGCTATTGGCCAGAAGAACTTTATTAATTAACCAATAAAAGCAACATACATACAGGACAATTCATATTATCTTCCCTTTTCTGTCTAAATAAAACAGAAGGTTTTAATTTTAACATAGTAAAATTTCATATAACAAAACAGTTTTAAAATAAGAACTACAGTTATAATATTTAGTCTATATGTATTAGGCAAAAATAAAGAAAAAAATTCTATCATTTATTTTATCTCTGTAAATATAAAGTTTCATATGTAATTTATCTTTTATTATAATTAAGGAAAACTATAATTATGACTGTCTACAACTCTATCAAAGACCCCAAAAGGATAAACTATTACCTATATAAACAGGAATTGCATTGTAAGCAACTTCTAAAACTCTAGAATTGATAGAGACATCTCACTGCCTGGATAGTTACCCAAATTCTTCTGTAACATTTGGTCATCCATATTCACCCTATAGTTCCATAGTATCTGGCAGACTTTTTCATGAAGCAGGCAATCTGAAGGACTCTTTTGCCTATGTTGACTGTCAGTCACTTTCTTCTGTGTCCTCCAGAATGTCTGGCAGACACTTTCATGAAGCAGGAACCCTGAATAATTGTCTCACCCTCTTTTGGAAAGTTCAGCATTTTTTTTGTGGGTTCTGCATGCCCATTTTATACAACATACCATCAAGCAGTCCAGGTAAAAGCAGTTTTTTGCCAAAATGGCTAGCCTTGTCACATTGAAGGCAAATGCCATAACAGGTTTCTTCAATGCTCATCAACCTCTCTGAAGTAATTGATGCTCCCTGTAAAGGGCCTGCTTGTTTGTCCTAGCTGCCTGACTAGCTTAGCCGCAAAATAACCACACAGAAACTGTATTAATTCAATTACTGCTTGGCCCATTAGCTCCAACTTCTTATTGGCTAACACTTACATCTTAGTTTAACCCATTTCTATTAATCTATGTATCACCACATGGCAGTGGCTTACAGGCTAAGTTTCTAACTGGAGTCCATCTCAGGCAGAGGATCCATGGCATCTCCGTGACTCTGCTTTCTTCCTCCTAGAATTCAGTTCTGTCTTTCCCGCCTAAGTTCTGCCCTATCAACAGGCCAGGGCAGTTTCTTTATTTATTAACCAATGAAAGCTGCACATGGACAGAAGGACCTCCCACACCAGCTCCCTGAAGCAGACTTTTCTCACTGTCGAGAAAAGTCTACATCCTTAAAATCTTTTAAATGCCACATTCTGTAGGTCTTTGAAATGTTGAAGTTTATATATGTAACTGAACTATTTCTATGTATATCTAGAAACTAACACAATTAAAAATCAATTATTATAGATGATTATATATTAATCTTTATTTCTTAAGTATATATTACATGTTTAAATGTGTTGGACAAACATAATATCTTAAACAAGAGCAGAAATACATATACAAAGTGTAACAAAATCAACCTTAAATTTGTATCAAAATTGCAAGATCCACACCAATGCAAAATATTCATTTCTACAGAATATCCACTTTATTATGTTTTTATGAATTGACTGTGACCATTAATTAGTTATAATCAATATATTTTAAATGTAAACAAACATTTGTGAACAATATTTGGGAATTTGGGTATAGTTTTCTAGACTACCTCCTGCTGGTTAGGGGGCACTGTTAATCAGGTCTTTTATGGGGTGTTTTTTGTGGTTGGCCCATCTCAGTCAGAAGTCCTGAAGTACTGTCATGGATGTTGGACTATATGGGCCGTTGCTTCATGGGGTCTTGTTTGATCAAACCATATTATCTGGTAAGGTATCCACAGCTTTCTATCCTCTGTGGAAATAAAAGCAGAACCTCTTTTCCAAAGTAGCTTCTACTTAGACTTAAATTTTGAAGTCAAAATACCTTTAAAATATATATGTTGATTTATATATATTTACCAGTTCATACAATGAAATGTCTCTGTACTTAGCTCATTCACAGTCAAAAAATTCAAAGAGAATATATTATACATAATTCAGACTCTTTGTGTATTTTACATCTTTACACGGATTTTTAAAACTGTATTTCTTTTATTTTATTATTTAATTTTTGATTTTTAGATTTTCTTTTAGACAGGGTTTTTCTGTGTACTATACTGGGACTCACTCTGTAGACCAGGCTGGCCTTGAACTCACAGAGATATGCCTGCCTGTGCCTCCCAAGTGCTGAGACTAAAGGCATGTTCCACCATACCCACCTATATTTCTTTTAATGACTTTTCTACCATTTTTCTTTTCTCTCCCAAGCATGCATATGTGTGTGTGTGTTTATGTGTGTGTATACTGTAAAACATATATATATATATATGTGTGTATATATATATATATATATATATAATATCTTTATCTTTTTCTGACCATATGAGTCTTTAATATGCTAAGCAATATGACTAGGATTAAAGCCACGATTTTGTCACTGAGTTTATCCCACTCTTTGGCTTCCTGAGAGATTAGCTTTATAGCAGAAGTACTGGCAGAAGTTGTATTTTGTTTTTTACCATAATTCTGTGTTGTTTCTAGGTTCATGCCATCACCAAGAAGCATGCTGGTAGCTGCTCATAGTGACCTTTCCAGTGTTTTGTGGCAAGGCCTCTTAAAAAAGCTGTGAGGCTTTTGCTGCTAACACTGAATCAGGAAGGCACTCCTAAATGAGCCACGCCTCTGCTCAAGGCAGCATACAGAGCATACCAGAGAAAAGATGGCTACTTTGTTTTTGTCTGTCCAGAATTCTTTTTTTCTAAAGCTTTCTCGAGCTTTATATGGAATTTTTTGCCCGACATTGGTGCCATTTGTTAACAAAGACCGTGTTTTTTGTTTGTTTGTTTGTTTCCAGACCACCCAGACCCAAATAATCACACACAAATATTACAGCAATTACCAGACTGTTCCGTCAATGACTCAAACATATTCCTAGCTAGCTCTTATATCTTAAATTAACCCATTTGTATGTATCACCACAAAGCTGTGATCTACCAGTACGGTTCCAGCATATATCTCTTTTGGCAGCTTCATGGTATCTCCCTGACTCTGCCTTCTTTCTCTCTTTCTCTCTGTTCAGATTTCCCTCCTGGTTTTACTCTGCTAAGCCATTGAACAAAACAGCTTTATTCCTTAACCAATAAAAGCAGCACATATACATAAGGACTTCTCACATCAGCCAGGTATTGGATCATAACAAGGAAAAGAATAACAAATATAATATTAGTTTAATTATATTTTATGAACTTCTTTTTGCATTGGTGTATGTGTGTGTGCATGCACTTGCATGAGCATACATGCACTAACACACTGAAGCATTTGCAGATGTCAACTTTGGGGAACTAAATCTCTTCTTCTACTCTACTGATCCTGAGGATCAACTTCAGGTCATTAGACTTGGAGGCAAGTGCCTTTACATGCTGAGCCAAATGGCTGGCTCACAAGAAAATGCTTTCAAAGCAAACAACTCTTTACTTTAGTAGCCTTAGCTTCATTTCATGCAAATTTTTATAAAGGAAACTAACATTTTCATTTTAGACATCAAATCATGCAGCCTAACAAGGTATATCATACAACATACAGCAGAAAAATGAGAGGAAAAGAAAAAAAATCCATGCAGTTCCTGATATAAATCAATCGAATCTAATGTGAGAAACTAACTTTATAGATAGGAACATGTGCTATCTTAGAAGAATGTTACACTTATGTCTGAAAAAAAACCTCCTGTATCTTACCTATTATCAAAAAATGCTAGCAAAAAAATGAGCATGGTGATTTTATTTTTGCTTATAGTGATGGTTAAATATTGATGATAAATTTCCTCAGATACAGGCTACACTATTACCAATATATTTTTATCTTGAATGTTTGTGTGAAGAGGTATTTGGCTACATAAATTAACATTTAAATGTGGTGGATGCAATAGCTCAGATCACCTGTCCTAAATTGGATAAAGTTCATCTAATCAATCACAGTATTAGACAGAACAAAGATTGACCCCTCAGAGTGAAAGACAGTTTCTTTTGCAAAATTCTTTTTGTTTACAACATAGGCTTATACTGAATGTCAAGTCAGATGGGTTTGGTTGGAAGGAACCATACCCAGAACTGTTCTGGTCCCAGGCCATCAGTCTCCCACTGTAATCATACTTCAGTCCTACTTAGTCACCAGCCTGAGAAGGGTGCTCTGTGCATTCTGTTGGCCATATGAGCCAACTGCTTGTGGTAATGCATGTGATCCACCCCTTTATTTCTCATATATATGCTATTTTTAAATTTAAACTGTTCAGATTAGGAATAGATGTGGTGTCCTTTGTTTAATTTTGGCCTTTTAGGTTTCCAGATTAGAAGTATAAACTGGTATCGTAATCTTTGCCTCTGAAGACATATTATCTTCAACAGTGATCTTTAGCAGCTAAATGCCATCACATCACTACTGACTCAACTTAAATATAATTACCTGACATAAACAGAATCATACATTGCATATTTTACAAGCTGCTGCCTCCCTGGGAAAGTGGATATATCCACAACATCTTATCACTTCCTGAGTTGAGGCTAAGGAGTGATCCTAAAATGGTAGGAATTGAGGCCATGTGCACAATCTCAGCTTAGTAAATAGGACAGGGAGCTGAGGGTATTTTCTCACCTTTGGAATAACATTATTTTCTGGAAAGTTTCTGTGATAATACAAGTTCATTGATCAATAAATATTAAAACTGCCTCAAAAAATCTGCAACCAATTTTTCTAAGAAAAAATACTTTGCTCATCTTAGCCAACAGCTAACCTTTCCAGATAATACATTTCTCACATGACCAACAAATCAAATGTGGTTGATTTACAGAGATTCACCTTAAAACTCATATAGTGGCTATCAACTCAGAATTCTTATTATATAAAATTTTCTCCTATAATAAGTTTTCTGCTCAGAAAGATGCTAAGTTATTATTTGAAGCACATCTCATGATTTTGTGAGGATTTTTTTTGCATTTTCCCTCTTTAAGACATGGCTGAGTTTGTTAGTAAAGTACTTTACTTTGCCTTGTTATTTAGCTCTACTTAAAAAGACAGTTTGTTGGTGAAATTGGTATACTCATCTCTGAAAAACTGGTTAATTTCCCCATATAGAAATACAGAAAGAAAACTGTTACTAGATTTCTTTAGCCAAAGGACAATAAAAAAGAACTTTAGTTGCATCCTAAATCGTAATCAGCTTTGTGTGAGTATAATTCAGTACCACTTGGTCACCTAACACAAACCACTATCTCTACTCTCATCCAGTGTTCAAAGATTCAAAGACTCATTATGCTTACCAAGGGAAGGCAGTAAATCAATAACCACACAGATAACACCACCTCTCAAATTCATCTGGGAGACCCTGTAATTGAAATTATAGCAATTCTTCGATTTTCTTTCAGAAAATCAGAACTGATGAAGTTCAGGCTTGGCTATGTAATATTAGAAAAATATTGATTGTCTTTTGACTTTTTCACAACCAGATTCAGAAAAACGTATGCACTATTCAGTTACAATTGCAGTCCATGCTCTGTATCAGACAATGTTCCAGGAAATGAGAATATACTTTTAGGACACACAACCATTAAATCAAATAACATGAATAAGATAAATTTTAAAAACTAATTATATAGACATGTGATGATATTAATACCATATTCTAATTTTTAAAATGGAAATTCAGAAGTATTGCAGATGAAGTTGGGGAGATGGCTCAGGAATGAAGGCCACTTTTAAAAGACCATAATTATTCAGTTCTGATCACCCACTTTGGGTGAAGTGACCTGTAACTTCTGTCTCAAGGGATCCAATGCACTCTTCTGACTATCCAGTGGAGTTGCTTGATCATATATTGATGCTATTTAATATTTTAAGGATTTTCTCCCCTTTTCCTACTGGAGTAATAACATTTTATTTTTATACCTACAGTATACAAAGCTTTCCAAATTTTCTGTATCCTCATAACATCTACTATTTAAAAAGATGACTCTATGGGTTCTGAAGTAGTAATTTATATAGTTTTCATTTGTCCTGATTAAATATATGTTTTGTTTACTAATTGTGAACTTGTATATACATGTCAGGAGAAAATATATTGTTGTTAAGAGAATCCATGACCATGGCAGCTCTCATAAAGAAAAGTATTTATTTGGGGTGGCTTAGAATTCAGAGATTCGGTCCATTCTCATCATGGTAGGACATGGCAGTGTACGGGCTCACATTGTGCTGAAGAAGAATCTGAGAATTATACGTCTTGATGAGAAGGCAACAGGAAGTTGATTGTGACACTAGGTGTAGCTGTATCATCTGAAGCATCAAAGCTGACCCCCACAGTGACACTCTTTCTCTAATCAGGCCACACCTACTCCAACAGGTCCATACCTCCTAGTAGTGCCACTCTCTTTGGGTACCATTTTCTTTCAAATCATCACATTCCACTCTCTGGCCCCTGAAAGCTTGTAGCTACAGCATAATAAAAATGAATTCAGTCTAACTTCAAAAGTCCCCATAGTCTATAACAGTCTCAAACTTATTTAACAGACTAAACTTAAAAGTCTCTCCTGAGATTCATGCCATCTCTTAACTTTAATCCCCTAGAAAATCAAAACCAACAAGCACAGAATATACATGACCATTCCAGAACAGGGAAGGGAGCACAGTGAGGAAATACTTGACCGAAATACAAGACCGAAAACCACCTGGGCAAACTCCTAATTCAGTATCTCTGTGTCTGATGTCAAAACTCTTCAGATCTTCATTTCCTTTCAGCATTTTTGCCTGAAACATACTTCTCTTTTTTGGAATGTTTCCATTTCCTGTTATCAGGTTCCTTGGCAGGTATCCCATAGCTGTGGCATTTCCAACATCATGGGGTCTCCAAGGCAACCGAGGTTTTGCTTTCACAACTTCACAAAATTACCTCTCTAGGCCTCCATTCAGGAACACCGCCTGACACATGCCTGGCCTCGGGAGCTCTTCTTAGTCACTGAGGAATATTTTATACATCTTTCTTCTACTGGTAAAGTCAGAACCATGTGGCCAAAGTTGCCAAGATCTGCTGCATACTGGGGCTAGTACATGGTCCCTTGGTTCAAATACTTCACCAACTTACTGTTTTGCATGGTTTGTTCACTGCCTAGTCTTGACTACCATTTAGCTGGACCTTTAGACATGGGTGACTTTGAACTCAGAGATGTTCAGTTACTTCACCAGCTTCCTATCTTTCACTGCCTAAGCTTACTGTCCTAAAACTTGCTCTGTAGACCAGAATGTCTTCAGACTCAAAGATCCTTCAGCCTCTGTCTTCCCAATGCCAGGATTAAAGGTGTCCACCACTACACCTAGCTTTAAGCTTTCCTTTAGTTTCTTTCCACAGTTGATAACTTATCTGGGTGGGATCATGTCCTGAGGTCAACACTCACTTTATTTCATTTCTTAATCTGGTCATTTCCTTGAAAACAAATTTTTTTTTCCATTCTACTTCTTGGTGTTCTTTTTTCCTCAATTTTACAGTTTTACATGGTGAATTTCTGAATGACCCCGGTTGTTGTTTTCATTGCCTCTGTTTTTGTATTGTCCTTGTTTTTGTTGTCTCCATCATTCATATGTTCTATGTTCTATGAATTGGTTTCATTTTTGCTTTCTTTATCCTTTTTATGTATTTCTGTCCTCTCATTAATCTTCTTCAGCTACAGGTGGACTTAAGAGCCAGACCAAACTTTAGCTGCTGCCACTCTCACACCACTAGGATGGTACAATTTAGATCCCCCTCCCTAACACACCAACTTTGAGTGACTTTATGTGCTCCCAACACCCAGGGCCAAAGCTGACAACGCTATTTGCTGTGACTCCTTTGATAGCCAAGGTTGAGAATTCCTGCCTTTGAGTTTTCTGGTCACTGGATTCAGTTTTTCAGGAATTCAAATGTCTTTTGGAAAATAGAGAAGGTTAAACACTGTTTATGCTCTTCTGCTGCACTGAAAGGTTGCCTCAAAAGCAGGAAAGTGTCTGTTCTATGTCCAGCAATCCACCTGACTTTGTGTCTGTGAAGCAAAATAAAATAAAATAAAAAATCAATGAAGAGCAGCTAAAAAATATAGAACGTTGGTTTCATCTAACTGTCTAAAAGTTTTGCTAAGATGTACACCTTAAGATTTGTAAGACTTAGCATATAAATACTCTGTACCTCAAGATTTCTAAGTTTATTAACTATAGCTAAAACTCTTTAGAATATATAATAAAAGTTGACTTAAAACTTATAAAATGGGGTTAATAATTAGAGCGATCCATAGATAATCTTAAAGCAAAGACCTATATCTATATCTATATCTATAGTTCTGGATAAGTCTCAAAATTTACTAACCAAGTTTTTTAACTCCTGCAATTCCACTTTTTACTGACTGTTCTTATTAACATGAATTAAATGCTTTAGGGCTCACCCTGAGAAAAGTTCAAGGCTACATTGACATACTAAACACCCCATGAGGTCTCAGGTCAACTAAAGTTTGGGCTACAACTACTAAACACCAGAAACTCGGATCTTCCTATCTTACGATGCAGCAAGGCAATGACAACATACACAGTCTGACAACAGCTGAGTCAGCAAATCAGATACTTTTTTGCCCTAATCCTCTCCTGGCCTTTGGCTAATACTATTTTAGCTTTCCTTAGACCTGACAACAGAGTCCTAACTTCATCAGGAAGTAGTTACAAAGGAGAGTATACCATTCTTTGTCCATAAAAAAGGGCAGGAATATGAGGACTAAGAGGAACTCACTGAAAAAGGGGACAAAATGGCTGCCTATATTCCCTATTGGCATACCGATATTATATAATTTTAAACTTTTTTTTTCTGTGCTAACCAAACAGGTACAATTTATAAATGGGCCATGTATCATCTGATGCATTACAGATTTTCCACCTTCCCCCAGATAAGGAATGCTAAGATCCTACGAAGGATTTGACAAGAGCACATAAGACAAGGGGGGGATGATGAACCAACATGCCTCCAACTTAGGGTTAGGAACCATCTTATACTAAAGACAGGACAAGGTCATTCCTGTTTATGATTAAATCTCTGTTTCATAAGAGTTGGACTATGCCCCACTTGTAACCTTAACTAGTAATTGTTCTTTATTGCCTGTTCTAGGAAAAGTCAACCATGCATGCCTTTGTTTCAAAAGTTATGTAAATTATCTTGAAACCTTGTCTTTGTTTCAAAAGTTTTTTTTTTTTTTTTTTTTTATGACTACCTTGTTAAACCCACCTTGCAATCATGTCTTTCTTTCAGGAGGTTGTTATGACTAATTGGTTAGGCTTGCATTCTGTTCCTATAACCCTGCCTATTTTGCCCACTAAATAATCCATTTAGAACCCACTATACAAACTTTGTCTTCCTCACAGCCAATGCTGACTTCTCAAACCCCACCTTAGGGGGAGGCATACCATATGCAAGAATAAAAAATGCTTGCTTTAATTAATTACTTGTTAAAATTAAATTGGCCATGATAATTTGGGGAATTGTTCTTCCCTCTCACATCTTTTGAATTAAGACCAAGTGTGTACCTGGTGCCTGAGGTCAGAAGAGGGTTCCAGATCCCTTGAGCAATAGTGGATGTGAACCACTGTATAGGTGCTAGGAACCAAATCTCCGCTCTTTGCAAAATCAGCAAGTGCTCTTATCTACTGAGCCATCTGTCCATCTCAAAGTTTTATTTTTATGCAGTTGAATTCATCTATTTTAAAAATGAAAACACATTTGTAGCCACCAGAGAAACTCCAATTTCCCCCAGAATTTACTGTTAACGTTGCGCTGTATTTGTACTTGCTCTGAAAATTAGAATTCACTCAAGTAGAGCCTGTCCATTTATTGCTGTGAATAGAAAATGGATTTGAATAAATCCATTAAAATAAGTACATTTATAATTGTCCACTACACTCTTCATTTGAGTATGAAAAAAAAATAATACTGCAGTATGTCATGTTTAGTGGGAAATACAATTAAAAATATAGAACAGGCAAATCTTTCCACGTTGGAATGTGACTTAATCACAAACAGAAACAAGATATCTGACTGTGCTGGTCTTACTTTGCCTACCAGCATGCTGTGCCTCCTGCTGCACTCTGCGGAAAGCCTTTTATTTCTATGCAAAGAAATGACATCTTTCTGTAAGATGAGTAGTCCTATTAAAGTGGGAGAGTAGAAGTCTGCCTGATCTGTTCTTAGAGGAGAGAGAGACAAAAACCTGATGGAGACAAGAGATCTTCTCCATCAACTGTTTCAATCTGGTCTCATTTAACAACAAATGACTGGAGGTAGAGCAATGGCTCTATGTTTAAGAGTGCCTAGTGCTACATAGAGCACACACATTTAGTTCCTAATACCCACACAAAGAGGCACACTGTCACCCCAGCTCTAGTTACAAGAAATATGACACCTACTTCCTGAGCACTTTACTTATGTACATGCATGCACACACACACACATACACACACAAATTAAAAGTAAAATAAAGGTCAAGTATGATGACAAGCACTTTTAATAACAGCACTGCAGAAGAAGAGCCAAAGGGGTGAGATCAGATTGCTGAACCTAGAGAGTCCAAGACAACCAAGGGCTATATAGCCTCAAAAAGTCTCAAAACTCTCTCTCTCTCTCTCTCTCTCTCTCTCTCTCTCTCTCTCTCTCTCTCTCTCTCTCTCTGCAACATGAATATCTCAAGCAGCATGTCAGTTTGTTGAAACATGTTTTCAAGGATTGATGGACTTAGATTCACACTCAGTCTTATTTCATTTACTATTACTCTATTGACAAGCTATCCAGCTGTTTTCATCCTGGTTTACTTATTTTAAAATGAAGTTCATCACATACAACTAGAATAATCAGAATAATCAATTTATTATAACTGCTTACCCTAAAAATTTCCATGAGTTGAACAATAATTTGACTCTGTATTAACATGATTTGAATATAGCCATTCCTTGTTAGGAGGTGAAGACAACGTTCCTTATAGCACTCACTGAGACTCAAGCTGCCTGTATCATGTGATTCTCAGCCATGTAGCATCCAGGAAAGAATCAGAAAAAGAGCGCTACACACAATGCTTAATCACATTTGCTCAACACAATCCTTGTTATTCTCTCAATGAAATTTCTTTTTTTATTTATTTACTAAAAATTCCTACCTCCTCCCTTCCTCCCATTTCCCTTCCCCTTCCCCCTCCCCCTCCCTTTCCAGTCCTAAGAGAAGTTAGGGTACCCTGCCCTGTGGAAAGTCCAAGGCCCTCCCCCTCTCCATCTAGGTCTCGGAAGGTGTACATCCAAACAGACTAGGCTCCCCAAAAGCCAGGACATGCAGTAGAATCAAAACCCAGTGCCATTATCAATGGCTTCTCAGTCAGCCCTCATTGTCAGCCACATTCAGAGAATCCAGTTTGATCACATGCTCGTTCAGCCCCAGTCCAGCTGGCCTTGGTGAGCTCCCATTAGATCAGTCACACCGTCTCAGTGGGTGGACACACCCCTCGCGTTCCTGACTTCCTTGCTCATCTTCTCCCTCCTTCTGCTCTCATTGAAATTTCAACTGTAAAAACTAGTCTTGTAACCATTTTCCATGAAAAGGTGGCTGGAAAGGCAACTGATGAGTTGCCAACCACATAGTAATGAGAAGCATGGATATATTTGTCAACTAGCCATCTCTGCTCCCATCACTGTGAAAATCTGAATGAGAATGGCCTCCATAGGCTCTTATATTTGAATGCTTGTTTCCTAATTGGTAGACTGTTTAGGAAGGGTTAGGAGGTGTGGCCTTGTTGGTGGAGGTGTGTCATTAAAAGTGGGATTTGAAGTGTCTAAAGCCCACACCATGTACAGTCTTGTTCTCTCTGCCTGCAACTTCTGGATCACTTGTGAGCTCTCAGAAGCTGCTCCAGGGCCACTGTGCTGCCATGATGACCATAGGTAACACACTGACACAGTGAGCAGGCATCCAGTTAAATACTTCATTTTTTAAGTTGCCTTGATCAAGTTGCTTCATCCCAGCAATGGAATGGTAACTGAAACACTGACTTTACTGATAACTTTAGATATTAAAACAAACGACAAAATACCCAGTGACTTGTATGTTGTAATGATGACTATCCTCTTCATGTGTGGTGTTCACAGTTGGTCAGGGATTATAGCCATCTAAGCAGTGTCAGAAGACTAAGACAGACATCCTGTGTAAAAACCTTTGATACTGTGTTTATTGAAATAATTCAAATGTTGATCCCTTAGAAATTCACATGGACAAGGCTATTAAGATGCCTCAGGGTTAAGAGCAATTACTGCTCTTTAAAAGGATGAGTTCAGTTCTGATTACCTAAGTAGGGTTACTCAAAAAATGTCTGAAATTCCAGTTTCAGGGGGCCCAATGTCCTCTTCTGACCTCAAGAGGCACCCACATTCACATGCATGCTGCAAACACATCCCACCCATCTCTCTCTCTCTCTCTCTCTCTCTCTCTCTCTCTCTCTCTCTCTCTCANACAAAACACACTAAATCTTTTTTTTTTTTTTAAAAAAAAGAAGGTCTATGGGTTTGAGTAATTATTTCCATGTGATTTCTTTAGCATGAAACTCTGTTTCTCTACTTCCTATTATTTTGTGTAAACCCACAGATATAGTCTAAAAATTAGATTGCATTGGTTAAATGTTACTTTGGTGATAATACTGAATCAATTATTTTGTGTATTTTAGCTTATTACTTCTGAAGCTCTATGGTGTCTATTTGATCCTTAGGTAATTCATTTGATCCCTAGAATAATTCGTCACAAGGTTTGCTGATATGACCATGCTGTTCTGGTCAAATTGTCATGTCATGACTTCAGTAATAATCAATAGTCATTTCTAATAACCATATCATGCTGATGACTTTAAGTGTGTATATACATGTATAATATAAATATTTAAAATTATATATAGTTAAATTTTTCTGTGAAAAATTTCTAACTCTCCATTCGGAGTACAGTTTTCATAAAAATGAATTATTTTACCTAAATGTTGATAACTATATGTTAGACTGTTCATGTCTATGGCAGAATCCCTGAGATAAGCATCTTAAGGCAGATTTATTCTGCTCACAATTTTGATATTTTCTGTCAAAAATCAAGAGATTTTGCTTCTTCTGAACTTCTGGTGAGGTAGAGTATCATGTTGCAATGTGGCAGAACATTGAAGATCACATCATGACAGTAGGAGGTAGAAAAACTGGAGAGGCTGAGATAGGACAGAGTCTTGAGCAAAGTTCCAGTGACCTACTTTTCTGGAGAAGCCCCTCTGAAATGTCCTATCACCTCTCCAACGTCTGTACAATTGTAATCAGTGGATTAGTCTATCAAGGAGTGAGTCACCATTACTACCCAGTAATAACTACACACTTACCCTTCTGCACCTCTAAACATCATTGTGTTGGCAACTGAGACTCTAACATGTAAACCTCTGTGGAGATACTTTATATCCAAACCATAATGAACTACAGTGGGTTTTCTTTTTGTGCTACAATGAATTCATAGCTTTTGTACTGAATTAATTATCATTTTTATCCCTTTTTACTTCTTGCCCAGATGATAAAATTATCTAGATACAGGCTACTATGAGTACCATTAAACCAGTCCAATGACATCTGGAGTGACTCTAGATATCCTAATCCATTTTTATACAGCATGAGAGGTTTCCCACATTAACAGAGACCTGGACTAGCCTGGATATTTTCTTCTAGCATTTGGAGTTGATCATTTTGTAATACACTGTGAATGGAGAGGTAAGCTGTAGACACTAGTATTGTACACTGCTCTGATGATATTGCTATTTTTCTAGTTTTTTTTTCCTTTATGGTAAGGCATTTAACATGTTGTTTAACTTTGAATATTCCCTAGTGCACTTGAAAAAATACATATTTGACGATTTGCAATAAAAATATACCATAAATCTTAAGTTGAGGTAGTGAATTGTATTGTTAATTCTTCTATAGCCTTCTTTTTTTTTTTTTTTTTTTTTTTTTTGGTTTTTGAGGACAGGGAATGAAAATATCTATTGGTTGTTACAATCTGTTTCTCCATTCATCTCTTTAGTTTTTTGCTGAGCATTTACTGGTGTGCGTGTGTGTGTGTGTGTGTGTGTGTGTGTGTGTGTGTGTGTGTGTGATCTTCTTAAAGGTTGGACATCTTTCAGAACTGGAGATACAATATAGCATATAGTTTCTGAAACACGGTTCAAGGACCAGAGTTCATACCTAGCAGCCTGCAAGAAGGTAGGTATGGTAAGACGCATTTGTAAACCTCAGTGCTGTGGAAATGAAACACGTAGATCCCTAAGATTCATTGGACATCAAGCTTGGTCAAACTAATGGACTTCAGATTCAGCATACTGTCTCAAAATAAAGAAGAGAACACATACCATCCATTTCTGGACTCCACAAACAGACCACTCATGCACCTGCATGCACTCATGATCTCACATACACTGGTATCTACACAAGCCACATCACTGCAAGCACATTTCATGTATTCTAAACAAGCACATTTTTGTTTAGATTATTTTTCATTATTATACTCTTTTATCTAACAGTATTCCTTAACTTCAAGTAAATACTGTCATCACCTTTTCCTGTTATTGTACTAGATCAACTATGACTACTATTGATATGAAATTGTATTTCATTGGTAGATGAGATATAGCTGAACTTGATAGTTTCAGTTCTCCATTTTTGGATTAGATTAGGGCACGCAGACCATTTTCATTTGTTTGTGTTCTTGTTAGTATGCCTTCATGTTTGTTATGTGTTTTCATGCTGTCTCTTTACATGGTGTTGAATACTGCTCTCATTAAGTAAGGGCAGCTACTTCCACTGTTAATTTCACTATTTTTCTTATATACTTTTCATATTCTGAGGGCTCTGAAATGGATGTATTTTATGTTTCTATGGGCCTATATCTGTCTTGACTCTACAATGGTAGAAATTTTAAAAATGCTTTTGAAGTAAATGGGAAATAGAAAACAAAGCCTAATCAAGAGCTGGAAACCAGTGGAGACATTAAATATTAAAATTATTAAATAAACATAGCATAGATAGTAATTACGTTTTTAAAGTGAATAAAAAGGAAGCATATGTGTGGATTTTAGGTCAATACAAGATCAGATTAAAACTACATTTTATTACTCTGTCACTTAGGAATGAGTGATGCTTTATGTCTAAGTATAATTATCCTGGTGAGGACTTAATACAAAAATGCATGTTACCTATGGTGCATAACTTTTTCTGGGAAACATAAAAATCTAGTGATACTTGATAGGGTACTGGTGATATATCAATTCTATCAAGGTCTAGCTTGGTTAAACTGTGATTTTTTTTGAGGGGTAGTTACTTACTAACAGGAACATAGATGAAGATGGATGAGTGCCTCTTATAAGAATATTGATGACTTAAAGGCAGCAACATCCCTGAAAAGTCCACCCCAACATGAGTGAGAACTTACAAGTCTGCATCTCTGGAGTTCCCCAGCATATGACTGTCTCTTGTCTCTAGCTACTGCTTATTCCTTTTATAATAGAGGGGAATTTTTTTAATCTGATAACTTTATTGAGTTTATGGAGCTTTCAGGAGCTTCCCTTCTTCCCTCCAGGAGAGAAACTTCCAATTCAGAGGAAATAGCTCTATGTACTCAATATAAATAAAAACCTTTAAAACTGCAGTTGTGACTTTTCCTGTTATTATCTGGGATCTGTTTCTATCCATTCTTTGAATTCATTAACAGTGCTATGGAATGTTGGCCACTGCCACTTGAGCATAAGCAAGACTGCAATAGAAAGCTAATGAACTTCTAAATCTTTTATTAACTTTTTATTGACATCCTTTTTTATAGTATGCATGTTCTGACCAAGGTTTCCTTTCTATCTACTCCTCCCAGGTCCTTCACACCTCCTATGCACCCAACTCCATACCCTTTCAATACCTAACAAAACATTTATTTTTTCCAAAATAAGGGTGCAGGGATGGGGGCAAAAAGGACAAGAAACATGCAACTTCTAAATCTTGCCAATCACTAACAAGATAAACTTAAATAACATTCTTAAAACAATTAAAATCATACTGTTTTATACTAAAAGCTCTAAGTTCATTATGTCATGATTGCAATAGTAATAAGAAAAATGACGCTTTTAAGAAGAACTGTCAATCATCCTTTAAAAAGCTGTCAAACTCTCCTCCCTATGCAATATAATCTAAGGGGATTTAAAAATAACGCTTATTTCCTTTCCAATTTTCTTCATTCATTCAGCAAACACTGATTATTTTCCCTGGTGTCCTGAATAAAGATTGAAATCAGTGTGGATTTGAAGCTTATTATTTGATTAGTGCACCTGAATCATTAATGATATGAGCTCAAACCTTAAAATAGTTTGAATAAAGAGCTCCTGTCACACAGATCACACAAATGAAGACCAACAATGCCAGCCTTCATTTCTAGACATTAATATTAACCACCAACTGAAGCCCTAAATCTTATTTCAGAAGAAAATTAAGTGAATTCTAAACTACATCATGGTGGCTGTGTTTTTGATCCATCTTTTCAAAATAACTTTCAACACATATAATAACGAAAGATAAAGGCAAAGAGACTGGGACAAAGACAATGAAAAGGGACAGAGATAATTCTGCCCAAAGTCTGGGGTCAGAAAGTGATAAAATGCTGCCCTTAGTCTTGATATTCCTGGCAGCTGGAAGAAAAAGTGAAGTAAAAAAGGCATCTTGTCTTGTCGTCATACTGTAGAAAACAAAAAAGTTCTTGGACATGGCAGGAGTATTTCTCACATTGGCATCTTAAAGAAATTCAATTTCACAGAGTCGTATATAAAACATTGTGTGTATCACATCATCTCAACAATTTGGAAGGGATGAAAATATATTTTTCATATAATTATTGTTTCAAGTTTGCTAAGTGACAACAAAAGATGGCCTGCAGAAATCAATCAGTGGTCCAGAGAACTCCCTGCTCTTGTAGAGGATGAAGTTGTTCCCAGCACCCATTTCTTATGGATCACAACTGCCTGTAATTCCAGCAGGGCAATGGATGCCATCTTTTGGGATATACACAAACATACACATAAAAATAGATCTTTTCTTTAATTTTGATGTTATTAAAATCGCCTCAGAGAATGTGTTTAGTGATTATATAAACCAAGGTCAATCCAATCTCCACACCTGGTAACTTCTGGGTTTCCACCCTTTCCAATCTTTCAGAGTAATGTTTGCTTCTTAACTTCTTACTTCCTGGAGACCACTAATTCCAACCTCCCTACTTTATTGATCATTTCTTTCCATTGTCTTGCGTGTATTTTGATATTTTTCTTCACTTTTCATTTAATTTGAACAAATCACTTGTTCCTCATGGTTTCACATGGCAGTTTTTTTATATCTCTATTATCATCTCAGGACTCTTAGGTACAGTCCCTATATAAACTCTTGTGTGTTTGATAAACATCTGACAAAATTGACTTGTCTCAACCATTCTTACACTTCAGCCTCTCACTTCTGTCTTCTTACTAGTTTCACATAGTTTATACCCATTCTCGCTATAGTTCTTACTGCTCACTTCTGTCTTCTTACTAGTTTCACATAGTTTATACCCATTCTCGCTATAGTTCTTACTGTTTTTATTCAAGCTGTCAATTTTACCTTCTCATGCAGTTCAAGTCTACTTTGTTCACTGATGAGTTCTTGGAAGGGTATCCTGCCTCCTTGTTAACCCTGGAACCACATTATGACAAAGTCTGTCAAATGACTTACTGGTTAACTAAGCAAATGATTTGATAAGTTCATGAAAACAGAGTCAAAAGTTACAAGAGAAATTCTCCACATCTGACTCATCAGTCTTTGAAGCTGAAGTTGAAAGAAACACTGGTATTTTATAAGCTATTATTAGGGTGACATCATGGATTTGTAGGATGCTGCTGTGTGACAAGACTTTTTCTGGGGAGATGCTACACACACACACACGCACGCGCACACACACACACACACACACACACACATATCTACTCATCCTAAAGGGGAAGACTACAATCAACCAAAGTATGGATACCACCAAAGTTTAACTTGATAAATCAATGAGCTTTATTGGGGCTACTTATAGGAGTATAGGTTAGAGATATAGATGGCCTTTTCATTCCCACCAGCCAGTTCCCAAATGACCACACAGAAACTTAATATTAATTATAAATGTTTGGCAAAAGTCAGGTTTATTACTAACTAGCTTTTACTAATTGGTTGTCTGTACCCTAATAATATTTTTCTCAGTATAAACACAGTAAGCAGACCAAGTCACATTTAAAAAAGCAAAAGACCAGATTTATTCTGAGCAAAGCAACTCATGGGGTGACTTCTTCAGTCCCTAAAGATTGACTTGGGGGGGGGGCAGAAAAAATCAAATGACCAATCTAATGTAGGGTGCCTATGTACTCTGTAAGCACGGGCCCTTCACAAGCTGGATTTGTATGTAATTAGAACACTTGAGGCAGATATTGGGTAGCTAGCAACTTTAGGGGAGGAGCCGCCAGTGACCAAGAATGAAGAATTGGGTATTTTGGCAGCTCTTCTCTGTTTCTGGAGATTCTCTGGGATGGCAAGGTTTAGAGAGACAGGATAGGGCTTTTACAGGGGTAGGCTGCTGCACTCGAACACTTACAACTTAAATTAACCCTTTTCTATTAACCTGTATGCTGCCCTGAGGCTCATGGATTTTACATCTCTTGCATGACCTGCTTCCTTTCCATCTTATTGGTGATTCCTGTCTTGGCCCTCCTTCTTCCCAACATTGTCCTGAAAATCGTACCTAGTTATCAGCCAGTTGGCTTTCTATTAACAATGAGAGCAGCATGTTAGGGTCCACAGATACTCCACAAATACCACCACTCACATGCATTCTCCAAGAGCTTTTATTTCTTGAGACAAATTCCATTTTGAATGGGTGACCCATATACAAAAATGGTGGCCACCTTGCAAGAAGCTCTGTACCTTCTTTTATACACTGCTAGGGAAATTCCAGGGACAGTTAGGTCATCTCGAGCAAACATAATTTGTAAAGCAAACAATAGTTACACTGGTTTAAATGTGATTGGCTGTGGCACTTTTAGAGATGCCCGGACTAGGCATGTATCAAAAACTGTGCTCTCTTGCAGTGTTTGCCCTTTTCTGATTGTCTGACTCTAACCTGTCAGGATGGGCAGGCTGTGGGCTGGGGGGGGGGGGGGAGCCACTGTCCTGGCCTCACCAGAGAATGGCAAAGTGACAAACTGGAAGCAGAGCTGCAAACCTGTGTCAAAGGCTTGGTCGAGGCAAGTGGCAGCAACCTGCAGGGATCCGGTTCCCAGCTCCACCTGTATACTCTCTTAGGTACCATGCTTCATCTCATTTTGGCACTGGCTTTGCTACTTAACCCATGCTTTTCAGTCGCCACACCTGAATGTCTCGCACTACATATTTTTGGTCTATAAAGATTGTTCCAAAGCAGAGAGGGTGTATGATTCAAAGACACCTGCATCAAGGCCCACCATGACACCAATGAGAACTCACAAAACCTGGGAACCTCCATGGCCTATGAGTAGCTCAACAAGTAGAAAAGTATAGAAGGAACAGCGGGCTGCATTCCTGCCGCCTGGCTCCTGGTCGCCTGGCTAGCTTATGCCCAGAAATAACAACACACAAATTGTATTCTTTTAAACACTGCCTGGCCCATTAGCTCTAGCCTCTTATTGGCTAACTCTCACATCTTGATTAACCCATTTCTATTAATGTGTTTAGCACCACAAGGTAGTGGCTTACCAGGAAAGAGTCTAGCCTACATCCATCTCGGGTCAAAGAATCATGGTGTCTGACTTACTTCCCCTCTTCCCAACATTCTGTTCTGTCTACTCCACCCACCTATGTTCTTACTTATCAGGCCAAGCAGTTTCTTTATTAATTAGCCAATGAAAGAAACACATAGAAAGAAGACCCACCTACATCAGAAAAGTGGCCTTTTCAAATGGCTCAATTCTTCTCAACCTCTTTCAAGCCACTAGCCTGGTTCAGAGTCCTCCCAACTTTGTCTGAGAGGACCCTCAGCAGCTTGGCTTGCTTGCTCTAACAGTGAGGGGGTCTAGTGAGTCTTATCAATTTTAGAGATTTCCTGAATCTATTTTGGATTGTTTACCCACCTGCTTAAGAAAGGTAACCTGCATGACAGAATTTTTCAATCTTGGAGGACACTGTTACAATACATTCTCCAGCAATGAAAATGCTCAGTCTACCTTCTGGGATGTGAACATGTAAACAAAAAAGGAATATACTTACTAACTGCAAAAATACTATCAATATTATCTAAGGTACAACATTCAATATTCTCTAAGGTAAGACATGCTACTTCCCAATGGTACCAGTCAAGTTGGGAGCATAGGCCCCAGCCCCTCAAGCATCTATCCCAGCCCCCAGCCCAGTCTGGCCTCCAAATCCTGGCAGGCCAGGTCCTGACCCCTCCCTGGGTATTTAAGTGATCTCCCGAAAAAGGAACATGTGGTCTCCCTTTCCTTCTTGGGGTGGGGGTGCATTTCTGCAGCTTCCCCGTTTCCCCTGGGACCACCTAAGAATGCAGAACTCCAATTAAACCTGGATATTTCTTAATTTGGCTTGTTTTGATTCATCTTGATTGGGAATTTTGCTTGGCAGGGAGCTCGCCTTAGGAAATATTCCTAACAGTACTGACAGAAAGTGGTGAACTTTAAAATCTCATCTGGACATGGAGCTTCATGTCAGTCATCCCAGTCTTTAGGAAGTGGAGGTAGATGGGTCAGGATTTGAGCATAACCAAAAATAGTAGCCGGTGCAGTATAAAACCCTACCTCAAAAAAGAAAACAGAAATAACAACAAAAAAAACTTCATATATATATATATATATATTCC